>NW_016817144.1:2696906-2772700 GCF_001698545.2 Rhinopithecus bieti | reverse complement strand
TTTTTTGAGATGGAGTCTCACTCTGTCGCTCAGGCTGGAGTGCAGTGGTACAATCTTGGCTCACTGTAGCCTCCACCTCCCAGGTTAAAGTGATTTCTCAAGCCTCAGCCTCCTGAGTAGCTGGGATTACAGGCGCCCACCACCACACCTGGATAATTTTTGTATTTGTAGTAGAGACAGTGTTTCACCATGTTAGCCAGGCTGGTCTTGACCTCCTGACCTCAGGTGATCCACCTGCCTTGGCCTTCCAAAGTGCTGGGATTACAGGCATGAGCCACCGCACCCAACCATGACCACAGATTTTGAATGGAATCAGTTAGGAGAAAGAGAATTCTATGCATAAAAGTTTGTGACAGTTGATGTGAGGGCTACATCCCTGTAGCCCCATGCGCCCTCTGAATTAGCCAGAAAAGTCAAGAGAAAGGTAATTCTGTGGACCCATCAACAAAGAGCACAGACTAGGAGGTGATTTTCCAACATGAGATGGGGTAAGTTGAGTTGAACCATCTGTGCTTCTCCACTGAGTGTGTCTTGTGACAAACTGCAGATATTTGCAAGGTGGAAGATTAATGTTAAAGATTTGGTCTGAGCAAAACTATTTGGTCCATCTGGCCCAAGGCAACGCCTCAAGTCTTGGCCACATTAACGCTGTTCTCGCTTGTCAACCAGTTCATGCTCTAGTTTGCTGACTTCCTTTTTCTTCTAGGTTTCTTGACACATGAAAGAATTTTCACCCAGTTCTTCCTCACTAAACTCCATTGTGGTTCTCTTTGGAAAATAATGACTCCCCTTCAGCCCTTACTTAGCTGGAGAGACTCAGAGATTGGGCCAAGTCATCGAGTCCCTTTGGGCTCAGCTTTCAAGACCACTTCACAGGTCAAGCCAAGTTTTGAGGGTGAATGAAAATTAGAACAACCTGTGCAGCCAAGTATGTGGGGGTGAGGACTTCGGGACACACAAGAGTCCTCAGAGCCATCTGCCTGGACTGCAGGAGGAAAGCCGTCTGCGCTCTGCAGATGGCAGGCCCACTTCTCATGAGCAGGAATACTGTTTTTGCACTTTTCGCCAGTAGCAAAGGCTGCTAGTAGCCTTTCTTGCCTGCTTTCTCAGGAATGGCACTCTCCCCTAGCTCTTTCAGGTTGGGCATGTGGCCTGATGATTATAATGACCATTCTTTCTTGCAGTGACTAAGCACTAGCCAGTGAGGTACAGGAAGCTGTAAGTGCCGTGCTGGGAACATCCTCGAAGGGAAGGGAGTGTGCTCTTATCCTCCTGCTTTTCTCCTTCCTGCTGGCTGCAATGCAGACGTGATGGCCTGAACTAGAGTAACACTTTCATTCTATGAGGACAAGGGTCTTACCCTAGGTCTTCAGATTTTTTGCTCTTAGGATCCCCTTATTATGGTCTGAAGGTCTGAATGTCTGTGTCCCCCCAGAATTGCTATGTTGAAATCATGCCCCTCAAAGTGATAGTATTAGGGAGGTGATCTGGTCATGAGGGTGGAGTCCTCATGAATAGAATCCATGGTGCCCTTATTAAAAAGAGCCCAGAGGGCTAGCCCCGCCCTTCCATGTGAGGACACAGTGAAAAGTCACCATCTGTCATAGACAGCCAGACTCCAGATTCCTCATGGGAGAAAAAGTAAATGAAGCTTCTTCGTAGTTGAAGAGGCTGCTATTTGGGGCCTTTTGTCCTTTGTGGAAAAGCATAATCCTAAGTCATCTGCTCTTTGGGGGGAGGGTTAGTGGAATATGCACAGTGTCTCTGGCCCTATTTCTGTGATTTTTTTGTCCCCTAGAGGCTAAAAATAACACATGCATTCTCATGCAATTTGAGCAAATTTTAAAAGACAAAATTTTCAGGAAGGCATTCCTTTTACTCTTTTGTCAGCTTTTAAGATAAAATACCTTCTTACACGCATACGTATGTTTACTGCAGCATTATTCACAATAGCAATGTCGTGGAATCAACCCAAATGCCCATCAATTATAGACTGGATAAAGAAAATGGGGTACATATACACCATGGAATACTATGCATCCATGAAAAGGAACAAGGTCATGTAATTCGCAGAGACATAGATGGAGCTGGAAGCCATTATCCTCAGCAAGCTAACACAGGAACAGAAAGCCAAACACCAAATGGCCTCACTTATAAATGGGAGCTGAACAATAAGAACACAGGGAGGGGAACAATACACACAGGGGACTGTCAGGGAGTGCGAAGGGAGGGAGAGCATCATGATCAATAGCTAATGCATGCGAGGCTTAATACCTAGGTGATGGATAGATAGGTGCACCAAACCACTATGGCACACATTTACCTATGTAACAAACCTGCACATGTATCCCAGAACTTAAAATAATAAATAAATAAATAATAATAAAAATATCATGTTCACCTTTCCTACATAATGAGGGGAGCCGTACATGGAAATTCTGAGTCACGGGGTTCACTTGATGTGCAGTTGCACCACATCATTCTAAATATCATTCCTGAATTTAAAAGCACAAAGCAGGACAGAGTTAGCATTGATTTTCCCCACACTCCTGCGAGATGAGTGTGATTATCCCCATTCTGCAGATGAGGAAGCCAGAACATGAAGGAGATTGCCAATTATTATTATATCATCCTTGCCATTTTCAAAGCATCCCTGTTCATTAATTAGCACATCCTCTCAATAAGCCTGTCAGGTACATAGTGTACTTTGTCCTCACATCCAAGCACTCCTATATCCTTTATGAATCCTGAGCTCATTAATAATCTTCTAACAACCCCTGAAGCTTGTGGAGTATCTGGAAGAAAGAGGAGTAGGTATGCAGAGGAAGGAAGCTGCTAACCCCCTGGTTAAAAAGGAATGAATGAAGTGGTCAGGTCATGCCTGAAGCAAGATCACAAGATTGTTAAATATCAACCTGTTTTCCAGATCATTAGAATGCCCATCTGGGACTCTCTCCACTCCTACTATGAGCTCCTCTCTCGGAGTCCAATACCAATTATGTTCAGGGTAGGACCTACTGCAGCTAGCTCCCTGTGAGTGTGTCTTAAATACAGATCCATGAAACGTTGCTGCGAGGCCCAGCAAGCCTCCAGCTTCACCTGTATTCTCTTGGAGGCACCCTTATTGAAGAAGTGCTAAGACCATTCAGTGGTCTCTCCCAACTTCTCCCAAGGTATCTTTCAGTGGGTTTGAAATAGACTAGGGAAAGGAAAAGCCATCAAGCTATTAATACTCCTCTAATGGCTATGGGTGGTTGAGAGAATGACTGCCAAAAAATCTGGTAGTGGATCCTGCTGTAAAACGTGACATGGTACTTATAGGACGCAACATACTGTCATAAATTGTGCATGCTCCAATGCCATAGGACACTCAATTTAATTTTTTAGTGCGGGGAAGAAGAAATGGAAGTAGGGCAGCCTTCTGAGGGTTGGGCATGATATTCCCCAAAGCACTTTATAAGTCTATAAGGAATAAAATAGTCCAGTTACAGATAACATAATTGATCATATTACAAGGGAAAATGAATAAAGTAGGTTACCATAATTTTTCAGAAAAATGAACTTTAAAAAAATACGTGTTGATTTTTTCCCCATATCTCTACTCCACAGATAATTTCAACAAGGCAAGAATGTATTATTGATGAATGAGCGAAGATGAAGACGATATTATGACTTAGGATAACACATAGAATCTACTCATTTTCAGTGTGATAATGCAAATGTTATTATTCTTGCTCATACTTCATCTCTCCTTGCCTTCTTCCTTGCTAAAATTCACGGGCCGTATTCACGGGCAAAATAAAAAATACCTATCTCTATCAACATCACAGCTCTTAAGGGCTATAATAAGTCACAATTGGCACAACTCTCAATGATGCATCAGTATTTGTAATTCATGACTGGCTTGGCACTCTTATAGAGATACTCTGGAATCCATCCTAATCCATTGATTATTGTAGAGACCAAGATGATAACCTCTTTCATTATTACGATGTCCATCACCAACAGAATTACGCATCCATTGTATTGTGAATAACAAAGTAACCTGCAACACCTGAAGTAAAAATTGGAGCTGTTGAGAATGCCTCCTCTAGGCCAAGGCACTCAAAGTGTGGTCCACAAACTGATGTTGGCCCATGAACTGATCTGACTTTGCCACCACATCTTAGATGATCCCAAATGATCAGTGGATTTGTGTCATTGAACAGTATATAGATCATTTCTGAAGCTGTCTGACTTCCTTGGTGAGCCATTTTGGTGACGCTTGACACCAGTTTTATGCAGTAGAACAGCATGTTGGTCTGCAATTGACTGAAAATTAATGCAAACAAAAATAAAATAAACAACCACAGTGAGGTTAAGAAGCACCACGGTAACCCATTTTTGTCATGGAACCAGTATTCTCTGCAGAGGTGAGTATCTTGCTGCTGGACAGAGTTGAATATAAAGATTTGAATTTCTTTCTTTTTGAGACAGAGTCTTGACCTGTCACCCAGACTGGAATTCAGTGACGTGATCTTGGCTCACTGCAACTTCCGCCTCCCAGGTTCAAGCAATTCTCGTGTCTCAGCCTCCTGAAGTAGCTGGGATTACAGGGGTGCACCATCACACCCAGCTAATTTTTGTGTTTTTAGTAGTAAAGACAGGGTTTCACCATGTTGGCCAGGCTGGTCTTGAACTCCAAGTGATCCACCTGCCTTGGCCTCCCAAAGTGTTGGGATTACAGGCCTGAACCATGGTGCCCAGCTGAGATCTGAGTTTCTAATAAGTAAACCCCTTGGGGTAAACATGTCCCTCCAAGCTAAGAAGTGGGCATTTGGGAGAGAATGGAGTTCATTTAAAGGGGAAGGATGTAACTCTCTTGTTCTGGAGATTGCCAGGACAGTAAATGGAACATGAATTGAGTCCATTATGTGGATCAAACCCTAAGTCCAACAAATCTAATTTCCCAGGTACATCCAGATCCCCAGCTTTCCAATTCCTGGAAATTGTAATGCAAGGCTCAAAACCTCTCCGTTTATAAATCTCTTTACAGACATAATACTTGATCAGAGAGAAGTTTGAGTCCATTCTTTTGTCATTGAGTGGCTCAAGAATATAACAGGTTTGCTCATCGAGGACAAGTATCAGAAGTGCTTAAGGACGGTGTGGCGATGGCGAGCACAAGCACAGTTCTTCCTGGTCCCCATCGTAGTCAATGAATTTCCTTCATCATTTCCTAGGTTTACATTTGTGAAGTTGAGTTTGCACCAATATGTTCACTCGGGGTCTTTAGAAACTTCCAGCAGCTGGAGGCATGGTACCCAGTATCATTCTTCTTCACACCACCTGCCAATCCTCTTTGTCATCCCCAGATCCCCAGATCTTCTTTTTTATTTTTTTCTCTCTCTTTTTTTTTTTTTTTTCCTCCTTTTTTTTTTTTTTTTTTTTTTTTTGAGATGGAGTCTTGCTCTGTTGCCCAAGCTGGAGTGCAGTGGCACAATATTGGCTCACTGCAACCTCTGCCTCCCTGGTTCAAGTGATTCTTCTCTCTCAGCCTCCTGAGTAGCTGGGACTACAGGTGCACACTACCACACTGGCTAATTTTTGTATTTTTAGTATAGACAGGGCTTCACTATGTTGGCCAGGCTGGTTTCGAACTCCTACCCTCAGGTCATCTGCATGTCTCTGCCTCCCAAAGTGCTGGGATTACAGGCATGAGCCACTGCGCCCAGCCTACCCCCAGATCTTCTAATAGCCAAGTTAGAATCACACACCCAAGAGAAAATATTTTAAACTACCATCCAAAACAGTATGTCAGTAATTAAGAGAAGATTTTAATCCTTAAACAGGCAAACCAACACATGGTCAAATGCACAGAGAACCAGACCAAAAAAAAAAACAAAAGGGGGGGGGGGGTGGGGCTGAAAACTTGAAACGTTTCATTTTTTAAAATATGCAGCATCTGTCTAACGCAAAATGTTACTGCTGAAGAGCCTAATCTTACAATACTATCATGGCTTAATATCTAATTACAGTCCACACCAATCAGCATGAAAAACAGTGATTTGAACGAAAATGCATCTTTGGACCAGCGTGATTACATCACTGCTTTGTTCTCATCCTCACACTTTCCAGCAAATCACGAAAGACGGAGCCGTAACGTAATCTCTTAGTGTTGAATCATAAAAGCAAAGAACTAAAATACTCAGGAATGAATCTTAACACGCGAAATAAAGTTGGATAACAGTTCATGCTAGAAATGGGCATGAACCAGAAATGGGGAGCATCAGATTCCTTACCAAGTGAAAACTCCCAGGAATACTAACTTGAAAATAGGATAAGTACTATGATTGATTCAAGAAACTTAATTAAAAATGCTTTTCCTAAATGTACTTGAACTATGAGTTTTTACAGAGCCCTTCTTGAATACCTTATCAACAAAGCAACCCACGGCCCGCCTTCCCTTACCTTACTTTCTCTTTCCTTCCTTCTTTTCTTCTCCATTCCCTCCCATTTTCTTTTTTATCTTTTCCTTTCCTTGTTTTTCATTCCTTCTTTTTGTCTTTTCTTCTTTTTTCTTTTTTCTTCTTTATCCTTCACGTCTTAATCCTTCTTCTCTCACATCTTATCTACCTTTCTTGCCTTTCTCTCTTCACCCCTAGTCCCTCTTTCTCCAATCCTTACTTTCTTTTCTGTCTTTCCTACTTTTTTTTCCTCGTTTCCTAACCCTCTCTTCCTTTCTTCCTTCTTTCCTTCGTCTCTCTTCCTCCCTCCTTCCCTTCCTTCCTTCCCTCCTTTCTTCGTCTCTCCTTCCTTCCTTTCTTCCTTCCTTCCTTCCTTTCTTCCTTCCTTCCTTCTTTCCTTCGTCTCTCTTCCTCCCTCCTTCCCTTCCTTCCTTCCCTCCTTCCTTCGTCTCTCTTTGCATTATTCTTTCCTTTTTCTGCTTTATTTCTCTCCTTCATGCTTTTCCTTAGCTTTCTTTGTCAACTTCCTTTATTTCTCTTTGCTTTCTTCTATTACGTCTTTCTCTTTATTCTTTCCTGCTTTTCTTTCATATCCTTTTCCTTTCTCCTTGCTTTTTTTTTTAAATTCTAGATGTGTGGGCAAAACACTTTCTCCAAATTGGTTCCATGCAATACTTATTCATTAGCTCCAAGTTGTGAAAACAAAAGCAAAAAGCTTACAATCACTTCTCATTTCCAAGACAATAAAATGTTTTGATATTATAGAACATAACTTAGTAAAATTAGTAAAAACATTGCCCCCTACTAACGCTTTCCTTTGAAAAGTTGCTCTGTGCAAGTTTCTTTAAAACCTCAGAAGCATTAAGTCCTCATTAATATAAACCCAGTGTATTTATGTTGTCAAAATATGTTTTAGAAAAGCCAAAAGCAACCGTTACACAAGTTGCCTCATTATCAATAATCTAGCATTATGCCTTTTATGTGTCATTTCTTTACACAATATACTATCATTGATGACTTTTAGCAAATACATCATGGCAAAGGATTACTCTCATCAGAGGCAGCCTTTGAAAAGGATATGCTAATTTCTAGGGAGCAAGAAAACATCAAAACAGTGCCAGCAAATAGCCAAGGGACTTTTATGTCTTAATATCCCTCAGAAGTGCTTTATCTCCTGGTGCAACGTGTATGATAGTATAAACAGGAAATGAAACAGCCACAGCGTCAAAGAAGCGCCAGGCCATGGCTGTAATTTCAGATCAGGTTTAATAAAGGTTATCTATAGTAGGCTAATCAAACAAAAGCGTGCATGTTTTAAAGAGCCATTTGATAATTTCCACTTAAGGTGCCCTATCAAAGAGATCCCAACAATGTCTTAAGACTCCCGCTGAGTCCCAGCACCTCCTTTCCAAAACGACTCCCTTGGATGGCTGCAAGCCTATCTAGATGTCCTAATTTTTAGTTGATTCTAATGTTGAGGTGATCAGCTTACCAGAATTTGACTTCTTGCAGGCCTTGATTTAAAATATATATATATATATATTTCTATGTATGCATATATATATTATATATATGAACAAAAGAATCAAAACTGGAAAAGAGTTTGAGCACCAAGAGGAGAGTATCTGGAAAGGCACCAAACAATTATATCCAGATCCACAGCTAAGCAAAGGCAAGTATCAGCCTTTTACCTGTCCGTAGAAAAACTTGGTGCCTCCAACATGGCACTGAATTTAAGTCTAGTGCAACATCAACTCATGGCTTTCACCAGAGCCTGAACTTGAGAGCAACCACAAGAAACAGTCCTTCTTCTACTTATCAGTTAGGTAGAGGAAGTGTCATTAAGTAGTTCAGCCTTCAAGGTTCTCATTTAGGTACCAAAAATGTGTCCTGGTATACCCGTGTCAGTGAATGACCAAGAAAGCAAATCCAATCTTCTCTCTGCTCTGTACTGACCATAAACGCCTTGACAGTCATAAACCTGAGATTGCAGACCGAGAGCAGAAGGCAGAGGCTTCGACATCGGGCTCAGCTCTGAGCTGGGAGTCATCCTGTGTCTTGGGTGACACGGCACCATACCCGCGTGCCCATGCAACCACGCTGCAGTCCAGCTGGGACTCGGCCCCACTTCCCAGCTGGGCAGAGAACACCCCTAACATTTGCAAATCAAACGCCCCATTCAGCTCCTCCCAGTTGATGACCATGGAGATGCTGGAGGACAGATGGGCCACCTGTCAAAAAATCTCACCAGGGGAGAGACAGTCGGGAGAGAAAAGGTCATCTGCTCAGATGAGGTCCTGGCTCAGCTGGAGTCCAAGTAAGTCATTCTATGGAGTCCTCCCCTCCAGGCATTTCCAAGAAAACTGAGCAGGCTATGGCCAGTCTCTGGGCTTATTCTGTTCCATGGGGGATGTGGGGGGTAGAGTGGGTAGGGTAGTTTCTGGCTGGGGACTCCTACAGTTTTGGGTCCCCCCACCCCCACCAATGTCCCAGCTCTAAGTCTCTCCAGAAAGCAAGGCCTTCCTGCTTTTCCCCAGGCTGTGCCCCCGAGCCCCTCCACAGACCCCAGGGAGGGGCAAAGAGGAGGCCCTCAGGCACATGGCCGGCAGCCCATCCATCTCAGCCCATCAGGCAGGCAAGGCTGAGCTGCATCTCCCCACCCCCTCCCTTCCCCCAGCTGTTGCCATGACAGGCCTCTGTGCAGTGGAGATCCAGGCAGCCCAGACACTGGTGGCCAGGGCATGGAGGGTCAACGCCATGGCTGGGGCAATGCCATATGCCAAGGCCCGCGGCACTGGGCTCTATCCACCAACAGTCGCTGACTGGGACCCCTCCAGCTCATTGTTGAAGCAGCTGGGGGGCGGGACATTTTATGCTTTGTTGAGAGATAGTCTGCCTTTTTCATCTCTTCCCTAGACCTCTGGCCCCCAACAGAGGCCTAACTGTGTTCAGCCCAAGCACACCAATCGGCTACGAGCCGGGGCTACGTGAGGGCAATGTTGATGGGGCCAGGGTCACAGAGTGGAGTCAACGGTCCACACCCCCTACTCCCACCCAGGCCCAGAATCTAGCCCCCACAAGCAAAACTCAAGTTTGACACATTCCCACAGCACAAGCGACCCAACCCATCCGAATTCCAAACCTGTACTGTAATTTCTCCACCCTATATTCTGTGTGGAGGAATCTGATAAAACAAAAACTCAATCACTCCCACAAACAATGCCTGCTGCCCCATCCATTCAGGGTAACAGATCAAAGGCACCAAGGACAGATAGAGTCATAAACATCAATCTCAATCCCCCAAGAGCTTTATCCCTGGATCTCCACCCCACCCATTACAAATGTACAAATGTGGTCTGGAGGCTCTGGGGTGAGTTTCAGGACAAGTGTCTTCCCTTGCTGTGAAAGCTGGCCATGAGAAAAGTTCCAGGGAAAATAAGCTTGTCTAAATCAATTTTTAAAGGCTTGCTTGTAACTGGAGTGAAGCTTTTCGTTTTTTTCCTTCCTTATAACTTAACTTTTAGCCAATAGGGAAGTTGCCTGGCTAACAGGTAAGTTTGTGTCAGTTGGGGCTACAGGTAACTACCTATTACCATTATTTTTAATTTTATTCAATCATTAAGTATTTCTGGAAGGGTTTCTTTCTTTTTTTTTGAGACAAGGTCTCACTCTGTCCCCCAGGATGAAGTGCAGTGGCGTAATCTCAGCTCACTGCAGCCTAGACCTCCCGAGCTCAAGCCATCCTCCCGCCTCAGTCCTCCAAGTAGCTGGGACTACAGGCATGAGCCACCTTGTCTGCCTAATTTTTTTTTATTAGACTTTAAGTACTAGGGTACATGTGTACAATGTGCAGGTTTGTTACATACGTATACATGTGCCATGTTGGTGTGCTGCACCCATTAACTTGTCATTTACATTAGATATATCTCCCAATACTATCCCTCCCCTCTCCCCGCACTGCACGAAAGGCCCCGGTGTGTGATATTCCCCATCCTGTGTCCAAGTGTTCTCATTGTTCAATTCCCACCTATGAATGAGAACATGCTGTGTTTGGTTTTCTGTCCTTGCAATAGTTTGCAGAGAATGATGGTTTCCAGCTTCATCCATGTCCCTACAAAGGACATGAACTCATCCTTTTTTATGGCTGCATAGTATTCCATGGTGTATATGTGCCACATTTTCTTAATCCAGTCTATCATTGATGGACATTTGGGTTGGTTCCAAGTCTTCACTATTGTGAATGGTGCCACAATAAACATACGTGTGCATGTGTCTTTATAGCAGCATGATTTATAATCCTTTGGGTATATACCCACTAATGGGATGGCTGGGTCAAATGGTATTTCTAGCTCTAGATCCTTGAGGAATCGCCACACTGTCTTCCACAATGGTTGAACTAGTTTACGGTCCCACCAACAGTGTAAAAGTGTTCCTATTTCTCCACATCCTCTCCAGCACCTGTTGTTTCCTGAACTTTTAATGATTGTCATTCTAACAGGTGTGAGATGGCAGCTCATTGTCGTTTTGATTTGCATTTCTCTGATGGATGTTTGGCTAATTTTTAAATATTTTGTAGAGATGTGGTCTCGCCATGTTGTCCAGAATGGTCTCAAACTCCTGAGCTCAAACGATCCTCCTGCCTTGGCCTCCCAAAAGCACTGGGATTACAGGCATGAGCCACTGAGCCCAGCTAGGGTTTCTTTTTACACAAGCTCAGAAGGACACCTACTAGAGTTCAGACCCCACTCTGTTTTACGTGAATATAATATTCCATACCTCAGAGGGCTGTTACAGCAGTGGGTTACTCTAATTGCTGTATTGCCGTGACAGTTTTTTTGGGAAGTCCAAGTGACACATGAGAACTTGGATAGACCTGGATTTCAATCCATCACTGCAATTCATTATCTGTGAGAGCCTTGATCTCCTCTTCTATAAACCTCATAAGACTGTTGTAAGGATGAAATTGTCATATAGGATATTATAATGGCAAATTCATTGAATTCTTAGTATGGACTAGGCATGGTACTAGGCACATAGACCTTTCTTATTTAATCTCAACTACACTATGAGATAGGTACTATCATTATTTATATTTCAAAAATGAAACAGGAACAGAGAGGTCAAGCAAGCTGCACAAGATCACACAGTTACCTAATGGTGCAGTTGAGATTTGAACCCAGACAAACATGCATACATATAAAATTACAACATGGAGAACAAGTGAAAAAAAGATAAACCTGTGCTGTCTGATACACGTAGACAGCACAGACAGAACATGTCCACCATCACAGAAGGTTCTATCGGAGGCCAGGCACCGTGGCTCACGCCTGTAAATCCCAGCACTTTGGGAGGCCGAAGCGGGCAGATCACGTGAGGTCAGGAGTTCAAGACCAGCCTGGCCAACTTGGCGAAACCCTGTCTGTACTAAAAATACAAAAATTAGCCGGGTGGCGTGGTGGGCGCCTGTAGTCCCAGCTACTCGGGAGGCTGAGGGAGGAGAATGGCTTGAACCTGGGAGGTGGAGGTTGCAGTGAGCTGAGATAGCGCCACTGCATCCAGCCTGGGTGACAAAGCAAGGCTCCATCTAAAAAAAAAATTTTATATATATATATATGTGTGTGTGTGTGTATATATATATATATATGTTACATGAAACCTCAATGTATCACATAAACAAAAGTGCTACTTCAATTAGCATTTATTTATTTTCTAAAGTCAAATTAGGCCAGGGGCATTGTCTCACGCTTGTAATCCCAACACTTTGGGAGGCCAAGGCGGGTGGATCACCTGAGGCCAGCAGTTCAAGACCATCCTGGCCAACATGGTGAAACCCCACCTCTATTAAAAATACAAAACTTAGTTGGGCCTGGTGGCCTGTGCCTGCAAGCTCAGCTACTCGGGTGGCTGAGGCACGAGAATCGCTTGAACCCAGGAAGCAGGGGGTGCAGTGAGCTGAGATTGTGCCACTGGCACTCCAGCCTCCACTGCACTTTAGCCAGAGTGAGACTCTGTCTGAAAAAAGCAATAATTTAAAAATTAAGGTCTAATTAATAACATTTACTAATTACGAAGTCAGTGATAAACGTGATTTTTATATATGTTAATTTATATACTACTTATTTTAAAACAATTTTTATTGTGAAATATTACATATGCATATGAAAATGCATAGAAAATAAACGTGGAGTTTAGTGAATGATTACAATGTCGACACCCAGGTAGCCACCCCCATGGGAAGAAATTGAACATTGCCTGAAATTGAGTTTCCATTTCCTTTCCACGGCCCCCATCCCTGCCCCTTTCCAAGCACACTCCCTTCCACCCCCCAGAGTTTTCCACCATCATGAAGCTATTTTAGTTGATGAAAACAATATTAAATTTAGGGTTATAGATGCAAAATCAGCAAACAGTTTGTGAGTTAAAAATGATTTCTAGGGCTACAGTGGCTCACACTTGTAATCCCAGCACTTTGAGAGGCTGAGGTGGGACGGTCCTTTGAGTTCAGGAGTTCGAGACCAGCCTAGGCAACATAGTGAAACCCCGTCTCTACAAAAAATCACAAAATGATTCAGGTATAGTGGCACACACCTGTAATTCCAGCTACTCAGGAGGCTAAGGTGGGAAGATTGCTTGAGTCTGGGAGGTCAAGGCTGCAGTTAGTCCTGATCTCACCACTGTACTCTAGCCTGGGTGACACAGCAAGATTCTGTCTCAAAAGAAAAAAAAAAAAAGGTTCTACCTTTTACGTGGTTTCAAAAAAAAAATCAAAAGAACATTTCATGACACATGAAAATACATGAAATTCAAATTACAAGGTCCACAGTCCACAAATAATGCTTTACTGAAACAAAGCCATAATCATTCTTTTACATATTGTATGTAGCTCCTTTTCTGCTGCCAAGGCAGAGTGGAGTAATCAGGACAGAAATTGCATGTTCCGCAAAACCGAAAATATTTATCACTGGCTCTTTACAGAAAGAGTTCGCCTACCCCTCTTCTAGATGATAACTCATTCTTAAACCAGCCTCAACATCCAATGTATAAATTATTTCTACATTTTATTTTGGCTATACATTAATAAAAAAACTTTTGATTCGCACAGACTAGAGGCTGAGAATGGTTTGTTTGTTACACATCTCACCTTGCAATCTCAGAATACTCTTCAATTTTAAGTGGATCTGAAGACTCAAAAGAGAAGTAGCTTGAAATTTTATTTTCAAGTTGAAATACATACAATATCTAACCTTGGCTCACATTCTTTATCATACATATAGAAGTGAAAGAGGAAGCATCTTAACCTAGAACAAGTGCGGAAAATATCTGTAATACATATTATCAGGACACATGTTATGTTTACTCATTATCGTGCAACTGACAAGACAATGCCCAGAACATGCGCTGAGCAGATGTGCCTGAGTTCTGTCTGCCTGTGAATGGAGTTGAACCCATGTCAGCTGTGGCAGTACAAAATTTCGTGTGAGCAAACCTGCAAAACCTGAACTTAGGAAAAAAGCAATTCATTCTTTCTAATCAATGACACATTGATAAGGATTTAAATAGACCTACAGAGACAATAAGTTAAGAAAGATATTGGTGGTTTCTGATGTGTTACAACTTGGTAGATAACACTCATGTGTAGACCTGTTGTTTTTTGAGAACAGTTTTTGAAAGTCTTGATTTTTTAAAATAGAAATTGAATTCAGTGAATGGGGAATCCCCAGTTACTCACGCATGTTCCACCGGAATGTTCCCAGGATGAGAGAAAGAGTTGGGATTTGTTGTTGATGATTCTAAGGTAGTAATTTTCAGAGTCCCAAGATGGAGATGACTCTGCTCTGCATATCAGAATTGGGGAAGGAGATGTTATATTCGTAACACAGACCACACAGAGTCAAGTCCAACAAAGCCTTCTTGGGGCTTGTGTTGTAAAAGGTTGATGAGCTCTGCCCTGGGACTGAGCTGAGCTGTCATTAGCTTGCTTTGTGGAGAGAAGAATAAATTAGCACATAAGCAATGGCTCCATCATCTTCCCAGCACCTTCTAAAATGGGCTCCTAACACTCCCTCACTCAGCCAACTATCTTTTCTCGGTTTTTTTCTTTCCTGTTCTCCAGCCCCACAACTCCACTGTCATGGACCACAACGTTTCTGACCTCCTGCTGCTCTTTCCTTTTTCAGTGCCAGGCTCAGCTGTACCATGTCATCTGCAGACTGATTCCAGGGGCTCCTACCGTCTACCAGGTGATGGCTAACAACTGAAACTGGCCGAAGACCGTCAGTTCTTGCTCTGTCCCACTCCAAAACTACATTTCCGTGGACTGATTCAGTATGCATCCTTGTGCCAGCTTCATACCTTTCGCCATATATAAGACTCATGAATTTTACTCAGAGATTCTTATTATATTATTAATGATTAAAATACTATTAAAGTTGTTGGCTTATTTATTTTAAAATATTGTTTAAATTTTTAAATTATTTCAGTATTATTAAAATACTTATTTTAAAAGGAAATGTTCTATTCACCCCTTTGATGGAAAAGAAGCAGGACTGCCATGCATAAAAGATACCTCATAAAAATCAATGCAGTAGGAACAAAGCAACATTAAATTAGATTCTCTGTGGGTCCTATTTCAACTGAGGGTTCTAAGCCTGGATCTTGTTCTCTGCCGTTTAAAGGTAGGGAAGATTAGCAGGTTAGAGGGGTGTTAAAGCCACTCTCATCCCAGACTGAGCCTTTCTTCTTGCCTGAGATCAAGAGGATTTAAAGAAAGTTGCAAGGAGGGGTAACTGTCTTGCTGTGTGATTCGACACTGTTTAGGCTGTATTCCTTTACAATCTAAAATCATCTCTCCTTCCTAGAAATCACACACATCCCATAGATTGGGAAACAACGCACAGGCATACCTCGGATATTGCGGCTTCAGTTCCAGACCACAGCAATAAAGTGAGTCACATGAAATTTTCGGTTTTCTCAGTGCCTATAAAACTTATGTTTACACCATCCTGTGGTCTATTAAGTGTGCAATATCATTATTTCTGGGGGGAAAAATAAAGGACATAATTAAAAAACACTTTATTGTCTAAAAATACTAACAATTATCTGAGCCTTCAACCCGCCATCATCTTTTTGCCTCGATGTTGATGGCTACTGACTCATCAGGTGGTGGTTGCTGAAGGCTGGAGTGGCTGTGACAATTTCTTATAATAAGACGACAATGAAGTTTGTCACATCAATTGATTCTTTCTTTCACGAACGATTTCTCTGCAGCATAAGATGCTGTTTGATAGCATTTTACCCACTGTAGAACTTCTTTCAAAATTGGAGTCAATCTTCTCAAACCCTGTTGCTGCTTTATCAACCAAGTTTGTGTAATCTTTCAAATCCTTTGTTGTCATGTCAACAATGTTCACAATATCTTCACCAGGAGTAGGTTCCATCTCAGAAAACCACTGTTCTATCAATGGAGCAGAACAGAGAACCCACAAATAAATCCACATATTTGCAGCCCACTGATTTTGACAGAGATATCAAGAACACACCTTGGGGAAAGGACAACCTCTTCAATAAATGGTGCTGGGAAAACTGGATGACCACACACAAAAGGTGGGAAGTAGACCCCCATCTCACACCATATACAGAAATCAACTCAAAATGGATTAAAGACGTACATGTAAGACCTGAAACTATGAAACTGCTAGAAGAAAGCATAAAGGTAATGCTTCAGGACATCTTCTAGACAAAGATTTTATGAGTAAGACTAAAAGCACAGGCCACAAAACCAAAAATAAACAAATGGGACTACATCAACTAAAAGGTTTCTGCATAGCAAAGGAAGCAATCAGCAGAGGGAAGAGACAACACACAAAATTGGAGAAAACATTAGCAAACTATTCATCTGACAAGAGACGAATATCTAGAATATACAAAACAGCAAAAAGGTAAATAATTCAGTTTTAAAATGGGCAAAAGTTCTGAATAAACACCTCTCAAAAGACATAAAAATGGCGAACAGGTATATAAAAATGCTCAACACTACTAATCATCAGGGACATGCAGATCAAAACCACAGTGAGATATCATCTTACCCCAGTTAGAATGGCTATTATAAATAAGACAAAAAATAATAAATGCTGGCAAGGATTCAGAGAAAGGGAAACACTCATGCATTGTTGGTGGAAATGTGAATTGATGTCGTCATTATGGAAAACAGTATGGAGGTTCCTCAAAAAACCAAAGAGAGAACTACGATAAGATCCAGCAATCCCACTACTGGGTATTTATCCAAAGGAAAAAATAAATCAGAATACCAAAGAGTCACCTGCATCCTCATGTTTATTGTGGCACTATTCACAAGAAAGAAGACGTGGAATCAACCTAAATGTCCATCAACAGATGAATGGATAAAGAAAATGTGGTATGTATACACAGTGGAATACTATGCAACCATTAAAAAAGAATGAAATCCTGTCATCCACAGCAACATGGATGAGCCCGGAGGACATTAGGTTAAGTGAAATATGCCAGGCACAGAAAGATAAATACTTCTTGTTGTCTCTCACATGTGGGAGCTAAAAAAAAAAATTGAGCTTACAGGAGTAGAGTAGAATACTGGTTATTAGAGGCTGGGAAGAGTGGGTGAGGGGAGGATAAGGAGAGGCTGGTTAATGGATGCAAAATTACAGCTAGATAGGAGGAATAAGTTCTAGTTTTCTAACACAGCGATCACTAGCCTTTCTGGCACCAGGGGCCGGTTTTACGGAAGACAATTTTCCCACTGACCAGATTTGGGGTGGGATGGTTTCAGGATGAAACTGTTTCATTTTAGATGATCAGGCATCAGTTAGATTCTCTTAAGGACTGTGCACCCTAGATCCCTCGAATGTGCAGTTCACAATAGGGTTCAGGCTCCTATAAGAATCTAATGCCACCACTGATCTGAAAGGAGGTGGAGCACAGACTGTAATGCTGGCTGGCCTGCTGCTCACTTCCTGCTGCCTGGTTCCTAACAGGCTGGACCGGTATCAATCCACAGCCCAGGGGTTGGGGACCCCTGTTGTATGGCACTATAGGGTACACATGGTTAAAAATCATTTATTGTATATTTTCAAAATGATATAATTTTTTTCTTATATTTTTTGAGACACAGCCATGCTCTGTCGCCCAGGCTGAAGTGCAGCGGCTACAATCTTGGCTCACTGCAACCTCCGCCTCCCAGGTTCAAGTGATTCTTAGGCCTCTGCCCCCTGAGTAGCTGGGACTACAGGCAGCCACCACCGTGCCTGGCTAATTTTGTATTTTAGTAGAGACGGGGTTTTGCCATGTTGGCCAGGCTGGTCTTGAACTCCTGACCTCAGGTGATCCACCTGACTCAGCTTCCCAAGATGCTGGGATTAGAGCTGTGAGCCACTGCACCCAGCTCAGAAGAGAGATTTTAAATGTTCACAATACAAAAAATGATAAATGTTTGAGGTGATGGATATACTACTTACCCTGATTTCATTTTTACATATTGTATACATGTATCAAAATATCAGTCTGTATCCCATAAATATGTACAATTATTCCATGTCAACTAAAAGGAAAAGAAGTTTTATCATGAGATTGCAGCAATTCAGTCACATCTTCAGGCTCCACTTCTAATTCTCTTGCTACTTTCCCTACCTCTGCTGTAACCTTCTCCACTGACATCCTGAATCTCTCAAAGTCATCCATGGGGTTTAGAATCAACTTCTTCCAGACTTCTGTGCATGCTGATGTTTTGACCTCCTCTCATGAATCACGAATGTTCCTAATGACATCTATAATGGTGAAACCTTTCCAATTGACTTTGCCCAAATCCATCAGAGGAATCACTATCTATGGCAGCTACAGCCTTATGAAATGTATTTCTTAAATTATAAGACTTGAAAGTCAGAATGACTCCTTGATCCATGGGCTGCAGAATGGATGTTGTGTTAGCAGACATGAAAACATTAATCCCTTTACGTATGTCCCTCAGAGCACTTGGGTGATCAGGTGCATTGTCAATGAGCAGTAATATTTTGAAAGGAATCTTTTTTTTTTTCCTGAGGAGTAGGTCTCAATAATGGGCCTGAAATATTCAATGACCCATGCCGTAAAGAGACGTGCTGTCATCCAGGCTTTGTTGTTCCATTTATGGAGCACAGGCAGAGTCAATTCAGCATCATCCTTATGGGGTCCAGGGTGTTCAGAATGGTAAATTCACATTGGCTTGAACTTAAATTCACCAGCTGCTTTAGCCCCGGACAAGAGAGTCAGCCCACTCCTAGGAGTTTTAAAGCCAGCCATTGACTTCTCTCTAGCTATGAAAGTCCTAGATGGCATCTTCTTCCAACAAAAGGCTGTTTCATCTGCATTGAAAATCTGCTGTTTGGTGTAGCCAAGTTCATCAATGATCTCAGCTAGATCTTCTGGATAGCTTGCTGCAGCGTCTCCACGACACTTGCTGCTTCACCTTGTATTTTTATGTTGAAGAGATGGCTTCTTTCTTTAAACCTTATGAACCAACCTCTGCTAGCTTCCAACTTTCCTTCTGTAGCTTCCTCCCCTCTCTCAGCCTTCATAGAATTGAAGAGTTAAGGCCTTCCTCTGGATTAGGCTTCAGCTGAAGGGAATGTTGTGGCTGGTTTGATATTTTAGCTAGACCACTAACACTTTCTGCATATCAGCAATAAGGCTTTCTCACTTTCTTATCATTTGTGTGTTCACTAGAGTAGTACTTTTAATTTCCCTCAAGAACTTTTCCTTTGCATTCACAACTTGGCTAACTGTTTGGCACAATAGGCCTAGATTTCAGCCTATGTCAGGCTTCAACATGTCTTCTTCATTAAGTTTAATTATTTCTAGCTTTTGATTTAAAGTAAGAGATGTGTGACTCTTCCTTTCATTTGGACACTTAGGGGCCATTGTAGGGTTATTAACTGGCCTAATTTCATTATTGTTGTTTCTTAGGGAACAGGGAGGTCCAAGGAGAGGGAGAGAGGTGGAAGAACAGCTGGTCAGTGGAGGTCAGAACACACACCACATTTATTGATTAAGTTTGCTGCCTTATATGGGTCCAGTTCATGGCACCCCAAAACAATTACGATAGAAACATCAAAGATTACTGATCACTGATTACAGATCATAATGGATAAAGTAATAATGAAAAAGTTTAAAAATTGCAAGAATCAGCAAAATGTGACACAGGGACATGAAGTGAGCATATGCTGTTAGAAAAGCAGTGCTGGCCAGGTGCGGTGGCTCACGCCTGTAATCCCAGCACTTTGGGAGGCCAAGGCAGGCAGATCACTTGAGGTCAGGAGTTCAAGACCAGCCTGGCCAACACGGCGAAACCCCATCTCTACTAAAAGTACAAAAAAATTACCCAGGCATGGTCATGCACGCCTATAGTCCCAGGTATTTGGGAGGCTGAGACAGGAGAATCGCTTGAACCCAGGAGGCAGAGGTTGCAGTGAACCAAGATAGTACCACCGTACTCCAGCCTGGATGACAGAGGAAGGAAGGAAGGAAGGAAGGAAGGAAGGAAGGAAGGAAGGAAGGAAGGAAGGAGAGAAGGAAAAGAAAAGAAAAGAAACAAAAGAGGTGCTGATACATTTGCTCTACACAGGGTTGCCACAAACCTTCAATTTGTAAATAACACAGACTATGTGCAACGTGCAATAAAGTGAAGTGTGCCTGTAGTTATGGGCACAGAGGGCAAGGCTCCAGGACTGCTGCTGCCACTCCTGAGCTCTGTGTCCCTGGCAAGTTCTTACAGTTACTATACCTTCCTGGTCCCTTCTGGACAAGGACAGTAACAGCCTCTACTTCAGAGTGACAGTGCCAGCATTAAATGTGAAGTTTTTAAACACAGCTCCCATCACATAGTATGTGTGCAACAAATGCATTCATTTATTCAACAAATATTTCTCAGCTACCTGAAATGTGCTGAGCACAGCTCTGGGTATTGGGGATTCCATCGTTAAAAAAAAAAGCCCGAAGAAACTCCCTGTCCTTGGGGAGTCTCATGCTGTTGTTTAACTATGACAGCCACAGATGATCTGATGAAAAGCATTTAGGTTACTCCTGGTCTTCAGAGTGACATCATTTTGGTCTGAAACTTGGGGCAGGCTTAGGATCTGACCACAGTCTAGTGTTCTGTGCAGTTGTCCCTGCATCATCCTCTCCCCCTAATGCTTTTGTCACTGAGCTTACAGGGGTCATCCTTTGTGCATCAACTGAAAGCTTCATGGTAAAGATGCCTGCTCTCAAAAATGAGATCAAAGACTCCAGGTAACCAAGGCAACCTGTGAGAGAGACTCCAGGATGCCGGCCTCCCATTCTGAATCATCTTTGGCTGCAGCTAAGCCGTGTGGCAAACGTTTTCCTGGTGGGGCTGGTGTGCTTGGAAGAACAAGGTCTGTGGAACACACAGAACCTTCCACTTTTCCTCTTGTGAGGAGGGAGGGCCTTACCAATACTGATGATGCCTGATTCTCAGGACCCCTCACTCACGTGAGCCCCTCTGAGTGCTGGCAGGTGCTAGGAGTTCTCAAATGTTCTAGTGGGTAGGAGAAGCCAGGTGGCGATCAAGACACATTTCTCTGTAAGCATTTCTGATACTTTAGTAAAAATTTGTATTCTTTCTCTTAAAGAGGAGACCCCAAAACTGTGTAAGCTACAGACCCTAGAAAACCTGAGTTTGGTCCTAACTGGGGGTTTCTAGACTTGCTCTCCGGAGGATGCCAGTCCAGGGAGGAGTAAACCATGAGGCAAGCAGGTTCTAGCCCCAGCTCTTGCCACAGACAAGCTGGGTGAGCGTGGGCAAGCCCCTCTCTGGACAATCACCAGGTAAAGGGGACAGGAAGGCTGGCTTCTCTGAGCCTTCTTGCTCTGTTTGTTGAGTCACTCTTCTCTGCCCCGGCAGGCCCTGGAGCCAGGGGAGCCACAGGCAGAGGGAACACCAAGAGCACAGCTTCCGCACCACTGTGAACTGGAGGAGGGTGGGGGCTTCTCCCATCCCAGTCCCACTATATGGATCACCCCCACCATAGGCGTGACTGAGGAGTTTCTGTGCATGCGTTTTCCACTGCACTGTCTGCACACTGGCAAATAATCTAGATATTAATAACCACTCTGTATTTTATTCATCAGAGTATGAATTGAGATGGGCATCTTTATTTTTTGTTTTATTTTATTTTTATTATTTCATTTATTATTTATTTTATTTTATTTTATTTTTTCTGAAATGGAGTCTTGCTCTGTCACCCAGGCTGGAGTGTAGTGCCACCATCTCAGCCCTCTGCAAGCTCTGCCTCCCAGGTTCACACCATTCTTCTGCCTCAGCCTCCCAAGTAGCTGGAACTACAGGCACCCACCACCACACCGGGCTAATTTTTTGTGTTTTTAGTAGAGACAGGGTTTCACCATGTTAGCCAGGATGATCTCGATCTCCTGACCTCGTGATCCACCCGCCTCAGCTTCCCAAAGTGCTGGGATTACAGGCATGAGCCACTGCGCCTGGCTGAGATTGGCATCTTTATAATGAGTATGAATTGAAATGTGCATCTTTATAACGAGTATGAGCTGAAATGTGCATCTTTATAACAGGCAGTACATGATTAAAGGTTCCTGATACACACAAGCATGCCCCTGTGTCTGGAACTTTCTTTCGTTTTTTCTTTTTCTTTTCTTTCTTTCTTTCTTTTTTTTTTGAAATGAAGTCTCACTATGTTGGCCAGGCTGCAGTTCAATGGTGCAATCTTGGCTCACTGTAACCTCTGCCTCCTGGGTTCAAGCGATTCTCCTGTCTCAGCCTCCCGGGTAGCTGGGATTATAGGCAGGCACCACCATGCCCGGCTAATTGGATTTTTAGTAGAGATGGGGTTTCACTATGTTGACCAGGCTAGTCTCAAACTTCCAACCTCAAGTGATCCACCCATCTCGGCCTCCCAAAGTGCTGGAATTACAGGCGTGAGCCACCACACCCAGCCTGTGCATGGAACTTTCATGATACATGACATCTCAGCTGAACCAGCCCAAGGTCATTTTGGTTAAGCAACTCAAGGAAATTCCATATAAAGAAGGTGTCGCCGGTCCTGAAGCTTACATGCATGACTTCATTCATTAGTCTGGTATTTAATACAAAAAATGTTATTTATCTAAATAAATGGATAGATAAATCTTCATGTAGCAGTGAGGATGTTTTTGGCTACAAACGGCAGAAAACTCATATCGAGCTAGCCTGAATACAAAGGGAATTTGTTGGTTCTTATAATGAAAAGCGCAAAGGTCGTGTGAGCTTCAGGAATGGTTTGATCCAGACATTCAAACTATCATAAGGACTCGATTGATTTTTTTTTTTATGAATGTATTTTCTCTGCCCTTTATAATATATCACTATCTTTGGTTGGGTGCCTGGAGAGGCAGAGTCTGATAGCAGGATTCTCAGAGGCAAGTGGTTTATTTGGGATTCCCATAAAACTCCAGTAGGAAGTGGGGAGATGAGACGGAAACAAGGAAGATGGTGAAAACAAGGTGTGTAGTTAAGCAAGTGGCCACTAAGGGCAACTGGAGCTTAACCCATGGAGCAACGCAAAGAGACAATGTAGAGCATGCATCTTCAAATTACCCTGCCCAAAGAGCAGGGGAGTAGGGCATTTATCTGCCCATCCCAGTCAGTAGTTATTGGTTTAGGGTAGAGTTCCCTTATAGTAACAAAGATTCCAAAGCAGTCAAAGGCCTCACTCCTCACCCCCCACAGCTCTCTCCCAGCTGTCCACACCAAGACTGAGAGCCACTCTGACACACAGATGAATTGCACACCCAATCAATCCTGAACGAACTGTATGGCAAGGGAGGGGACAGGATGTGCTGAATGGCTTAGTGCAGAGTAGTGCTGTCTTTCCCCAACCACTACATGGCTTTCCAGCACAGACCGAGGACTTTAGAAAAGGGGAAGGGAAAAGAGTTTGCAGGCATCTACTGCACAATAATTAAGTAATGGTCTGGACTAATTAACAAACACTAGATTATTAAACTCGAAGGCACCAGAGGTCTCCTGCATGGTCATAGACCAAAATGCTCCAGTGTCAGGCAATAATGCAAACGGTCAAAGTGGGCCAGCGGGAGGCTGCTGTGTTCTGCAGGCGCACACCCAGCCAGAGCAACCAGACCCTGCACTCAGCCCTGGCCAACGGCTGCCACGAGAGAATGTGGGCCCAGGGGTGCCAGATTCTCTGATATTTCAAGAGTAGCCAAAAATCTGGATTTTTAAATGAAATCTCCCCTCTGAAATGTTGGAAATGAATTCAAAATGTTTTGGATACTTCGTGGGCCAAATGACACACATCTGCGAGCCAGACGCAATCTTGGATTGCCAGTTTGCAGGCTCTGATGCAGATCCACCCCTTAATTTTACAGAAGGGAAAACGGAACAGTTCCAAAGACACTCAGTGACTTACCCAAAGTCACGCAGCTAGTCAGTGGCACAGCTGGGACTAGAACCATTGTTTCGCCATTGTGGTTTGTTATAATCGCTGATCAACTGTGCTTAGGAAAGATCCACTCAGTGCCCAAACTAAGGATGGCAAACTAGAACCCCTGGGGCCAATTCTGGTTGGCAGTCTGTTTTTGTAAATAAAGTTTTATTGGAACACTGCCACACACATTTGTTTACATATTATCCGTGGCTGTTTTCCCAATACGACAGCAGGACTGAGTCACTGGAACAGAGATCACATGGCCCACAAAGCTTGAAAATATTTACTATCAGATCCTGAACAGAAAAAGTTTGCCAATCCTTGTTCTAGACTCTTGATATTTTTAGATGGCGTAATTTTTGTTTCAACTACTCATGAGATGTCTCAATGGTCTGATGATATTATTTAATAACCCATCTGAATGCTATTTGCAGTGTAGCAGGTCTGGGTTGCAGGTCCCAGGAAGGAACAGTGATTGAGCCAAGCAGCTGAAGCTTATCTCATCCTATGCAAGTTATTCCCATGAGATGATGAAAAGAAAATTACTGCTATCACCACCACCATCAATGATGGCAACAACAAAAACACCTTCTCTCAATAACCCTGAAAGAAAAAAAGAATTAAGAGGCCTAAGAATATAAAGTTTCTTTTCTTTTCTTTCTTTCTTTTTTTTTTTTTTAATTGAGACAGAGTTTTGCTCTTGTTGCCCAGGCTGGAGTGCAATGGTGTGTGACCTCGGCTCACTGCAACCTCCGCCTCCCGGGTTCAAGCGATTCTCCTGCCTCAGCCTCCCACATAAAGTTTCTTATAAGTAAATAGAAATTTTAGATAAATAGTAGAATTTGGTGATGGCAGTGAACAGGAAAGACACATGTACACACAACCCTCTGGAAACAAGAAAATGTGATTTGTGAAGCAGTTTCAGAGACTGCTCCAAGCTGCATAAAAATTGCAGCCAATGAATGGGACAGCATTGATGTGGATGAAAAAGTTGCCAAACCAAGTGAGACTCAGCCAGGACTTCCACCTCTTGCAGGAAACATGATCTCAGGAAGGGCTTCTGTTAGGGGCACTTCATCCCCCTGGCTTCAGGCTTCCACCAGGGTGGTGTCCAAGCCTTTCTCCCCACCCACCTCTGCCCTGCTCCTGGGAGCAGGGCTTGCTGGTCTGACTGGTGAGGTTGGCAGGAGAAACCGGGCATACTCAGCTCAGTCCCTCCTGGGCTCACGTTGGCCACAGAGTGGCAGTGCATTCTCAATGCTTCTCTACCACATGGAAGGCTCTCACCCTGGCAGAGGGGACCTTTGCCTCTACCAGGGTCTGGGTGGGTAGGAATGTCCAGCTCAGGGATGAAATATTAGAAAGCCCATTGGGGCCATATACCTAAGCCATGTCTCCAATCCAGCTTCAATCACTATCTCCAGCCATCTGACTCCTCTCTCTTGATTTGGAACTTGGAAAAAGGAAAGAGGTGTTATTTATTAGACACGACTGTTTATAAGGTAGCAGTGCTACTATTTCACAATGCATTTTGTAGGGGAATTATCTGCTATGGCTGAAGTCACAGACTTGGAGATTTTTATGTTCCCCACTCAAATGCCATAGGCCCTATTGCTGATCTAGAAGCTCTCGATGCAGGATAAGAAGCCCAGCCCACAAGATGTTTATCATCTATCCAATAGTTAGTAGATGATCAATAAGTTAGTTGATGATCAGTTAGTAGATGATCAATGTGCTGTTTAATATATTAAATAAATTATTGAATAAAATATCACAAAATAATTTGGAACATTATAGAGTACAGGTTTATATATATATATATATAATATCAAATCAAATGGATATTTATCAGGCATTTGCCATCTGTGATTCGAACTCTGATATACTACTGACACATGCTTTTTTTCATCAAATAAGTATGTAAATAAAAGTTCTTTGGAAGGAAAGGAACAGCTTCTCAGGTCCCATCAACTAAGAAGTAAAATCACTTTGCTTCAAAGGACAGGCTTGTAGATAAACAACTAGAAAATAAAAGATACTTTAAAAAATCTACATGCTCCTGGCCAGGCACAGTGGCTCATGTAATCCCAGCACTTTGGGAGGCCAAGGCAAGTGGATCTCAAGGTCAGGAGTTCGAGACCAGCCTGGCCAATACGGTGAAACCCTGTCTCTATTAAAAATACAAAAATTAGCTGGGTGTGGTCGCGGGCACCTGTAGTCCCAGCTACTCTGGAGGCTGAGGCAGGAGAATCGCTTGAACCTGGGAGGCAGAGGTTGCGGTGAGCCAAGATCATGCCTCTGCACTCCAGTCTGGGAGACAGAGTGAGACTCCATCTCAAAAAAAAAAAAAAAAAAAAAAAAAATCTACATACTCCTTTGACATCATGCTCTCCCCTGTAACCAAAGGGTCATTCTTCACTTGAAATCAATTCATTAAAGCTCTCAGAATCCACCAGAATGCATGGGAACTGAAGTGAAGCTTGTTCAAAGAGTTATTTCTTCTGGTCTTTCATTCTAAGATTCACTAGAACCAAACAGAGTTAGAAGGCTAATTTGGAAGCATGTGTGTATGTGTGGGTATTTATTTACATCGACATTATCTATATAATACACACACACACACACACACACACACACACACACATATATATACACATAAATAGCATTTCATTCTAACTTTTCTGAGCATGAATCAACTGACGGCCAGTGACCGGGACCTTTCTGGGTGGCCTAATAGAAGTGAGATGTGTCATGGAGATATGTAAATGAGCAACTAATTGCAGGTATATGAGCTAGTATAATCTATCTGGAGAACAAATTAGCAATTTGGATCAAGTGCTCTCAAGTTCAAAGACTTGGACGCTGTAGTAGGAACCTAGGGCTCTATGCTACAGGAAGAATCAGGATGCAGAAAAAGATGTACTTTTTTTTTAATCAGAAAAAGATACAAGTCTGTTGGTTGCTGCTTTATTTATAATAGAGAAAAAAGGTATTCATTTGAATGCCCAACAAGAAGACAACAAATAATTGCGGGTTTTGCTACTGAAAGTAATGGCGAAAACCACAATTACTTGTGCACCAACCTAATATCCAATCAATTGCAATTTGTTTATATGGGGAGAAGCAGGGGCAGGTGTCATGATGCCTGACCAGAAAGACAGTGTGGCAGAGTAGTTGAGCGTGTGACCTCTTAATCAGATTGCTGGTGATCCTTCATGATGTTAACCTAAAGAAGTTAGCTTTTTGCGTTTGGTTTTCCTCATCTGCAAAATGGGGATAATGTTGATAACCAACCTCATAAGGTTTGGTGAGGATTAATTCACTTAGTACGGGCAGTCCTTAGAACAGTCCCTGACGTGTAGTAAGTGATCAGCCATTGTTAGCCATTTTATGAAAACGGGACATTTTGTAGTCACTGGACAGCATGTTTTAGAAAAACCTCTAGTGACACAGGGAATCTCTGTAAGTACATTCATAAACATTGAGGTCTAACGTAAGTACATAAATCTTAAGCTTACAGTCAATGAGTTTAGGCACATAGGTAGTCCTATGTAATCTCCACTGCACACCCACCTGAGAGCTAACCACTATTCTGACTTTATCATCATACATTTATTTTGCATATTCTTGAATTTCATGTAGATGGAATCGAACTGTCTGGAGACTTGTGTTTGGCTTCTTTTGCTCAACTTCATGTCTGTGAGATTCATGTATGTTGTTATGTGTAGCAGAAGTTGATTTTTTTAGTGCTGTATAGTATTTCATTGTATGAATGTATCACATTTTTAAATCTTTTCTACTGCTGTGGGCATTGGGTTACTTCCAATTTTTGGTTATTATGAATAAAGCTGCTATGAACATTTTTGCACACTCTTTGGTGAACATAAGCACTTGGGTATTACTAGGGAATAAATTGTGCCCCCTCATTCATATGTTGAAGTCTTTTTTTTTTCTTTCTTTCTTTTTTTTTCAGACAGAGTCTCACTCTGTTGCCCAGCCTGGAGTGTAGTGGTGGGATCTCAGCTCACCACAACCTCCACCTCCAGGGTTCAAGCGATTCTCATGCCTCAGCCTCCTGAGTAGGTGGGATTACAGGCGCACACCACTGTGCCTGGCTAATTTTTACATTTTTAGTAGACTTGGCCAGGCTAGTCTCAAACTCCAGAACTCAGAGATCAGCCCACCTCAGCCTCCCAAAGTGCTGGGATTACAGGCAGGAGCCACCGCGCCTGGCCCCATGTGTTGAAGTCTTAACCCCTAGTACCTCAAAATGTGACCATATTTGAAGACAGAGTCTTTACATAAGTAATTAAGTTAAAAATGAGGTGATTGGGGTCAGCCCTAATCCAATATGACTGATATCTTAATAAGAAGAGGTAATTTGAACACACACATGTATAGAAAGAAGACCATGCGAACGCACAGGTAGCAGCCATCCACAAGTCAAGGAGAGAGGCGTGGAAGAGATCCTTCCCTCACATCCCTCAGGAGGAACCAGCCCTGACACCTTAATCTTGGACTTCTAGCCCCCAGAACCATAAGAAAGTAAGCTTCTGTGTTTTTAAGTCACCCAGTCTGGGCTGGGTGCGGTGGCTCACACCTGTAATCCCAGCACTATGGGAGGCAGAAGAGGGTGGATCACGAGGTCAGGAGTTCAAGACCAGCCTGACCAACATGGTGAAATCCTGTCTCTACTAAAAAACCAAAAATTAGCTGGGTGTGGTGTTGCATGCCTGTAATCCCAGCTACTCAGGAGGCTGAGGCAGAAGAATCGTTTGAAGCCAGGAGGCAGAGGTTGCAGTGAGCCAAGATCGCACCATTGTACTCCAGCCTGGGCAACAGAGCAAGATTCTGTCTCAAAAAAAAAGTTACCCCGTCTGTAGTACTTTGTGATGGCAGTCCTAGCAAACTAATATAGGCATACACCTAAGAATAAAGTTGCTGAGTCGTAGAGTACTTATATCAATCATATAATCATAAGCTCTGGTAGATACCACTGGACAGCACACAAGTTAAATTTAAAAATCAGGGGAAATTATACATGCTTTATGTTTCCAATTGTATGTGCGTACATAGATATAAATACAGACACATATATATCCAGATAGAAATATAGACAAATGGAGATATAGAAAGAATTTATGTGAAAGTTAACTGTAGATTTTTTTTGTCTTTTTTAAAATAATTAACATGGCTCACTTATGTAATATAGAAATGTAATAGTTACTACAATTTTAATAGTGGTCATTCTGGGCGATGTGATTATCAGTGTTTGGTAGTTAGTATTACACCAGTTTCTGTAGTTTCAGATTTTTCTACAGGGGACATAAGTTCCTTTTCTAACCAGAGGAGGGAACTGTTCCTAATAAAGAAAAGAGAAAAGACTGGAAGAAAATATAGTAATGTGTTGCTGGCATTGACCTCTGGGTTGTGAAACTTGGGATTATTTTTGCCTGTCCTTCATTTTAATTATCTGCATTTTCCATGTACTATAATGACCATATGTTACTGTTATCAAGGGGGTGGAGAGAAGAAAGGGTTTTCTAGAAAATTAGCAGGAAATAAACTACAAATCTACAATAAACTACAAATAGAAATCGTGGTAATATCGTATTCCAACAATTGTTGACATATGACAATTGTATGATGCATTATTATTTTATTTACTAGTAAGAAGAAAAAACACTTTCAACTGAACTATATAACCTTTCATCAGTTATAAGATACATACTGATTTCAGGGATGTTCAACTGTCGGGAAAAAAATGCATCTCACCACTGAAGACATTCAGTGAGTAGCATCACACACACTATATAAGAAGCAATGTGATTTCAGAGTCCCAGAGCCTAAACAGTCCTCGCCACACCCAGTAGCAGAAAAGATTGAGGGCTGGGAGAGTCAAAACAGAGCCCAGCAGAAGACTGAAGCTGGAGGAGCTGGGGTCTTGGCTCTGACCACCACTCCCTGATGGCCAAGGGGGGAAGGAGTCACCCACTTGCTGCGTGGTTCCCTCCCTGGAGGACACCCACTGACTGGGCAGAGCACTGGGACGTTTAATTGGCTAATGTCCGGAGAACGCTTTGAAGATGAAAAGTACCAGGTGGGTATCATCACCATACATTTCTTAAGATGATGCATAAGAATAATAATAAAGTTCTCCCCAACTGGGCCTTTCATCCACGGATTTCAAAGCACTTAGCGAACCTTAATTAACTCTCCCAGCACCTCTATGAAGTAAGCATTAATAGCCTCTTACATTAGAAGGACAGAAAGAGGAGGTGAGTGACCTGGCCAGGCCCTCAGAGAGTTAGAGACCAGGTGGACAATATGCGTTCATCAGGCAGGCGTGCATTCAGTGTCTCCTCTGTGGCAGATCTCATGCCAAGCGTTGGGGAAACCCCATGGGGTGCCAGAGCTGGTCAGCGCCAGCTTGCAATCTCCAGTTGTCAAATTTTCAAGAATTTTGCAAACCAGTTATGAAACAAAGTCATTATTCAAAGTTAAATTATATGAATGTATAATTAAATAAATTGTATTAGAAACGCAGGTAATGAAAGCTCAAAATGTATCACTCCTAATTATTTTACAACTTTCTACTGTTATCTACACACTCGGGGTTATTCACCTGTAAAACATCTGTGGGGTGGAAATAGTGCAGAAAGCTGTGCTGCTGTGCACCGCTTCCCAGCTCCCGGTTCAGTGACATCCCAGTGGTCCCTTGAAATTGACCACAGTGAGAGTACTTACACCATGGAAATTGGCAGATGCTACAGACCAAGGCTTGATTTACTGTCTTCTGGACGTCTAGACTTTAAAAAGTGATTGAGAAAATGTTAAAAATGCAGGTTAATATTAAAAGTGTGTCATTTCTGTAGCCATTACATTGTGAATGGCACACACAAAAGATTGAGGAAAGACTTCCAGGCTTCAAAAGCCATTATCCAATTCAGCAAAGAAATCACTCACAACGTCCTAGACAAAAAATGAGCGAGGTTCCTACGTACATCCTCGTTGTTTCACTTCCATCTTACTCCAGACCGAGGAACACATTCCACCAGTCTCCATCAAGAGAGCCAAAAGCCAAGCATGGGCCCTCACCCAGCAGAGAGGCCAAGATCAGGGACCTGGACAGTAGATGTGTCTGCCCAGTCCAGTTTCCCATCCTGCCACCCCCTGCCCCCGACCACCATGTGACTAGCATAGAAACAACCACTTTATATAACAAAACCCTGCTGCCTTCCTGGCCACATTTGATTGGTCAAAGGCAGACTCCTGGTCTCTTCTTAAGAAAGGTGGGACTGGCATTGAGAAAGAGAGCCAAGCCTTCTGGTAGCTGAAGCTGTAAAATATCAATCTACGAAGCTGTGGTAGCCAGGTCACAAGGAATCCACCTTACAGATAAAGCCAATCAGGGGAGAGCAGAAAGAAGGCAGCCAGAGCAGAAAGATTCAGGAGAGAGATATGATACAGTTTGGCTGTGTCCCTACCCAAATCTCACCTTGAATTGTAATAATCCCCATGTGCCAAAGGCAGAGCCAGGTGGAGATAACTGAACCATGGTGTGTGTGGGGGGGGAGGGGGGTTCCCCCATACTGTTCTCGTGGGAGTGAATAAGGCTCACAAGATCTCATGGTTTTATAAATGGGGGTTCCCCCTCACAAGCTCTGTTGCCTGCTGCCATGTAAGATGCTACTTTGCCCCTCATTTGCCTTCTGCCATGATTGTGAGGCCTCCCCAGCCATGTGTGAGTCCATTAAACTTCTTTCCTTAATAAATTACCCAGTCTCAGGTCTATCTTTATTAGCAGCAAGAAAATGAACTAATACGAGATATCTTGGCAATGTGTTGGTCCCTGATTCCAGGTGGCCCTGAATCCATGTGCTTTCCTGACTCTCTTGCCACTTGGAGTTCAACTCTTCTTTGGATTCTACATTATGCCCCAGTGATATGGTTTGGCTGTGTTCTCACCCAAATCTTACCTTGAACTGAACATAATTCCCACACGTTGTGAGAGGGACCTGGTGAAAGATAATTGAATCATGGGTGCGGTTTCCCCCATACTATTCTCATGGTAGTGGATAAGTCTCATGAGATCTAACGGTTTTTTAGGGGAAACCCCTTTCACTTGGCTCTTATTCTCTCTTGCCTGCTGCCATGTAAAACATGCCTTTCACCTTCTGTCATGATTATAAGGCCTCCTCAGCCACTTGGAACTGTAAGTCCATTAAACCTCTTTTTCTTTATAAATTACCCAGTCTCACGTATGTCTTTATCAGCAGTGTGAAAACAGACTAATACACCCAGTGTTTTTCCAGCAAGTTCCCCTCTTTTGCTAAGCTAGCTGGGTTTCAGTAACTTCAATTAGAATTGTCCTAACTCTTATAACTACCAAGGATGCTAAGTTGATTCTTTCAAAAATCTTCATTGGGCTTCTCTCTAAGTTCATGGCGTAGTATAAAGAAATTGTGAGCACTCAATCCCTGAACACCAAAGTTGACCACCTAGGATATACAGCAGGGGGATATATGCATCCCAAAGACAGACAATTGGATAAAACTCAAGAACAAACCCAAAGCAAAAAAGGTAATTTCACACAACGTCAGAATTAGAAGTGAACTTTAAGGCCACCAAATCCAGTGCCTATCTGACATATGAAATGGCTCTAAATTTCAACGTCCTGAAGGATTTCAATCCATTTTCAGTGAGTTTTATGACAAAAGATTCATCTAGGTTGAACCAAAATCTGCTTCCCTGTAACTTTGAACCACTGGTCTTAATTATATGCCTGGGAGCTATACAAAATAGATCAAAGACTTCCTTCACGTGATAGCCCTTGAAATATTTAAAGTCAAAATACTATTATTACTATTTCCATTTATTGAGTAATTACTACATGCCAGTACATGGTTATCATGTTTAATCTTCATCACATGCTGAGAAGTAGATGGCATCTGGAGCCTTATTTTACAAATGAGGACACTGAGACAGAGTTGGGGGTGGGAAGGGAAGGGACTGAGGTCTGATCATTGTCATATGTCACCATCTTCCAGCGAGGCATTCTGAAGACTTCAAGAATTGGACCTTCCAGGTTGTTCTGAGCTTACATATGTCACAATGGGAGGATGGAACATATTTCATAGTTTGTGGGCTTGATTTGTTCCTTTCAGTTGTTTAGATATGTGGTGCATTGGCCTCTATTTGTACTCCCATCCTGAGCCCCACAAATGTTAGCAGGGAGCCTGGTGGGATATCTTCAGGAGGGGCTATCTCTTGGTGAACAGCAGCTACACATTCCTTGCCATCTCAGCCTCCTACTGCTTACTCTTTAGAGTTCTCTTGTCTCCTATTTCCCACAAAGGGGTTTTTGCCTCTTATTCACATTTCCATTTAACTGTCACCACCTTCTGCCCCTTCACTCTTGGGTGCTGAAGGCCAGCTGGGTTGAATTCATTCCCAGGTCAACATGTGGGTAGCATTTCCGTTTTCTATTGCTGCCCAACAAACTATCCCAAAACAGACTGGCATAAGGCAGCCATTCTATTATCCTGACATTATATGAGCAGCAGTGTGAACATGGCACTGCGAAGCAGGCTGGTCTCTGTTCCACAATGTCTGATGCTTCCGGTGGGAAGACTTGAGGACTAGAGGTGACTGGAATCATCTAAAGATACCATTATTCACACATCTGATAGTTGATACCAGTTCAGTTGAGATCTCAGAGTGGTTGTTGGCCTACGCTGGCCTCTCTATGTGGTCTTTCCATATGAGCTAGTTTGGCTTCCTTACAGCATGGTGGCCAGATTTCAAGAGCCTAAAGAGTGAGCAATCCCGGAGAGCAAGGTGGAATTATGTGATATTTCTCCACTCTAACCCCAGAGGTCACACAGCGTCACTTCCGTCATAGTCTACTGGCAGAGGAAGTGAACAAAGGTTTTCCCAGGCTTAAGGGAGGGGACATGGGCCCCCACACAATGGGAGAATTCTACAGTATAAGAAGAGCATGGCATGGGAGATACTGTTGTGGTCATTTTGGGAAATTTTTATTTTACACAGGGAAGAAAAGAAGAAAGGATGGAAATGATGCTTGAGACCACGCTCTGTATTCGATTCTCTGTACTAACGACTCCATTGACCATGCCACGTGGGGGTCCTTATTCTGAATTTGCAGGTGAGCAGACGAAGGCTCAGAGAAGTTCCACTTCTTCACTCCTACACTGCTGGTGGGAATGTCAACTAGTACAACCACTATGGAAAACAGTGTGGAGATTCCTTAAAGAATTAAAAGTAGAACTACCATTTGATCAGCAATCCCACTACTGGGTATCTACCCAGAGGAAAAGAAGTTATTATACAAAAAAGATACTTGTCACGCATGTTTATAGCAGCCTAATTCGCAACTGAAAAAATGTGGAACCAACCCAAATGTCCATCAATCAACGAATGGGTAAAGAAACTGTGGTGTGTGTGTGTGCATATATATATATGTGTCTGTGTGTATGTGTGTGTGTGTGTGTATATAAATGCATATATATGGTCTCTGTTCCACAATGTCTGATGCATATATATATACACATATATATACACACACATATATAGATATATATACACCCTTTATATACCATTAATTCATTCCTTTTTATGGCTGAGTAGTATTCCATCATATATATATATGTGTATATATAGTAGTATATATTAGTATATATATATACTATTATATATAATATATAATAGTAGTATTCCATCATATATATATACACACACACACACATATACACACACACATACATATATATATGTGATGGAATACTACTCAGCCATAAAAAGGAATGAATTAATGGCATTCGCAGCAACCTGGATGGGATTGGGGACTATTATTCTAAGTGAAGTAATTCAGGAATGGAAAACCAACATTGTGTGTTTTCACTCATAAGTGGAAGCTAAGCTACGAGGATGCAAAGATATAAGAATGACACAATGGACTTTGGGGACTCAGGGGGAAAGGGTGGAAAGGGGGTGAGGGATAAAAGACTACAAATTGGGTTTAGTGTACACTGCTCAGGTGATGGGTGCACCAAAATCTCACAAATCACCACTAAAGAACTTACTTATGTAACCGAACACCACCTGTTCCCCCAAAAACCTATAGATATAAAAGAAATAAATTAAAAAAAGAGAAGTTCGGGTTCTTGCCCAAGATCACACAGAAAGTGAGAGCATATACCAGTGGTACTCAAACTTTACGGAGTAGCAGAACCAAATGAGGGGCTTATTCCAACACAGATTGTGGGATACCACCCCCAGGGATTTGGAGTCAATCAGTCTGGAGTGGGCCTTGAGAATTTGCATCTCCAACAAGTTCCCACGTGATGCTGATGATCCCAGCCCAGTGACCACAGCTGGAGAACTGCTGGTATACAGTTTTTGAAGCCATATCTGGGTGAACTTCTGCCTCATTATGCTTGTGTTGGAGAGCATTGGTATTCCTCACCCAGGACCAGAGAAACAGAAGGATGACTCACAGCCATCATGTCTTTAATTCTAAGAGAAAACATTATAGGTAGCAAGATAGGATTTTCATTATTCCTTAGCCACTTCTCTCTCTCCCTCTTCCACTCACCCTTGGAGTTCTTCAGTAAGACAGCATAAAAGAACACAGATTTTATCAGCATGATAAACCTACCAGGGTATTCTCTGAGAGTCCATCACTAATAGCAAAAGCAAGGGGGATCTCATTTGGAGCTTCATTCTGAAAAACCAAAGATGTCCCGTTACACGAATGTTTAAGATTGACATAAGATGTAATGTGGCCATTAGCATTCTTCATGGAATGGGACTCCATGAAGAGAAAAGAGAGGGGTAAAAAAGAAGAGAAAATCTTGAAGAAGAGGAAGGGACATTAAGAAATTGTAAGTGCTTAACATCCATGGTTTCCAGTTCTTGCATAAGTAAGAGCGCATGTCCTGGCCCACTTCCTGTTGGGTGGGGTCAAGTGGCTAGTTCATGCCAACTAAGCCAAGAAGAAGTGATGGGCGTTGCTCCCCTGCTGGGGTATTTGATTACCAATGAGAGACCCTTCTGCACTCTCCTTTTCTGTTAGCATGGTAGCTGGTGATGTTCACGATGACGGCAGCTACATCAGTCTGGGGCAGAACACCTGCCAACTCATGGGGCACAGGTGAAGTGGGTGAGAAACAAACATTTGCATAGTTTAAACTCCTAGATTTGAGGGAGTATTTGTTATGGCAGCATGGCTAGCCTATTCTAACTGATACAGGAGAAAAGAGAGAGAAGGAACATCCAGGTGTCTCTCCAAGGAGCATTATGAAGACACCAAAGTAAGACTGGTTAAGAAAAGCAAATGAATCCTTTGTATCATTCCCTGGCCTCTGTGAGATTGATGACCTTCTTATAGTAAGACTCGTATGTCTCTTCCAGATTTCACAAGGGCATCTAAGGAAATTTGGATCTGCACTTCCTGTCATTCTCCACCCCATCACTTAGCTCTAACCATGTTAAACCACAGCTAAACCTTCAGAGTACAGATGCCCTCTGAAGTGTAACTTCAATACAACATCCTGTAGCCAGATTCAAGGCTGAGATCCTATGACTCCTGCCCCTCACTGAACCTCAGTTCTGGGTCCTAACAGAGCTTGCTCAGCAACATACTGTTTTCCGCAGGTTGGTGAAGGTGCCAAGGCTTTGTCAATGCAGTGCCTGCAATATTTCTCCCGCCACCTACTTACTGAGCATCCTTTGGAAGATGCCCAGGGCTGCAGCAGCCGGCATTCATGGCATTCCTGATAGTATGTCCTGCCAGGCAGGAAAAAGGGGAAGCTTTGTGCTGCTGGGTTCTGAGCTCCCAGAACTGCACCAACGACCAAGGGGCCTGGTTCAGAGCATTGTCTTGCTTGATGGACATAGAGGGCCCGAGTTCCAGCAGAAGCAGCTGGGATCCAAGCCTGGATGGCAGAGGGTGGGCCGGAGCTACCCCAATCCCTCCACCTCACCATCTGCCTCTCTGGGTTTCTGTTGCTGTCTGATTTTTAAAAATAAGTTCAAATGGAAAACAAAGCAAACTTGTGAAAACAATGTGAAGCATTGAAATAATTTATATTTAGAGTCTGACCCAAAACATGTATCTCCCCCATGTTTAGCATAGTCCTATGTTTTTCATCAAATTTTGAAAAAAGGAGAACAACAACAACAACAAATTATGGCACGCCTTTAGTGTACTTGGTGTCACTCTAGGAGTCTCTGTTTGGTCTCCTCACACCCTCATAACATTATCTCCAAACTACTCCATGTTGGGAAGCAGACCCTGAAACGTCCCCTGTGAACAGTAGCCACCCCCCAGCTGCATTCCCTACATAGTTATTTTCCCCTTCATGATCTGCATCTCACCAAGACAGAAGCCAGAAATTTACTTTCCCATCCTCCTCTGCAGCAGGGGCATGGTCATGTGACTTAGGCTCAGCCAATCAGAAGCACCTTCATGGGATATGGATTCAGGGGCACCTCCAAGAACTGGGCACAGCACAAGATTCATTTAGTAAAGGATGACTGTGTAATCAAACATCTGGCTTCCAGCGTAGACGTGGAGCTTCCAGAGCAGAGGCTGCCGGGGCAGTTAAGTCCCAGGGTCTGCCTGCATTTCCCAAGTAAAAATCCAGGGTTTTAGGGTCATTTGGACATCGTGTCAGGCTGCAGAGCTTCCAGGCCTGGTTCTCTGGTCTTTGTTAATGTTTTTACGTAAATTTCTTATCTATTTATACTCTCTAGAGAGAATTCTGTTGTTTGCAACTATGAATGTTGACTAACACGATAGTTAACACAGCACCCCTGTTATCCAAAATGTATTTTCCCTCTTACATAACCGGCCTCATAACAAAGAGAAAGATATTTTCTTAAGGCTCTTCTATCCCCTCCGATCTTGGTGTGGTCCAGAGAAGCATCTGGATTAGGAGGCTTCAGAAACTTGATTCATGGCTGATGTGGTTTGGCTATGTCACCACCCAAATCTCATCTTGAATTGTAGCTCTATAATTCCCACGTGTTGTGGGAGGGACCCAGTACCCTCAGATAATCCAATCATGGGGGTGGTTTCCCCCATACTATTCTCGTGGTAGTGAATAGGTCTCACAAGGTCTGTTGGCTTTATAAGGGGGACCCCCTTTCACTTGATTCTCATTCTCTCTCTTGCCTGCCACTACGTAAGATATGCCTTTCACCTTCTGCCATGATGGTGAGGCCTCCCCAACCACGTGGAACTGTGTGTCCATTCACCCTCTTTTTCTTTATACATTACTCAGTCTCAGGTATGTCTTTATCAGCAGCCTAAGAACAGACTAATACAATGAACAGACTAATTCCTTTATTCAAAAGATAGTCACTGAGTACCTGCTGTGTTTCAGGCAGGACATGATGATATCCAGGATGCTAAGTTGATCCTTTCAAAAATCCGTTTCGGGCTTCTCCCTACGTTCATGGTGTGGTGTAAAGAAATTGTGGGCACTCAATCCCTGAACACTGAAGTTGACCACCTAAGATACAGAGCAGGGGGATATGGGCATCCCAAAGACAGACAAATGGATAAAACCTGCACTCATGTGGCTCAGGGTGTGGTCAGAGAAACAGACTTTAACCAAAAAGCCACATACACTACTGCAAAGCTGCAGTTGTGACAGAGCTCTGAACCAGAGAAAAACAAAGTAACAGGTGCCTACACGTGGGAGACTTCACCTTATGCAGAAGGTAACGAAAGACTCAGTTGAGGATATGGCACTTGTGATGGAAACAATGCTATGTAGTCATCAAACTTCCATTTTCCTCCTGGACACGTAAGAAGACTACATTTCTCAACCTTCCTTACACCTAGCTGGGCCCATGTGACTAAGTTTAGGCCAGTGGAATAAAGGCAGAGTGAGGTAAGTCATTTCTAGGCCTGGCCATCAAATATCCTTCATTCAATCTTCCATAGCCACTCACCACTGCATTCTAATTTCTCTTTGAAATTGGCATTCTCAATTCCAAGATGACAGAGCTATGCAAAGGTATGATCCTGGATCCTTGAGTGATCGCTTCAAAGAGACACATCAGCCTTTAATAGTACCAAAAGGCCAGGCGCGGTGGCTCACACCTGTAATCTCAGCATTTTGGGAGACCGAGGCAGGGGATCACCCGAGGTCAGGAGTTTGAGACCAACCTGACCAACGTGGAGAAACCCCATCTCTACTAAAAGTACAAAATCAGCCAGGCATGGTGGCATATGCCTATAATCCCAGCTACCCAGGAGGCTGAGGCAGGAGNAGGCCAGTGGAATAAAGGCAGAGTGAGGTAAGTCATTTCTAGGCCTGGCCATCAAATATCCTTCATTCAATCTTCCATAGCCACTCACCACTGCATTCTAATTTCTCTTTGAAATTGGCATTCTCAATTCCAAGATGACAGAGCTATGCAAAGGTATGATCCTGGATCCTTGAGTGATCGCTTCAAAGAGACACATCAGCCTTTAATAGTACCAAAAAGGCCAGGCGCGGTGGCTCACACCTGTAATCTCAGCATTTTGGGAGACCGAGGCAGGGGGATCACCCGAGGTCAGGAGTTTGAGACCAACCTGACCAACGTGGAGAAACCCCATCTCTACTAAAAGTACAAAAATCAGCCAGGCATGGTGGCATATGCCTATAATCCCAGCTACCCAGGAGGCTGAGGCAGGAGAATCACTTGAACCTGGGAGGCAGAGGTTGCAGTGAGCTGAGATCATGCCATTACACTCCAGCCTGGGCAACAAGAGTGAAACTCCGTCTCAAAAAAAAAAAAAAAAAAAAAAAAAGGTAGCAAAAATTAGACTAATTGTGTTGAGCCATTGAGCTTTCAAGGGCTATTTGTTACTGCAGCTTAGCTCATCCTACCCTAATACACAGTTGAGCAGAGAGCTGAATAATGAACAGGGTCTAAATAAAGAGAGGAAGTGAAAGCATTTTAGAGAGAGAATGGCCCAATGCAAAGGCTTTGTGGTGGGAGCGAGAAAAGCAAGAAGGAAGAATTGAGAAAGGCCAAGGAAGGTGAACAGAGTAAGAGATGGTGGATTCAAGATAAGGCTGCAGTGGTTGGCAGAGACGAGACTGTGTGGGCCACGTATTGGCCAAGTGAAGGCGTAGCACCTGCAAGATTCATACCTGTTCACATTCCCACTACCCAGAGACTCTGGCTGAGGTCCTGTCTGTTTTCAAGAAAGAGACCCTGGAGCTCTTCACTGTTAGCCTTCCTCGCTCCCAGATGCTGAGAGAAGACGCTGTACTTTTCCGTTCTACAGTAAGCTGCCCACATCAAAGCCCAAGAAGCCACAGGCATTTGGGGGAGTTGTGGGTCAGATATTTAATTATTCTAATCTAGAGGTCTATTTTCCCCACACTGCCAAGAACAGAAAGTTCATTTTGGATAAAAGAGGGTAGTTCCTTGGAAGGACTGAATCTCATCTTTGATCTGCAAAGCTCTCGGACTCACCTCAAGATTTCCAAAGCCCAGAAACCCACAGACACTATCCCTCGCCCACAATAATGGACAAAACAAGAAGCCGCTAGTGCTTGTGGTAGAGGGAGGTGAGGGAGGTCTTGGATGTATTTCACTTTTATTTATTTCTAAGAAATACCACCTTTAAGATGAGGAGACGTGAGTGGACATACATTTCTAAACAACTTTGTTGATCTGATAAAATCAGATAAAGAAATTACTGTAAAAATATTGCCTCATCTACAAAGCTCAGGACATTTTTTTCCCTTTTGCTTTTTTTTATCTTTGAGAAAGATAATGAAAGAGGAAGCTTGAAACCCCGTTTCCACTGATGTTCGAATACACAACTGCTGGGTTTAAAAACCAGAGGAGATCAAAGGGAATGGGGCCCATTCCGATAAAATTATAGCAGCACTGGCAGAGGGTGTGGGCTCATTTAGGAACTCGGAGGCAAGGAGTTGTTGACACACCTTCATCAGAGCTGAGGACAGAAAGAAAAATGCCTGAAATTCCAAGGGATTAATTAGGAGTGTAGCTCATAATGTTGCAGCAGCTGCACACACAGTTAGCTGATACGTTTCCCTCGGTGAACACCTCGAGCCCCGGATATCAGTACCGTTCATAGGAAAAATGGATGGTGGTGACTCCCAGTTCCAAAGGAGAGGTCTTCTGCCCTCAAAATGTAACTGGCCTAGGCCCAGTTACATTAAGTCTGGGGTGAGAGATTGGGAAAAACAAATACATTTGGAAATACAGTGGCAAGTAAGGAACCAAAACCATTTTGGGTTTATATTATATTAAAGTACCGACATTTTGGTATTTCATTAGCCCCATTTTACAGATGAGAAAACAGATTCAGAGAGGCTGAATAATTGTGTATAACTGTGCATAGCCACTTAGCCAGCTTTGACTGAATTCTTACTGCTTTCCACTTAAAATGAGTATTCCAGTGGTTTTCTAGTCCCCTTCCATCACTGGTGGGTGGGGCCTCCATACCCAATACCTGACTATTAGGCTGTTGGGCAGGTATGACAAATCAGGTGGGAATGTTTGGGAAAAACCCACCTGGGTGGTCCTTGCAAATGCTATCAACGACTACATAAATCTAGTGCTGCTATTAAGAACTGACTCTCTGTATTAAATAGTAGAGAGGTGAACATTCCACACTGCTGTCCTAATCCTGTACTCCTTGGTCCATGCCAATTTAAAGGGCACAGGAAGTTGAAAAGCCTAGCCAACCGTTTTTATCCTAAACCAGTCATTGCAAATGAAAATATGCACTCAGGGATGCAACTTCTGACAATCGGTTGAAGTAGATTCCACAAAAACCAAATGACTTTAGTATTAGCTTAATTCAAGTGTAACCAGGAAGGTGAATTAATTTCAAAAAGAGGGCCAGGCACGGTGGCTCATGCATGTAATCCCAGCTGTTTGGGAAGCCAAGGTGGGAGGATCATTTGAGGCCAGGAGTTCGAGACCAACCTGGACAATATAGCACCATCCCATCTCTACAAATTTTTTTTTTTTTTTTAAGTAGCCAGGCATGGTAGCACACAACTGTAGTCCCAGCTACTTGGGAGGCTGAGGTGGGAGGATCGTTTGAGCCCAGGCTCTCGAGGCTGCAATGAGTTATGATCACGCCAGTGTACTCTAACCTGGGTGACAGCACAAGATCCTGTCTCAAATATACATATATGTACATATATATGCTAAAAACATATTTTAAAACATAACATCCCTGTTTCTTTACCTCCTCTTTAATGGAAATAATATTATTAACAACTAGAATTTGCTTAGCTACAAAGGGTACTGTGTGTCTAACATGCCATTTAAATCTTCTAACAACCCATGGAACAAAGTAATTTACTATCCCCATTTTAAAGATGAGGAAACTGAGACTTGGAGGGGTTAAATCATTGTGTATCAATGTGCATAATCAGACAGTGAGTGGGAGGGCCAAGATTTGAATCCCAGTCTATCTGACCACTTTCCCGCCTCCAATGCCCCAGTCAGCACTCTCAGCTGGCTCCCCACCCTGCCTCTCAGGAGGAAGCTCATCAAGTTCCCAGCAATAGAGACTGTAATGATCAAATCAGCAGAGAGTGAGGCAGAATTGACAGATGATTCCAGAGCAGATGATCCCATTTAACCCTTGAAAAGGAAACTGCTCTGAAGAAAAGTAGCAACCCCCGCCCCCCCATGCTTTAGTTGGTCAACCTATAGTGGAATGAATTACCGAGGAAAGCAGCATTTCTAACTTAGCTGCAAATAGCAGTCCAAATTTTAAACAAAACAAGGCCCGGCACAGTGGCTTATGCCCTGTAATGCCAGCACTTTGACAAGCCGAGGCAGGCAGATCGTTTGAGGTCAGGAGTTCAAGACCAGCCTGGCCAACATGGTAAAACACCTTTTTTACAAAAATACAAAAATTAGTGGGCGTGGGACGTGGGGCGTGGGGGCACACACATATAATTACAGCTACTCAGGAGGCTGAGGCAGCAGAATCACTTGAACCCGAGAGGCAGAGGTTGCAGTGAGCCAAGATCGTGCCACTGCCCTCCAGCCTGGGCAACAGAGTGAGACTTTGTCTCAAAAAACAACAACAACAACAACAACAACAAAGTTTACCCTACCAGGGTGTACTTGCTTCTTTGCATCTTGGAAAAGCATTCATAGTAAAACATATTGGGATTTAATGTTACCCAATAATAATGATAGGATAAGGTAATGTAGTTACCATGTATCATGCTCTTGGCTAAAAGGCAGGCACAGTGATAGGCATTGGAAATATCTCATGCCATCCAATTCACAATTCCATATGTAGGTACTTCCTTTCATTTCATTTTTCAGATAAGGAAACAAAGCATCCAAGATGTGAAATAATTTGCCAATTTCATACAGCTCCTAAGTGGTAGAGTTGGGATTTGAACCTGCATTGTTCTGAAACTTTTCCTCTCTCCTACGACTACAGGCTGCCATTCCTCTTATGACCTGCTTCTATCCCAATCAGTTTCTCCTGCCCCGTTTTGAGCAAGGCACCACAATCCAGGCTTTCTACCCAAAACCCGAGAGTCTGTCTTGTCGTCTCCACATTTGGTACCGCCCACTTCTAATCAGTCAACGTATACCATTGACTCTAATTCTATTACCACTCAAAAGTGTCCCCTCCTGTTTGGATCCTTTACCAGAGGACTACAGGAATGGAAAGAAATCACCAGCACCATGAGGGTGTTGGGGATGATAAAAGAGCATTTGTGGCCAGGCGTGGTGGCTCACGCCTGTAGTCCCAGCACTTTGGGAGACTGAGGTGGGTGGATCACTTGAGGTCAGGAGTTCGAGACCAGCCTGGCCAACATGGTGAAACTCCGTCTCTACTAAAAATAAAAAATTAGCTGGGCGTGGTAGCAGGCCCCTGTAGTCCCAGCTACTCGGGAGGCTGAGGCAGGAGAATTACTTGAACCCAGGAGGCGGAGGTTGCAGTGAGCCAAGCCAGGCTGTGCTCCAGCCTGGGCAACAAGAGCGAAATTCCATCTCAAAAAAAAAAAAAGTGCATTTGTACATGAAAACCACTTGAAACATAACTATAGGTTTAACTTTCCCCATTACAGGCAGGAGAGGGAAAAAAAAACACAATAAATTATATTTTGAAATTTTAAGTCTTGCTCCTACTCTCATTGAAACATACTCCTACATCTCTTATGGCTATGAAAATTGATACAACCTTTTTGGAAAATAATTTGACCATATATATCAAGAGCCATAAAAATGTTCATCCCCTTTGACCCGGTAATCCCACTCCTGGGAATTTATCCGAGGGAAATCATTCAAAATAAGAAGAAAAAAGAGCTAGTTGTGTACAGATGTTTGTTACCTCTTTGTAATCGTAAGAATCTAAAAGCCAAATAAATGTAGAATTATAGTGGAATAATGGAGCCAATTTCAGTGTAGTTAACTCAATGGTATATTAGGCAGTTGCAAAAATAATAAATATGGGCACTAGGTAGAACCTTGGAAAAATACACAGGAAATAATGCTGAATGAAATATATATGTTCTGTAATTATAACTACATAAAACATATATTTTTACAGATGAAAAATGAAAGGGGTCATGGAGGAATGTAAACAATGCATATGATTGATTAGTGGGATTACAGACACGGCTTCTTTGATGCTTTAGAGTTGGATGAAAATGTTATAAAGCCTTTTGGAAGCTCCCTAATGAAGGGAGTGGTCGTGACCATGAGAAGGGACCCCAGCCCCAGACCTGGGGAGGGAAGCGGCTTCCTGCTGCTTTCTGTGCTGCATGTAGGGAGGTCGGCCAGCCCTGCAGACAAGACCATGACTGCCCTACGGTAGGCACAGCCGGCAGAACCCTCAGAGGCTTTTCTCATCTTGGGCTGGGATATTGGTTTAGCAGAGTAGCGACAGAATCAACTCCTTGTCTCCCTGGCTTCTGGGTCTGTGACAGCAGCCTGAGGCTCTCGTTTTACCAAGGTCGGGGACTGGATACGGACCCTCCCCTTAGGATAAAGCTTGTCCAAGCTCCAAACAGCAAGCAGAAGCACGGTCAGGCCTCCTGGCCAAGGCGAGGAACCCAGATGGAGATCCCGGTGAGGGGTGGTGGAAGATCAGAGAGATGTGGCAAAGCTCCCACAGAAAGGATTCAAACCCCAAAGGGCCTTGAACCTGGCCTCGCTGCCCACTGCCCCATCAGGAGGTGATCAAGCGGCAATACCAACCTAATGCCCAGCCAATCTGCTCCTCAGCTGAGTTTACTCAGCCGTCCCGCATGGCAGGGCCCTCTTCGCTCTTGTGTGCCTCTCCCTCCTTTTTATCCTTCTCTTTTCAGCCCTCCTTGACCCCAGACCTGTGAATGACACACACCCAAGGACACAGCATAGTCCCTCAGTGTGGCCCAGTGCTGAGTGGTGAGTGACTCATTAGGAGCAGTCCTTGCAGATGCAGTGTTAGATTCATCCACCACGTCCCTGCTGAGCAATTCCAGATCTGGCCATTTGCTGGAGGCATGGGCGAGGCTCTCCCCAGAGCCATCCTGTGAGTAAACACCCCTTCGTCACAAACAGGATGCGTGCCGACACTGGCTTTCATCTGGCTGCACATAGAAGGGATGGAGAATCCAGGCTTTGGCTGATCAAAACAGTGGGCAGGAAGCCAGCAGGGGTCCATTGTCCCTTTCCGCCACCCTGGACTTTGCTCCCACACAGCTGCCTTCGGATTTTTAAACAGCATTTGTTCAGGAGACAGTGTTTTTGCCAAGGCTGGCACTGGACTCAAAGGAGTTGGAAAGTGGGTAGCTCTGAATCACAATGATTCCTCTTAGCCCTTTCCTCTCTTGGCAGGTGTCCTCTGCATCCACAAGAAGATGGACAGATCCCACTTACAGAGAAACTTGTGGAGAAGAGGCCAGAATTAATTAACAAGAAGATGTTGTTATAAACAACATTTGCTTAAGAAATGCACTCATTACTTTCACACCCAAAGGTAAATTAAATCAGGCAAATCCAGGAGAGACTAGGAAAGAAACTGCTTCAGGATATCAGAAAAATTATGCGTTTCTGCGTATCATTTGTAGATCGGTAGGTCCACCTAAGTTCTCAAGGGCATTTAAAACATGAAAAGCTTGTTTGTTTGTTTGTTTGTTTGTTTTGAGATGGAGTCTCGCTCTGTCACCCAGGCTGGAATGCAGTGGCATGGTCTCGGCTCACTGCAAACTCCACCTCCTGGGCTCAAGTGATTCTCCTGCCTCAGCTTCCCAAGTAGCCGGGACTGCAGAGGTGCACCGCCACACTGGGCTAGTTTTTGTATTTTTTGTAGAGATGGGGTTGTACCATATTTGGCCAGGCTGGTCTTGAACTCCTGACCTCAGGTGATCTGCCCGCCTCAGCCTCCCAAACTACAGGGATTACAGGTGTGAGCCAACACGCCCAGCCCCAAAAAGCACTTTTAAATATTCCATTTGAACTCTCCTTATACTTTGCAGCATTTGGTGGTGGTGGTTGTTAATTTGAGGCAGAGTTTCTCAACCTGGGCTTGATTGACATTAGAGGCTGGATCATTCTTTGTTGTGACGGTCCTGTGCTGTCAAGAATGTTTAGCAACATCCCTGGCCTCCCCTCACCAGATCATGGTAACACCTCCTTGGTTGTGATGAGCAAGTATGTCTCTAGACATTCCCAAATGTCCCTTGGGCAGTAAAGCTGCCCCCTCCTTTGAGAACCATTGATTTAGGAGGGAGAAGAAGTTAAGGAGGAGAAAGTTTTCTAATTCAAAGTAAAATTCAACCTAGCTCCTGCACAGATCATCACTTCCTTATAAAGAGGCAGACCTTTATGAATGGGATATTGTGGTGCTTTATATTGGAGTTTGACTATATAGGCAAAGATTCCAATGCTGTAATCTCCAGAGGAAAAGCATTCACTGGAAAAGGCAAAGCTGTTAACATTGGTCGTGTAGGCACATCTGAAATGTCCCTGCTTTTTAAATGACCCCTGTTTGGGCAGGTTTGCTTACAAACTGACACAGCAGACAAAGTAAGGATATTTCTTTTACAAAAAAAGATTCATCTCCTGGCTCCTTGAAATGAACCCCCTTAGAACTTTTCCAGTTCTCAGTGTTTGGTGTTACTAACTTGACAGACTGTCTAGGCTGCAGAGAAACTGAGAAGAGTAACAGAAATGAAGAAAGCATTTATAAAATTCTTATTCACATCAGTTTTGTGTAAAGTGCTATCTCCCTAATGGTTTTCAGCTAACATCTATTGGCCAAACTGAGGCTCAAAACAAGGGATCAGGTCTCTGGAAGTTTGCTTATTTTACAGGGATTCACCCTTTGAACTCTGGCTGGGCCTAACCTAGACACTCGGTAGTAATGATAAAACAGTAAAGTATTAGTCAGCCATGTTCAAGGTGCACGTGATCTGTTGGGAGAAGCAGAACATTCACTTTTTAACCAACTATGGAAAATGAGTCAGACAACAAGTGAACTCTCCTTGCATGGATGGCACTGAGCAGAACATTCTTCCAAATAGGTGAAGTAAATCAAAGGAGACTTCCTGGAAGAGGGGGCTTTGAGTTAGGCAGGGATCAGTAGAGAGTCTCTGCATACCCCCACTGGATCCCAGGGAACACTGCTGACCACCAGAGCCTGGATGAGCAGTAACTTCAACCTTCTCACTTTCTCCTGCCCTCTTTCCTGTGCCTGGCAGATCCTTTTTCGCGGGCTGCAGTGAGGATAGCCATTTCCTAATCATGTGATCCCATCCTCCTGGCCACAGTTGGTTGGTTCAGGGGTGGGCATCTGACCCAACCTGAAACCATCCAAATTCCCTCCTCTGGCAGTTTGGAATATGAACTACAAGCTTACATTTCCTGTGACTCCAAGTCACGTCCTGTTTATCTAACAAACACATATAATGCTTACTATGTACCAGGCACTGTCCTAAGTGGTTCATAAATACAAATTCATTTAATCCTCATAACAGTTCTATGAAGTAGATACTATCATTGTCCCTCATTTTACAGATGGGCACACAGAGGTACAGAGAAGTTAAGTAACTTGCCCAAAGACACACAGCTGGTAAGGGGCAGAGTTACTAACCATGTTGCCTTGGGGAATTAAAAATAAGCATGGGCCAGGAGCAGTGGTTCATGCCTGTAATCCCAGCACTTTGGGATGTCAAGGTGGGTGGATAAGCTAAGGTCAGGAGTTTGAGACCAGCCTGGCCAACATAGTGAATCCCTGTCTCTACTAAAAATACAAAAATTAGTTGGGCATGGTGGCGGGCACCTGTAATCCCAGCTACTCAGGAGGCTGAGGCAGGAGAATCGCTTGAACCCAGGAGGAGGAAGTTGTGGTGAGTCAAGATCGCACCACTACACTCCAGCCCGGACAACAGAGAGAGACTTCTTCTCAAAACAAAAAATAAAATAAAATATAAGCACATACAAAGCTGGAATCAGCCTTCTTGTCCCATTTCTGTCACTTTCGATTTGCCCTTGAGTAAATTGCTTAGCTTTGCTGCCCACAGTTTCCTCAGCTGTAAAAGACAAGGGTGGATTAGATCAGTGTTTTCCAAGTGTGGTGTAGATACTGGTGGGATGAGAGATTATAATATTTTTTCCATAGCTATATATTTATATTCATGTATATTAGAAAGGACACATAATAGATGATAGATGGATAGATAGATAATTTTACATACATATAGATATCCCCAAGCCTGTGATATCACAAATAGTATTGCTTGAGATGAAACCAGAGTGGGTAGTAACATCATAGTTTAGAAGTGAGTTCAGGAAACACAGGGTCATACAATGGGAAGCGTGGCCCTTGACGTTCACATGTGCCTGCACTGCCTGAGTCAACATGGTTTCAGTGGGGATGACTCCATTCCTGCACGCCAAGGTGCATTTATGACCCAGGCCAGCCACAGTGATTGTCCTGGGGAAGGACATGTGATCCAAGAGGACAAGTGAGGCCCCCTGGGGAATTTTGCTGGACCAATCAGAAAAGCCCGGTGCTGCCAAGGACATCTGCCACCACCCAGAGAGGATCGAGGCAAGGCAGAGATACCTTTAAGGACTGGAAGAGGGACAGGAGGGCCTGTGAACGCGCCATCTAGCCTCAGAGCCAGTGGAGCTGATATCACATCTACCCCCAGGGCTTTCCCTTACCTAAGGCAACACAGTTTTCTTTGTGCTTTCCACTGACTATGGTTTGAATTTGCTTTTTGTCCCTTGCAAATAGTTTTGATGAACACAGGCAGGCAATGCAGTCTTAGGACTTAGTGAACAACTGCTACTTTCTAGTACCAGGTGGTGACACCACAGTCTAAAAAGCCACAGTGACTTTGGCAGAGAGAAAGGACAGACATCACAGCTTCCATGCTGAAAGTGATGACCCTGTCTCAGGCAGCATGGGGGAGAGAAGAGAGGCCAACTTTGACATTGACTATCCTCAGCCTCAGTTTCCTCCTCTGCAGAGTGGGAATAATAGTATCTCCGATGCATGGTCATCCTAAGGCCAAATGGCATAATAGAAGCAAGCTATCTAATGAAGTTTCTTAACTTAACAAAAGGTAGCTATTACCATGTTGTGCCAGGAGTTTTATATAAAGTATTGTATCAAATTCCATGTGATCCTCACCACAATCCTGTACTTTAAAATCACCAGCTTTACTCCAGAGAAACTGGGATTCAGAGAGGTTAGGTGACTTGCTCTCAAGCAAACAGCCAATAAAGAACAGAGCTGTCCTTCAAGCCAGATCTAGCAGACCCCATCCAAGGCTGGGTGGGGGGGAATATTCCAAGGTTTTGGAAGCAAGACTCCAAGGAGCCAGTCATCAGGGGCAAAGGAATGTGAAAGCCACTGGTAGAGGCAAGTGAACCAGACAAGATAGCACAGGAAATTCCCTGAGAGCTCTCCTTACTTCCTGCCCACTTTGGAAAGATCCTTGGAAAATCCTGGGGCTCAGATTTGGAGGAAAATCAGCTTCGTGGAACAAAGGCATAAAATAATCCAGCAAAGCACCCAGTCCTGATGCATCAGGAGGAACTAACATTAATACACGGCCACAGATCCCAGACGTTGTTATGGTTGGATTACACGGACTTGGAAAGTTCAGGCATGAGATGCCTGAATGATAACAATAGAAAACAGATCAAAAGCCCAAAGAAAGAAATCAAGAGAAATGAAAAACAGAAGGAACTGCAGGGGAAGATGAAAGAGGAGAATTATAATTTGACACTGAAGGAGAGCCAGTGTTTAAGGTTTTTCTGGCAGTTGATCCACAGCCAGATGAGACTTTTTGTAGCATTATTGGCAGTATGAAGTTACAATCCTTGAGCTCTTTTGTAGACTTTGGGGACCTTAGGGTTAAAAGAGTTCCCTGAGAATCTCCTAAGTCCATCTCTTCCTTTAAATCATCCTGGAGGTGTTCAGTGCCTGAATCTGCATAGATCTTGTCATATTCAGCTCGTCCATCAACACCAGGGAGAGCAGTAAGGTATAGGAGGAATTGAAGGTAAGGTGGTACAACCCCCTGGCCACAATCCCATAAGAGTCTCAGTGCTCCAAGTGTCAGAAAACTCCCAGTTTCTCAGTTCAGATAATAGAGAACCTAATTTACACTGACAAACAAAAGAGGAAATGAATTGACTAAGAAAACTGAACAGTTGAGCGAGGTCTAACTAGCTTCAGGTATGGTTTGATCCAGGAGTTCAAAAGATGTCACAGGGCTCAGTATCTATGTTTCACTCCATATTTGCTTTTGTCTCAAGCTCCACATGGTGACAAAATGGCAAATGTCATATTTGTATCCTCCCATGTTTGAGTCCAACAGAAAGAGAATATGCCTTTCTCCCAAAAGTCTAAGCACTAGACTCATCAAGACCCATTGGCTCTAATAGGGTCATATGCCCATCTCAGTGGCTAGAGGAATATGATGCTCTGATTGGCCAGGCCTGTACCTAGAACCAGTAGCAAAGTCAACTCCATCCCCAGACTGAGAAATGAGGGTGGAAGACAAGTGATTCCTTGAGATAAAGTGAATTGCATCATTAGGAGTTGGTAAATGAATGCCGGGAATCAAAAAATAATGGGTCTCCACTATTTCCCATCCCAGCTCTGTCTCCTGCATGTGACACTCTTTTGCCATTTTCTCTCCTCACAAGAAAATAGGAAGTAACAGCATTATCATCTGGTCCTGAAATATCAATGGCATATACAGTTTCTCCTTGTCAATTAAAAAACTAAAGCCCAAGTCATTTTACATTTGCTTTTCCAAAATGTATTAAATTGGATGTTTTTAAGTCTTTATGTACAATACATAAATAAACAAATAAAAATATACCAGCAGTGGCAGGGCACAGTGGCTCATGCCTGTAATCCCAGCACTTTGGGAGGCCGAGGCAGGTGGATCCCTTGAGCCCAGGGGTTTGAGACCAGCCTGGACAATGTGGTGAAATCCTATCTTTACAAAAGGTAAAAAAAATTAGCTGGGTGCGGTAGCATGCACCTGTAGTCCCAGCCACTTGGGAGGCTGAGGTGGGAGGATTGATGGAGCCTGGGAGGTCGAGGCTGCAGTGAGCCATGATCACCACTCACTGCACTCAAGCCTGGGATATAGATCATCCAGATAAGAACCACTCGTTGACATCTACTTATGACCATGCAGTGTCTTAAGCACTAGGGCATACAAAAGGGTTACAAGACCCCAGTTCCTGTTGCTGAGAAACCCACACTCTAATAAGGTTTAGGGAAGCATTGGCCTTAACGGCAAAATATCAACCTGAAGTTTCTCATGAAATTTTTAGTTGTTTAATTAAGTCTCTCAGAAAGAGACCTATCCTGGCACCCTTCCATCCCTCAAATTTTAACCAATGGCTTGACAGTTAATAACACATTTTTACATTTACTTTTGTATCTGAGAATTCCAATATCTCTAGGAGGGTTGATTCTGTTTTTAATTGGCATTTTATGGATGAGGGAGAAAAGTTCAGACAGGTTGAGTGACTTGCCTGGGGTCACATAACTAAAAAGTGATTATACCCAAACTTGACATCCACTCCCTCATTCCTACCTCTAGTTATGTGAACCTACCTGAGGTCAAAAACATTGTTACTATCGCTGGATACAGAGGAAGCCAGAAGCCCACCAAGAGGTTGTCCCAAGACAGAAGAGCCCAGAAGCCATTTGAGGTCCACGCTGTTATCTTGCATTCTGTACTACTCAAGCCACATGGATAAAATTGCAAGCTTTCCTCCATCATTCTCAGCAAGCTAACACAGAAGCAGAAAACCAAACACGGCATATTCTCATTCATAAGTGAGAGGAGAACAATGAGAACACATGGACACAGGGAGGGGAGCATCACACACCGGGGCCTGTCAGAGGGTGGGAGGCAAAGGGAGGGAGAGCATTAGGACAAATACCTAATGCATACGGGGCTTCAAACCTAGATGATGGGTTGATGGGTGCAGCAAACCATGGCACATGTATACCTATGTAACAAACCTGCACGTGTGTCCCAGCACTTCAGGTCAAATTGAAAAAATAATTGTAAGCCTTCCTAAAATGGAACGAGGAAACAGCAGCCTTTATTTCTTTGTTTTGTTGACCTGTCTACTAGATGCCAGGCCCTGGGCTAAGCCCTGAGATGACCCAGACACAATGAGTCCCTGTCCTCCAGGAATACACATTCTTAGGAAATGGAAGAGAAGGACTCTTGACAAAGCCATGTGATGAAGGCAATGGTTAAGAAGTGCCCAGGCAGCTCAGGGAGCTGGGAGGAATATACCTGCCCAGACTGGGAAGGCTGAAGGAAGAGGGAGAAGGTGGGATCTGTCAGGTAGCAGGGTTGGACATGGGAAAGAAGGTTCGTGTGAACTGAAGTGGAGAGTAGGAACAGGGGTCAAGGAGGTGAGGCTGGTGATTCTGGCAATGCTTAAACAGGCACAAAGGAGATGGCCCAACTGACCCCTGAAGACCATCGGCAGCTCCAAAGAGGACAGAGGCTTTTTTTGTTTTGGGTTCCTTCCAGATGCAGTGCAGTAGGTGAGTTGGACGTGGGCACGTGTGCAGGTGGAGAGAGCTGTTAGGAAGCTGTCAAAGTTATCCAGGTGAGAACTAATGGTCACCAAAGCTAGGCAGTGCTGGGGCCATGGGGGAGAAATACTCAGGTTGGAGAGGGATTCCAGGGCAAGTTCAGATAAGGCCAGGAGGGCTGCTATGGGGGAGCAGGAGAGTGGAGAGTCAGAGGTGGCAACCAGGGCCCCGGCACAAGTGACGCGGTTGTGAGAGGGGTGGGGGGCACAAGAGAGGAGGATATGAGATATTTTGTGATGTTTTGAGATTGTGGTGCTCACAGGAAAGAAATGAGACAAGTCCAATGGGCTGTGGAATACAGAGGAGTGGGGCTTCCAACCTGGGCTGGAAAGACAGCTGGGAGTCATCCCAGGATGTCCACGGCCACGAATGTGAATGGTGGCTAGAGCACTAGATTGAATGCATCACTCAGGGGAGAGTTTATAGAACAAGAAACAGGACAAGTATAAAGTCCCAGAAGACAAATGAAGGGGTATGAAGAAAACCTGGAGAGAGGGGTGACCTAGGAGCCCAAGAAGGAAAAGCTTCTTAAGGAGAGGGTAATAGTCAAAACCTGCAGGAAAATTGGTCAGATAAGGATTAAACAGTTCTTACTGGATTTTGCAATAAAGAAGTCCCTAACTTTGCTGGCAAGCATGTCAGGGAAATGGTGGGACCGGCAGCCAGCACACAGTTGATGGATAGGAAGATGGGAGGTGATGACATGGTCTTGTGGCTGGGGACAACTCTTTCAGGAAGCTTGGCAGGGAAGGGACAGAGAGAGATAGGACCACAGGATGGAGAGAAGGTTTAAGGCTTAGAGGTTTAGGCTGTTGTTATTTTAAGAGAGTAAAAGGCTTGTTTATAGTATGCCTAAGGACCCTCAGCAGGTGTAGGGGTGGAGGGGGATTGATTCGAGTTTAGAAGGCAGGGTGCATGTCCTCTTCGGAGGCTGGAGGAAAGAAGAGAAGGGAGGGTCAAGATTTAGATAAATGTGTCCATGGGAAGGCAAGATGTCAAGAGAGGTCAGCCTGATAAGCTGGATTTTCTGAAAGAATTCGTGGGCAGAAGTGTTTGCCAGAAGTGAGGTGACAAGCATGGGGTGACCAGGCTAGCTCTGAGACGGTGGTAAAGATTCTGAGCAGCACTGAAGGGGAACAGGAGAGGCTACTGAGCCATGCCAGGACCATGGAGCTTAAAGGCTCTGAGGTTCCTAGTGGACCAGAGCAGCCCAGTTGTATGATTTTCCAATCTTTTGATTTGGAATTCATGGCAAGATCAGTAGGGACTAGGCTGAAAGATCTTGCTTATGAAGAAAGAATGAGCTAAACCAATAAAAACAATAAAATGAAATTAAAGAGAAATATTTAATCTACTTGAGGGAACAAACTTCTCAGCATTTTAGCAGGACCTGTCTATGGTCCAAGTGATACGATTATATAAAAAGACACTCATCCATTCAATAAGGTAGGTCTGCAGAATTTCTACTTGACAACACTTCTTAACCTGGATTGCTTTACTAAATGCTTTTGGAAGTAAAACCTTCCCAAATGTACCCTAATTTATACTTTTCAATAATTCAGATGGGGCAATGGGAATGAGTAAAAATGCTGATCTTAAAATTGAATGGAATTTTACATTTTAAAAAAATTAATGCTAAGAACTCAAATACCAGCTACTGGAAAGTTCAAGTCATGTAAGGCATGCAAGCCACACTCTGGATATGTGCTTTAGACTTGGAGCAACATATGTCAATGTCCCCCTCAACCCAAAATAGAGTCACTATAGGGGAGGACTAGGGAGGGTGAGCAAAGGTCCATCCTCCCAGCCCTTAGAAGCACTGTATTCTGTAAGATGAGAATGAGGGTGGGGGTAGGAAAGAGACCCAACCTCCCTGATAGAGACCACTGAAAGGAGCTGTTGTTAATTAGCAGGCACCCTGGTTGGTGAAAAAAGCAAGAGCCCATGTTTATTGAGGATTCCCTCTAGTCTGACATTGTGCTAACTTTACATTGGGCTATCTCAGGTGATTCAAATAACAGCTGATAACCTGCTTACCGTTATTATGGTCCTCATCTTGGAGATAAAAAAATGGAGACCTATTGAGGTGAAGAGTATGTCTAAGGGTGCATAGTCAGGACAGGGCAGAGCCAGGACAGAAGCCCAGATTTATCGTATTCAAGGCCAGAGTTCTAAACCACGGTGCCTTACTTTTTCTAACCTTACATGAAGTCACCACTGCCCACATTTCTGGCTGTCTCAGAGAGGCCCAAGCAGCTACAGACAAGCCTATGAGCTTTGAAGCAGGCACTGAGCTCTGAGCATAAATATTAACATAACTGGGTGGGGGCCACTTAGTGATAGGAGCTTTCAATGGAAAAGGTGGTTGCTCTTTTCCAAGCATGATATCTTGCAGCTGGGGTGCTGTAAGATGTGAGAGAGAGAGGGAGAGTCAACAAGATTGTGTGCCCAGCACAAGGAAGGCGCTCAGTTATGTCATAGAGGTGAGAAAAGAGAAGAAACTTTGGTAGGAGGGGAGGAGGTAAGAAAGATTCCCGGCTACTGAGTTTGAGATAGCAGGTTTCTTCTTTCTACAAACATGTATGCAGTTCCTAACATTCCTAACTGCAGAAGGAACTTATGCATTTCCTAACAGGTGCCAGATTCTTTTCTAGGCAATGAAATCATTGGGCGGTGTTGGGGTGGAGGGGGCAGGGGGAATGGAGACTGTGAGGTCCTGTGAGCCCCACCTCTTTGTATCTATGCCCTTATGGGTCCCTTCCCTTGAGTGTGGTCATAACCTGTTGTTAATCACCTCCAGTCTACAGAATGTGGGAAAGGTGAAGAGATGTGCATGACCATGTGTATGTGACTGTGTTACATAAGTTTGCAATGCCCATCTTGTGAAGAGACTTCCTCTTCTTTGCTGCCTTTAAAGAAGTCTGCTGCCAGTTGTGGGCTACCATCTAGAGAAGGCCACATGACAAAGAGCTGAGGGCAGCCTCCGGCCAACAGGTAGCAAAAACAAAACAAAACAAAACAAAACTGAAGGCTTTAACTCAGTAGCCTGCAAGGAACTGAATGTTGCCAAGAAACACATGAGCCTAGAAGTAGATCCTTCCCCAACTGAGCCTCAGATAAGACTGCAGCCCCAGATGACATCTCTATTGCAGCCTTGTGAGAGCCTAAGCAGAGAACCCAGATAAACTGTGCTCAAATTCTTGACCCACAGAAGATAAAGAATGCCTGTTGCTTTAAGCTGCCATGTTTGTGATAATATTGTCATGCACTGATAGACAACTAATGTGGGGGCCAAAGGGACCTTCCTAGAAGATGGAATCTTAATGTCTCTCTTTCCCAAACTTTAGCCATTTGGTTCTACCTTTCACAGAAAGATTAGTCTGTCCTCTAGGGTGATTCCTCTTCTCAGATTTTTCAAAACAGCCCAGGTTTTATGTGCTATTCCTATTTTTAAATAAAAGTGATTCCTTCTATGTACAATAAAATTTAATAGAAAATACATCATTCATGTTCTAATTTATATACCAGTGTAATACTTTTTGGTGGGAAGAAAACCCTTGCAATTCAGGAAAACAATTTTTATCAGACTATGTTTCTTCATTTGGGGTTTGGAAAATACAATTTCACCTTTCCTTTTTCTGACACTGGGGAAAGCCACAAATGTGCTAAAGTTGTAGTTTGGGAAACTGAGTTCAGGTAAGAAAGTTTACTGGCTCAAGCATTCTGTCTAAACTACAACCCAGTTCTACGTGATTTCTGAGGAAGGAGAGGCTATTCATGCCAAGTGGCCACAGTCATGCCTAAGTGTACAGGAGGCAAGCCTAGTTGGTCAACCCAGAGGGAAAGAGAAAATTCAACAAGTTAGCTAGTAAGAACTTCCCAAGAAGTTCCTTTTTTTTTTCTGAGACAAGAGTCTCACTCTGTTGCCCAGACTGGAGTGCATTAGCTGGATCTCTGCTCACTGCAACCTGTGCCTCCTGTGTTTAAGTGATTCTTATGCCTCAGCCTCCCAAGTAGCTGGGACTACAGGTGCATGCCACCACACCTGACTAATTTTTGTATTTTTTTTTTTTTTTTTTCTAGTAGAGACAGGGTTTCACCATGTTGCCTAGGCTGGTCTCAAACTCCTGAGCTCAGGCAATTCTGCCCTCCTCAGCCTCCCAAAGTGTTAGGATTATAGGCATGAGCCACAGTGCCTGGCCAGTTACCTTAGGTTTTGAAAGCAGAAGGGATAGGAAAGAGGCTCTGGAAGAAACCAGGGCAATGAGGATGTTGGATTTCAGGAAGTGCTTTGAACGAAAACAGTTAAGGGAAAATGCAGCCAGACGCTTGAATTGAACTATGGGTATAAGAAGGAAACAGTTGAGAGGAGGGTCTGGGGGTCAAAAGGACACAGGGATAGAGGTGCCTGCCTCTGGGACAAAGGAGTAGGTAAAGAGCAGTGCAGGAGAGAAAACAAGTAAAGACACAGAGGGCAAAGAAGGAAGAAGACAGTGTTGCCTGATGCAAAAGATTCCCAGAAACATCAACAAGAATATGCAGAAGCAAATGGAGCACCATAACATAAATGCCACAGAAGCAGGGTTTTGTCTATTTTGGCCATTGCTATATCCTGAGCCTGAACTCTGTCTGCCACAGACACTCAATAAATATTACTGACTGACTGAACAAAGACCGAAAGAAATGAAAGAAGATAAGACAAAGATACCAAAGGTGGGGCAGAAGAGAGGTTTTACTCAGTTCATCCATCCATCCACCTATCAATCCATCCACAAAGAGTTGTTGAGCCTTTTCTTCGGGCCCAACACTATAACCATCAGAAATAAAGCCACAATCAAAACAGCCAAGACACCCTGCTCTTGAGAAGTTCGCATTCTACTTGGGAAAGACAGGTGTCATACAGGCAAGCAAAGAAAATAAATACAAAATTTTTAAAATGCTATGAAACAAATGAATCAGGATTTAGTAGGGGAGAGTAATTGGGTAGGGGGCAATGAGCATGTGGTCAGAGAAGATCTGGCAGAAGAAGAGGCTGCTGTTAGAGCTAGAATAAGATGAGAAGCAGTAGCCAGTCACATGAAGAGAGAGTAGAAGTGCATCCCAGTCGGGGTGAACAGCAAACACGGTCTCTGCTGTGACCTGAATGTTGGGTCCCCCCAGGATTCTATGTTGAGACCTAATCCCCTATGTGATGGTCTTTGGAGGTGGGCCTTTGAGAGATAGTTAGGTCATGAGAGTAGATCCCTTATGAATGGGACTAGTGTCCTTATAAGAAGAGACATGCAAGAGCTGATTTCTTTCTTGGCTGTGTGAGGATGCAACAAGAAGGTGGCTGTCTACACACAAGGTGGAGAATGCTCACCAGATACCAGATCTGCCAATGCCTTGATTTTGGACTTCCCAGCCTCCAGAACTGTGAGAAATAAATGTTTATTATTTATTATTATTAAATAAATGTTTATTTAATTCAGTCTACGGCATTTTCATTATAGCAACCCAAACTAAGACATTCCCAAAGATGGAAATCCATTTAGGCACACAGAGGGACAGCAAACAGCCCATATGGGTATAGTAGGGTTCAATGGGGAGGGGTCTAAGGTGAAGTCCTAAAGCCAGCAGGAACCAGATGGTGTAAATGGCAAGGAACTTGAGAAGATATCAGAGGTGAATAAATGTCACCTGACTTACTTACTTGAAAGTCACTCTCGTGTCTGGGTTGTGAAGGGGCAAAAATAGAAACGAGGAGACCACATAAGGGGACTGATGAGAGATGACAGTGGCTTCCACCACTGCAAATGGTGGCCCTGGGGAGCAGAGAAGTAGGCAGGCTTATGACCTGCTTACTGTTATTACCGTCCTCATTTTGGAGATGAAAAAATGGAGATTATTGAACGTACCTTGGAAGAGGAGTGGACCCATCTTGCTGAAATGTTGAAACAAACTGGAAAGGAAGAGAATAGATCAAGAATGACTGGCATGTTCCTAGCTAAGAACTGGATGGATGGCAGTGCCATGGCGTGAGATGGGTAAGGGTTGATGGGGACCATGCTGAGGAGGGCGCTCCTTGGGGAGATATGCAGAGTTCCATTTAGGACTGGTTGAGTTGAGATGTCCACTGAACATCTAAATGGAGATGTCTACCCACTGAATGGATTGGGAGTTACGGGCCCACATGACACCATGCAGAGAGTGTAGAGAGAGAAAGTTATTGATTTTTTTAAAAGTTTTTTTTAACAAGACAGTTTTTTCCAGGCTGGGTGTGGTGGCTCATGCCTATAATCCCAGCACTTTGGGAGGCCAAGGCGGGCAGATCATGAGGTCAAGAGATCAAGGCCAGCCTGGCCAATATGGCGAAACCCCATCTCTACTGAAAATACAAAAATTAGCTGGGCATGGTGACACGCGCCTGTAGTCCCAGCTACTCGGGAGGCTGAGGCAGGAGAGTCACTTGAACCCAGGAGGCAGAGGTTGCAGTGAGCTGAGATGGCTCCATTGCACTCCAGCCAGTTGACAGGGCAAGATTCCATCTTAAAGAAAAAGACAGTTTTTCCCCCTTTCAAATTAGCTAAAATGAAAAAGAATGGGAAGACTCTGTTTCTCAATTTTGGCAAAGATGGGGGAAAACGAACACTTATCAAACACAGCTACCGAGTGAGCAACCGAGCAATGTGTATTTAACGCCTTAAAAGTCAAGTATGCCCTTAAATCCAGCAATTACAGTTCTAGGGATGTGGTGGAAAGCAGGGATGTGGAATGTGCTCAAGTATGTCTGTATCCATATGTATGCTCATGGTAGCTTTGTTTAAGTACTGAGAAATAGAGTAGTTCGGTACAATGGAGTACCACGTAGCCATTAAAAAATGATGTGGTAAAATTTTACTGTTGTGTCAGAGATAACAACGAAAGATTTTGAAACCGAGCAAAGGAGTATGGGATGTCATTTGCCTGGAATGCTGCATGGCATCTAGTGGGCCCTTTGAGGTAATCTGATTCTATAGGTGTCTCCACCTTGCATTGTCTTTGATGAGGCTATTTTGCAACTCTCTAAGTTGTAACAACAACAAAAAAAAGGCAGTCATGCAAATCAATCTTATTCCTAGAAATACAAATGAATTTTGCCCTAATTGTTGTCCACCCTGCAGAAAATATGATTCCAAATGTAACATTTTATGGCCATTGAGATAGTAACCCATTTTGCATCTGTTAACAAATCATTTTGGATATTCTGACGGCCTATAGGCTACAGTTTCAATGTGTCCCTTCCAAAATTCAAGGGTTTAAAATTAATGGCGAGTATGCTAGCATTAACAGGTAGGAGCCTTTAAGAGGTGATTAGGTCTTGAGGGTGTCTCCCACGTGAATGAAATTAAGACCCTTATAAAAGAAGCTTTACACAGCAGTCAGCTCTCTTGCCCTCCACCTTCCCCACACGAGGATACGGTGTTCCTTCCCTCCAGAGGATACAGCAACATGATGCCATCTTAGAAACAGAGACCAGGCCCTCACCAGCCTTCATCTTGGACTCCCCAGCCTCTAAAACTGAGAGAAAGTAAATTTCTGCTCTTTATAAATTAACCAGCCTCAGACCAGGCGCCGTGGCTCATGCCTGCCATCCCAGCACTTTGGGAGGCCAAGGTGGGCGGATCACCTGAGGTCAGGAGTTCAAGACCAGCCTAACCAATATGGAGAAACCCCGTCTCTACTAAAAATACAAAATTAGTTGGGCGTGGGCATGCCTGTAATCCCAGCTACTTGGGAGGCTGAGGCAGGAGAACTGCTTGAACCTGGGAGATGGAGGTTGTGGCGAGCCGAGATTGAGCCATTGCACTCCAGCCTGGGCAACAAGAACGAAACTCTGTCTCAAAAAAAAAAAAAAAAAAAAATTAACCAGTCTCAGGTATTTTTTATAACAACACAAACAGACTAAAATGCTATACATATGTCTGTTCTTCAGATTCTCCTTTGAACAGGTTGTAACATATTACCGGGATTCCTAGTTAATTAATGAGCTGAATAAAATCTTTGCAATATGTCTATTTTATACCTGCATGACAGTCACAATTTTACTTTTTGAAAATTATCCTGTAACATTTGGCACAGAAAGGTGTTTATGCTACAGACCAAGGACTGGCAAACTATGGGCTGCCAGGCAAATCTGGCCTGCCACCTATTTTTGTAAATAAAATTTTATTGGAACACGGACATGTCCATTTGTCTTCATACTGGTTTTGTACTATAGCAGCAAGGTTGAGAAGTTGCAACAGAGGCCTTATGGCCTGCAAAGCAAAAAATATGTACTATCTGGTTCTTTAATGGTAATGTTTACTGACCTCTGCTATAAATGAAAAACTATTACCAAGCAGGATTCCAAAAATGCATTTTATGTGCATATATATATATATACACACACACATACACACACACACACACAGAGTCAAAAGTGTAGGAGGGTATACAGTAAAACGTTTTCTAGGAATCATTGTGGATTTGAACATCTTGCCTTTATACTCCACCCACCAGTCATGACAGAATCCTCTGAATACTAAAGAGAAGTCCAACCTTAGAATTCTCATAAAATGTTTAATATAAAGTTATTCAAAATGATTCATGAAAGCTGCAAGATGGAGTGGACTTGGAATCAGGTAACTAGTTTGTCCAAGCTTGCCCAAGACTTATCCAGTTTTAAAATTAAAAAGTCCCAAGCTCAAAGAACCTCATCACTCCCAGGCAAACTGGGGCAACTGATCACTCCAGCAGGAAATCGTATACTACCATGGCTTAGGTCCTAGATCTGCTACTCACCAGCCACTTGACACCATTTACCCTCTCTAAGCTGCACTTACTTCAACTGCAAATATATACTCCCCTGTTCCGATATCACTGTGAGTACGAAGTGAGTTAGCACACGCACATGTGCTCAGTAAACCGTGATAGCAAACAAAAAAGATCATTATCACTTGGTCCCCTACATAAAATGATGCAATGGCTAGACATTGTGTGGCATTATAACATAGATAGGATGAGAGGAAATCACCTAGAAGGTTGTCATGTAATTATAAGGTTACCACATAATATAATTTGTTGTCCAAACCAGGACAGTGTTGAGAGTGGAGGGGGGGACCCTATAATTACATTGGCATAACAGGAGCAAACCAAGCCCCTCCTGAGCAAGCCTGTACATACTGTCAGGGATCACAGGGTAACATGGTATTAAGGCTGGCTTCACGGGTGTCAACCTGTACAGTCACACATGGCCTCACACTCAGAGAGCCGGGTGCTTGATTCTGGCTCTGATACTTCAGAGCATGAAAAATTGCTCTTGAAATACCATCTTGAAATTCTTAATAATTTTTCAACATGGGGCCCCACGTTTTCATTTTGTGCTACGCCCTGCAAATGATGTAACTGATCCTGTGTAGGGAGGATCCTATTGGGCAGAGAGACGAGATGGCATGACCTCTGAAACCCCTTCCAGGCCTAGGCAGCTAAGCTTCCAAGCCCCCAAGGAGAAAGTTTCAGTTTTAACATCAGCTAGTTCAGATCCCCGAGGTTAAAATAACAGCCCATGATGAGGCAAAGGATGGAGGCTGGGGTCCCCAAGCAGCCTCTCTGTCCCACTCAGAGCAGGTGCCAGTCTGCTATGAGGAGCCAGCCAACATGAGCTCAGAGGTGCTGCTCAGGCTCCACCTGACGCCTGTTTGAACTCTGATTTTGTCCATGGCCAATGTTTCTGCAACCTGGCAAAGGCTTGGGCAACTGAGCAGCTGGATGAACCCTAGAGGGCAATGGAGTGTTAGTCATCCTACAAAGTTCAACTTACCCATCTGGCAACCCCAGCCCTGCTAATGGCTGTGAATGCCATTTATGGGGCTTTCAAGGGCAGTAACTGTAGAATCCAGCTCACTGTCTTTACAAACCAGAACAAAGCCGGGTGGCATTGCCAGAGAACTGCAGCTGCTTGCACGGCAACTAAGAAGTTGATTTTAAACTCTGGGGTGAACCCTAGAAAAGACAGCAAGATGTAAACCAATAGAAAAACCACTCCAGGCTTATTTTGGAGAAGGGGAGGGGCCGTGGACACTGACCATTTCCAGGTTGCACCTCCCAGAGCCCCAGTCATTCCCATGAGTTACAACAGACTTTCCCAACCCCAGCGCTATTGACTTTTGGGCTGGATCACACTTTGTTGTGGGAGCTGTCCTGTGCACTGAAGAATGTTTAGCACTGTCCCTGCCCTCTGCCCAAAGATGCCAGTACCACCTTCCCCACTCTCCCACACATTTGTGACAATCCAAAACTATCTCCAGACTTTGTCGCATGTCCCCTGGGGTGCAAAATTGCCTCAGTTGAGAACCCCTTGTTTACAGCATCAAAGACTATCCACATGAATGGTGATTATGGGAATGAAATGAGTTTACAATGGTTCACCCTCTTAGGACAGTACCTAACAGGTTAAGCACTACATGAGTATTTGTTAAATAAATGAAATGATTGTACCCCGCTACCCCCACCCAGCCCACGTGCCAGCTGGAGCGCCCCACTCACCCTACATAGCAATCATACCATGCACTTCTCTGTGTCTGTACAGCACCTCCACCTCTATTTTTTGCTTTTGCCTCTATTTGTGGCTCGGCCACTTGCTACCAGGGCAAATGTCTTCACTTCTCTGAGTTTCTCAGCTGAAAACTGAGAAAATCTTATTCATCTCATGGAATTGTTTTGATAATTAGATGTGTTCCTGTATGACAGGCACCTGCAACAGTGGCTGGCACACAGTAGGTGCTCGGGGCCTAATGAAGAGGTATTGTTTTTACCACCCAACATTGCCTGACAGGTGTTTGAAAAAAAAAAAAAAAGAATGCACCTACATTGCATGGACACCGTGTGTGTGCTTCAGACTAGAAACTTGGCACTGGATTCCAAAGATCAACACAGGATTTTTCTTTCTCTTCCCTCTCTCGCTTATAAGCGAGGACACAGCTGGGTTCTGTGATAAAATGCCCAACTCCACCTGCTCTAGATGTGGCAAGGTAAGTTTGGGCTCCTATAAGTCTGCTCTGTGACACACCTGCTTCTGCAGCTCCTTCCTGGGGTGGGGAGGGGGGTGGGGACACCTGATCATAGGGTGAGCAAGCGGCTCACCAGGACCAGGGGGTTTCAAGGAGGGGGGACTTTCAGTGCTAAAACCCAGAATGTGCTGGCCCGACCAGGATAAGCTGATCACCTTCCCTGAGAGTTTGGGATTCTATGAGGACTCCTGTCTGGAGTGCAGCCCCACTGCTAGGGCGGTCCTTTATTGTCAGAAACCTTATTCCCAGAAGGAGATATGAAGTGGAAACTGAGTGTCCTCTGCCCTGCGGTGCCCAGCTTCATTCAAGGCAAGCTTGGTCCCCCGGCTTTCATGGGGATGTGAACGCCTTGCCAGGCTCCTCTCTGCTCCTTCCTCACTCCTTAGCACTGGCCTTGACATCCTGTAGCTGAGCCCAGGTCCTGTCCCTGAAGAGCTGCTGCCCCAGCCCCACTGCCAGCACAACCCCTCCCACCCCACCTGTCCCAAGGCCACCTGCAGTCACTTAGGCTCTGTCTCTGCTTGGGGGCCACCCTAACACTGGTTCTCTTTTCACCTTAAAAAGAGTTGCTGGAACTGAACCCCAGTGACTTGTCAGCTTTCACGCCACTCCTTCCAAACCCTCCAGAAAGCACACCTGTGGATGAGAGGCGCAATTAACGTTATCAGTCATAAAGGATCAGAAGGAAAACCCAGTGGCCGTTGGGAATTGTGAGTGCCATAACCACTTCCAAGCATTTGGGGTTTTGTTTTATTTTCTCTGGCCTGGAGGGGTGTGGAGAGGGGCCATATATAAGACAAAGCCTGTTTTCTCTTTTTGAGACAGAGTCTCATTCTGTCACCCAAGCTGGAGAGCAGTGGTGCAATCTCAGCTCACTGCAACCTCTGCCTCCCGGGTTCAAGCAATTCTCATGCCTCAGCCTCCCGAGTGGCTGGGACTACAGGCACACCCCACCATGCCCGGCTAATTTTTTGTATTTTTAGTAGAGATGGGGTTTCGCCATGTTGGGCAGACTAGACTCGAACTCCTGACCTCAAGTGATCCACCTGCCTCGGCCTCCCAAAGTGCTGGGATTACAGGTGTGAGCCACCACACCCAGCCCATTTCAAATTTACCACTCCAGACCTTTCTTGTAGAGGGGGAGAACTGGAACCTATGAGAAATCATATGGAACTGAAATTCACCCCTGGAAACTGACCTGGGGTAGGGACACCAGGTGGAATGAACCCCCAAGCAGACCCTACAGAGGCAAGGAAGGAGATTGAGACCTGTCTGTAGAAAGCTGTTATGAGCCTAGAATTTTAACTTATGCTATTGACACCATGCCAAGCACCCAACGAAAAGGAAAGAGAAGAACCTACACCTCCTCCCCCTTGCTAGTGAGTGAGGTAAAATGATCTGGGGCGGAAAAACAAAACAAAACAAAACGAGGTGAGGAACACCAGATGGAGCAGAGAGGCTGCCCAGAAATTGCTGCTTTTGTCAACCTAGATTTGTTTGCAGGTGAGTGCAGTGTTGATAGAAAGCAAGTCTATTTCGAGAGGGGATCTCCTATCAAAGAGCAAGCTCTGGAACTAGTCCCCAAACACAGACAGATCTACTGACAGAACTACGATCACTCCAACCCCAATCTCCCAAGAGGTTCTGAGGATACAATAGTTCTCAATCCTTAAGTGCACATATTGTTCACGGAGAGTGACTCAGTGGTTAGTAATGGCTTATTAGCCTGTTCCTGGAGGTAATTTACATCTCGTTTGAGCCTCTGCTTTTCAGGCATTTTTCTACAATGGCTCTAGGCTTTTTTTTTTTTTAAAAAAAGAAACTAAATCCATTTAATACTCATGCATATTCTCCAAAATGCCTTAAATCAGTACCTAAAACTTGAAACTAGTTTTTCCCCCAATGAAGAAATTATCTGGCCCTGTTCTCTCTTACTTGCTGTCCTATGATTGAAAAGCACCTTTTGTGGGGGAATTTTTAAAATAATTGCCACCAAATACTTCAAATGGAATTCAGATTGCCACCTATTTCACATTTCATGCTTTTGTGACATTCTTGTTCAGGAATGAATCTTTTATGAAAGGTCTATTTTAAGTTGCACCTTCCAGAACCTTATTTTTGTCTCTGAAAGGAAGAGGCAGAGCAGAACCTGGATTCTTCCAATTCACTGATTCACTGTGAGCTTAGCATTGGCTCTCCTGGGGGTCGGCAGGGTGGGGGTGATGGGCTCCAAGCAGAGGCAGGGGCACTGGCTTTGCACTCAGCCTTGCCTTTTTTTTTTTTTCAGTCAGGCTGTCTTATTCAACTGAAAACAACCCCCCAAGGATTTAAGCACGCTTTCTCGTGCTTTCTCCAGCTCCTCCCTGAAGGAAAAACTCACTTGATCTTAAGCACCAACTGCTGTCCAGTCAAATTTCTCACCTCTGCCAGGGAGCCATGCCTTCGAGTTCCCAGCACCTCGTGGGGTCTGCAGGCTGATTGTGGCCTCTGTCAGTGGATCCAGAGTTGTTTTCCCAGGTGTGGGGGAGGGTTTTCCCAGTGGGGGAGGGTTTCCCCTGAGACTTCTCCACCCATTCTTGTCTGTTCATTCCACAGATTTTTTTTACTATCTTCCTTAAGAGAAAGTATCTAAAAACTCGGAAATGAGGCAAAAAGACGCCTTCATGCCCTTTCCCCAAAGCCATCCTAGCATTGTGTAATAAGTTCTGTGTTAGATTGGGTTCCCCTGATAAGGACTCTGAGACAGGCAGGTGCAAGAACAGGGTGTGCTGGGGCTGCTCCAGGCAGGAACTCTTGTGGAAAGGGAGGCAGGGGTGAGGAAGAAGCTCACCCACAGCGAGGCTGCTGCTGAGGCCTCAGCCTGTCCCATGGAAAGCTCTGGAGCCCAGGTGGCCATCGGTGTTGTTGCAAATTAAGGCAAGAGCACCAGGCTTTGTATCACCTGTTCAAGACCAACCAGGAGTAAGGGAGGGAAGGTGTACACTTGGGGGAGGAAGTCCATCTCAGGTGATTTCCAGGTAAGAACAGAGCTGTAAGCCATCTACCCACATCAGCAGCTGATACTCCCAGCAGCTGAGGGACAGGGCTGAACCCCAAAGAGGGTATCTGGGTAATATCCAAGGGTCCGTCAATGTGAAGGGATGGGCACTTTGACTTAGTATGCATTATTGATTAAGGCCCAGATTCCAGACACTAACTTAAAGGAAATTGCTAAGTTGCAAATGATGTTTGTCTGGTAGACATGCAAACAGTTCCTGTCTGATAGAAAAGATAGCCCCAGGCTGGGCGCGGTGGCTCACACCTGTAAGCCACTTTGGGAGATGGAGGCAGGCGGATCACCTGAGGCCAGGAGTTCCAGACAAGCCTGGCCACCATTGCGAAACCCGAAACCCCGTCTCTACTGAAAATACAAAAAAATTAGCCGGGCATGGTGGCAGGCACCTGTAATCCTAGCTACTCGGGAGGCTGAGGCAGGAGAATTGCTTGAGCTGGGGAAGCAGAGGCTGCAGTGAACTGAGATCACACCACTGTACTCCAACCTGGGCAACAAGAGTGCAACTCCATCTCAAAAAAAAAAAAAAAAACAAAGCCCCAAAGGTTATGGTTTCATTGTCCTATATATAGGACATAAACCAGTTTTGAATTTGATTTAGCAAAACCATTGTCAGTACTCCCTCTTTCAATAGCTACATCTACATGAGTCTGTCATATACTCCTGGGACCAATGTTACCATCCTGCTGGTTTCCTACTCCCTTGCCTCACCCTAGTCCTGGCCCCAGCCCCATGTTGCCTATATTTACCTGAGTCATGATTTCAACATCTTTTTTTTTTTTTTTGAGACAGGGCCTTGCTCCATTGCCCAGGCTGGAGTGGTGTGATTATAGCTTACTGCAGCCTTGGCCTCCCAGGCTCAAGCAATCCTCCCACCTTAGCTTCCTGAGTAGCTGGGGCCACAGGCACACACCACCACACCTGGCTAAGTTTTTAAAAAATTTTTAGTAGAGATTGGGTCTTATAATGTTGCCCAGGCTGGTCTCGAACTCCTGCACTCAGGTGATCCTCCCACCTTGGCCTCCCAGAGTGCTGGGATTCCAGGTATGAGCCACTGCACCCAGACATGTTTTCAACTTTGACATCTCTGAGTGCCTCCTCTAGAAACAGTGTTGATGCAGCCACCCTCTGGTGAGCTCTGGTGATTTGTCAGGGTCTGTACTTCACTCTAGATGTGATCAGAGGTAGCCACGTGCCTACTATGATCCAGGCGTTGTCCCAGATGCAAGGATGAAGCCAGGAGGCTCTACAGGTGTGTTGCAGCTGAGACCCTAGGGCCAGTCAAAGCTGGGCTCAAACCTCACTGCTCCCTGTTAGCCATGTGATCCTGAACAAATGATTGAGACTTTCTAAGCCTCAGTTTTCGTATCCTTAAAACAAGGCTAGTAACAATGAGTGCCTTGAAGAACTAACGCCCATAAAATGCTTTGTCTAGGGAATACTATATTCAACAAACGGCAGATATTATCAATAACCATTCTCTATTGTGGTAAAATGTGTGACAAAATTCACCATTTTAATCATTTTCAAGTGTACAGTTCAACGGAATTAAGTCCATTCACACTGTGGTACAACCATGACCACCATCCATCTCCAGAATGTATTCACCTTTCCAAACTGATCCTTTGCCCATTGAACACGATAACTCTCCATTCCCCTCTCCCTCCAGCCCTGGGTAATCACTATTCTACTCTCTGCCTCTATGAATTTGGCTACTCTGGGTACATCTTATAAGTGGAATCATACACTATTTGTCCTGTTGTCTGTCTTTTTTCACTTAGCATAATATCCTCAACGATGTTGTAGCAGTATCAGAATTTCATTCCTTTTAAGGCTGAAAATATTCCATTGTACACCTATAGATCACTTTGTGTTTATCCATTCCTCCATCAACCAACATTTGGGTGGTTTCTGTCTTTTGGCTATTGTGACTAATGCTACTATGAACACAGGGACACAAATATCTGTTCAAATATCTTCTTTTGATTATTTTTGGCATATACCTAGAAATGAAATAACTGGATTGGATTGTAATTCTATGTTTACTTTTTCGAGAAGCATCCATACTGTTTTCCATAACGACTGCATCATTTCAATTTCCTGTTAGCGACGCACAGTAATTTTAACTTTCCCACATCCTCATCAACACTTGTTATTTTCTGTTTTTTGTTTTTTGACTTTTTTTTATAGCAGGCATCCTAATTGGTGCGAACTGGTATCTCATCATGGTTTTTATTTGCGTTACTTGCATTTCCCTAATGATGAGTGATGCCGAGCATCTTTTCACATGTCTATTAGCCATTTGTAAATCTTCTCTGGAGAAATGTCTACTCCAGTTCTTTGCCCATGACTCTAATTGGGTTGTCTGTATTTTTTTGATGTTGTGGGGTGGCACTACTAGCTCTTCTTAAGAGGAGGAAAGCCATTCTGTGTCCTCCCAACAGACATTCATACACACACTCCAGGTGATGGCCATAGAGTTGAGCCGATGGGACAGATCCCTGAAACACAAAGCAACTAACTGCTGCAGCAGTGCACAGACTTGCCTGGAAATCAGCCCCACGAGTCAGGGGTACAGGCTGTACTCATAAGCAGGATACTCCAGCCAGCCTCTGAACACACTGGGACATTGGTTTCATGAGTGCAGCACACTCTAACCCAGTGAGATAAGAGACTACAGATGAAGCAACTCAAATACCAAGACAACTTGGCTCAGCACCCACTGGGAGAGGACGTGGTCTTTTCACACCCGCTTCTGTACTGGGCTTGTCAATCTCACCTTGCAGAGAAGCTGAACAAATCCTGGCCTGCCCTTCGCACCCTACCTGATGCCAAGGCGATGAGGTAGCCAGTGACCAGGAATGTCTGAGCTTCAAATAGAAGTACCCTATGCCAAAATCAAGGCTTTCCTTTGGAGTAAGTATAAGCACCCCGATGTCTTCTAAAAGTCTGGTCTGGTTTCTTTGGGCCATGCATCTAGCACAGAGCCTGGAACATTAGAAGGGGTTTAACAAAAGTTGCACAGAACTTTGTGGCCCTGGGTGAAACCTGGAGAGAGCCCACAGAAAAGTGACTCTCCCCCTTTGTAATGAAAATCAAGGCACTTGCCTTCCTGAAAATCCGACATCCTCACAGCCACTGGAAATTGTTTCCATGGCAAAGCAATCAACAACACATTACATTCATATTAATTTGCTAGGGCTGCCATAAGAAAATACCACAGGCAGGGTGGCTGAAACACCAGAAAAAGTTCTGGAGCCTAGAAATCCAAGCCCAAGGTGTCGGCAGGGATAGATGGTTCTGAGGGCTGTGAGGGGAAATCTGTTCCATGCCGCTCACCTGACTTCCGGTGGTTTGTGTTCTTTGGCTTCTACTGCTTCACCTCAATCCTGGCTTCACCTTCACATGGCATTCTCCCTGTGCCTCTGTGACTTTCCATAGTCATCTTCCTATATGACACCAGTCATACTGGATGAGTGGCCCGTCCTTCTCCAGTACAGCCTCATCTCAACTTAATCACATGTGCAATTACCCTGTTCCCAAATAAGGTCACTTTCTGCAGGACTAGGGGTTAGGACTTCAACAAATGAATTTTGGGGGACACAATTTAACCCATAAAAGCATCTGAAATCTATTTCAGCCTGTATCAAAACATCTTATGTACCCCTAAATATATACACCTATTATGTACTCACAAACAAATTTTAATTAGAAGAAAATTTAAAAACAAAATCTATATCTGTCACCTCTTTTCATTCTGAAAAGCCACAAAATAGCAATGATAATATTTCTCAATTAATGTTTGCAGAAGGTTTCTTTTCATTTGGGGAATCCCTACCCCCTAGCACAGGCCTTATAGAAAAGGTAACAGCACAGGTTTCAGAGTCAAACAAGTTTTGCCTTGAAGCCCGGCCTCAGCATTTCCTTCCTGGATGACCTAGAATGTGTTACTTAACCTCTCTAATGATCAGACTTCTCATTCATATACAGAAGATAAAAATATTGGGTTGGTGCAAAAGTAATTGCAAAACCCACAATTACTTTTGCGCCAACCTAATACTCAAATTGCAGAGTCGTTGGGGGCAAAGAAGGTAAAATATAGCACCTCATCCATAACAAAAGCTTAGATACATCAGTGCGGCAGAACGCTAATTGCCGCCTTTTCTCATAGCAATAGAGACCCCAATTTTTAGTGGCATATGACCACCCAACTTCTCCATGCTGCTAAGTGTGATCCTGTGGCCAAGTTCGGCCAATGGCATTGAAGCACAAGTGTCAAGTGGCAGCTTGTAGGAATCTTCACTAAGCGAACGCTGTGCACACTCTGACTTTCTTCATTACCTCTTCCACCTGTCTGTTGTTGATGGCCATGATGGCTGGAGCAGGAGCTGCCACCTTAGACAATGAGGTGATATTGGGAATGGAGACATGTATGGTGGACCAACAAGACAGAAGGAATCCAGGTCCACAATGCTTCCTAGAGCAGAGCCCCACACCAATCCTGGACCACCTGCCTCTGAGGTTTTATGGGAGAAAGAAACAAATTGGCATCTTATTTAAGCTGCAGTTACGTGGAGGGGGAACCTCTATTACTTGGCAGCTGAACATAATCCTGACTGATACAGTTGGGTCCTTTCCCTGGCTCATACTAAGTGATCATTAAATGTGTGTTGAATTGGATTATGCCTGTGGTGTTGCATACAATTTCACAAGTTTCCATGGTTGGCCTTCAGGGTTAGGTGTTCTGACTCTGAAGAGCAGAGGGGTAGGTGCCTCTCCTTCAATCCATGTCCCTGTGCAAGTAGTGGTGAGTTTGTGACTCAGAATACAAACCCCTGTAGCCCCCTGAGCACAATGGAGCCTGTTACTGAAGGCTTGTGAGGTAGTTTGTTCTATTTGCAATAGAATGAGGGTGGGTAAAAGGGATGGAGAGAAAGAAGTAGAAAAAAAGTAAAGCAGTTTTCTGTGCCATTCTGCTTTCTCTCCCAATCTCCCAGGAATAGGGCTACTATTTCTTTTTTTAATATAATGCTTTTTTTTTTTTTTTTTTTTTTTTTTTTTTTAGAAATACAGGGTCTCACTAGGTTACCCAGGCTAGATTCAAACTCCCAGGTTCAAGTGATCCTCCTGCCTTAGCCTCTCAAGTAGCTGGGACTACAGGCATGCTCCACCATGCCCGGTGTAGAGTTGCTATTTCTTGAATACAGTTTATATCCATGATTACCAATCCTGCAGGCCAGAGAACATTTCCCCTGTTTTGCACACGGTGTTCTACAGTTTGCTCAAGGCTCACAGCTATGGAACCACAGAGCCAGGATTGGAGTCCACGTCTGCTGGGCTCCAAAACCTGAGCTCTCCTCAAACCCACATATTATACATCTCCCCCAGAACCCTGTCTACCTTGCTGTTTGGAAAAACTTGTAATCCCAGGTCTGCAATCAAGCTGTTCTGAGTTGCTGTCAATGCAGGAGCCCATCACAATCCAGGACACACAAGGTGGCAGACAGGATGGGCTTCTGAATGCTGGGAGATCAAAGTACAAATCCCTGCTCTCCGGCTCAGCATTCATGTGAGCTTTGGGTACATTTCTCGGCCTCTCCATATTCATTTCTTCATCTGCAAGCAGTAAGAACATCCATCTTAAGGGTTTTCCATGAAGGCTAAGTTTTAACCAATGTGATAACTTACATAAAGTGTCTAGCAAAAGAAGGAGCCTGTGTTAGTCCATTCTCACGCTGCTATAAGGACATACCCAAGACTGGGTAATATATAAAGAAAGAGGTTTAATTGACTCACAGTTCCACAGGGCTGGGGGCGCCTCAGGAAACTGACAATCACAGTGGAAGGGGAAGCAAACACTTCCTTTTTCACATGGTGGCAGCAAGGAGAAGTGCAGAGCGAAGCAGGGAAAGACCTCTTTTAAACCCATCAGGTCTCGTGAGAACTCACTCACTATCCTGAGAGTGGTATAGGGGAACCACCCCCATGATTCAATTATCTCCCTGTGGTCCCACCATTACAATTCAAGATGAAACTTCGGGTAGGGACACAGCCAAACCACATCAGAGTTCAATAAGCATAAACAATAACTCTCTTCCCCTTGGTTTGTTCTCGAAATTCTGCCTAGTAAGGAATATGCGGGCACACATGGGTAAAATCTAACTGGTCCCTCCAACCCACCCCCAAGCCCTTTCTGCCTCTTGCATTGCAGCATGGGAGAGTGGATGGAGATGAGTTAGAGAACTGGAAGACTCATGAGCCAGTCCTGTCTCGGCCACTTGCCCGCTGGGTGACCTTGGGCAGGAAATATAACTTCTCTGGAGACCTGAGATTGCACACTGAAAGAATTTTATTTTATTTTATTATACTTTAAGTTCTAGGGTACATGTGCACAACATGCAGGTTTGTTACATATGTATACATGTGCCATGTTGGTGTGCTGCACCCATTAACTCGTCATCTACATTAGGTATATCTCCTAATGCCATCCCTCCCCCCTCCCTCCACCCCATGACAGGCCCCAGTGTGTGATGTTCCCTTTCCTTTGTCCAAGTGTTCTCATTGTTCAATTCCCACCTATGAGTGAGAACATGCGGTGTTTGGTTTATTGTCCTTGAGATAGTTTGCTGAGAATGATGGTTTCCAGCTTCATCCATGTCCGTACAAAGGACATGAACTCATCCTTTTTTATGGCTGCATAGTATTCCATGGTGTATATGTGCCACATTTTCTTAATCCAGTCTATCATTGATGGACATTTGGGTTGGTTCCAAGTCTTTGCTATTGTGAATAGTGCCGCAATAAACATACACACACTGAAAGAATTTTATAAATGATAAAAGGCTGGTCAAACAAAGATGGCAGCACAGCACTCAGATTTAGAGTGGGGATAGAAGCCATCACTCCACGTTTTATTTTTAGAGGACAGCTGGACAAAGGACTCTCCTCCATGAAAGACTAGGGAAAGCAGTTTGGTTAATGGTCCTTCACCCACAGGCCAAAAGGTGGAAGGTCACAGCAAGGCCTTGTCTACCAGGAAGATTCCTGCTGGGAAGCCTGGGGGCTAGCTGCCCTTGCAAGGCCGGAGCAACTGGTTTTCCAACCAAAGAAAGGAGCACTTTGTATTCAGGATTCTAGGGAAGAAGAAAGAGGAGGAGAATGGAGAGACTGAGACTGTCAGAGTCTCCCCCTTGCTTCCTCACTAACCGAGCAGAATCCAGTGGCTCATTTAATGGCGGCCATTACTGCTATTATTAGTTAATACCTACTGAACACTGTCTAGGGCCCGGCATAGTGCTAGATAAGCACTGTCTCACTGAACCCTCACGACTGCCCAGTGCAAGGTTGATGTATTCATTTGGCTGATCTGGCAACTCCTCATTTGGCTGATCTGGCAACTCAGGTTAGAGGCACTTCCCTGCCTGACTCCAAGTACATGGCAACCTACGTAGGTGCTCATCACCCATGTGCCATCCTACATAGGTTTTCATCACCCATGTGCCATCCTACATAGATATTCATCACCCATGTGCCATCCTATGTAGGTGCTCATCACCCATATGCCATCCTATGTAGGTGCTCACCAGCCAGTGTCCATCCTATGTAAGTGCTCACCACCAATGTGCCATCCTATGTAAAATGCTACCCATACCTGCGTGCATCCCTACTAAGTACTGCTCATCACCTGCACTCATCCTATGTGAGTGGTCACTCTGTGTGCCATCCTATATAAGTGTGGCTCATTCCTGTGTGCCATCCTATGTAAGTGCTCTCACCCGCATGATATCCTACTAATCAGTGCTCATCACCCGCATGACATCTTATGTAAGTCCTCATCACCTGCGTCCCATCCCACGTAAGTGCGTACTCATCACCCGCATGTCATTCTATATGAGTACTCGTCACCCACATGACATTTTATATAAGTGCTCATCACCCAAGTGACATCCTACGTAAGTGCTTACTGTAGATCAGGGTGTGCCAGTGAAGCACTGAGGAGATAGAAATGACCCTGACAAGGTGCCTGGGTCATAGTCCACGAAGTGGGCAAAGGCCTAAACAGAAAGAGGGTCGTACATGGGGCTTACAGGACCCCACATCCTATCTCCTCCTCGTTCTTATGCTCAGTTTTGGAACCACCACCCACCAACTACCCCAGGATTCTAGAATCATGGGGTGCAGGGTCTCCTTCTCCTCTCCCCTACACTCAGCCACTTGTCCAGGTCAATCAGTTTGATGCAAGGTCAAGCTGCAGGTGCCAGGCTTAGGAGTGACTGACAGTCTTTATTACTGGGTCCTATCACTGAGCGTCCAAAGGCAACCAGTACCAGTTTTGTTACAAGGAAAGGAACAAGACGGAGAAAAGGAGCTGGGTGCAGTGGTGCATGACTGCAGTCCCAGGCACTGAGGAGACTGAGGCAAGAGGATCACTTAGCCCAGGAGTTCAAATGAGCCTGGGCAACCTGGTGAGAACCTGTCTCAAAATCAAAGCAAACCAAACCAAAACAAAGATCAAGAAAAAGGCAGTTCATTGCAAAGACAGAGTGATCTTCTTGGGCATCTTCACTTAATTGGTGATTTCTATTTTTTTTTTTTTTTTTTTTTTTT
>NW_016817144.1:2665853-2696460 GCF_001698545.2 Rhinopithecus bieti | reverse complement strand
TTTTTTGAGATGGAGTCTTGCTCTGTCTCCCAGGCTGGAGCGCAGTGGCCGGATCTCAGCTCACTGCAAGCTCCGCCTCCCGGGTTTATGCCTTTCTCCTGCCTCAGCCTCCCCAGTAGCTGGGACTACAGGCGCCCGCCACCACGCCCGGCTAGTTTTTTTGTATTTTTTTAGTAGAGACGAGGTTTCACCGTGTTAGCCAGGATGGTCTCGATCTCCTGACCTCGTGATCCACCCGTCTCGGCCTCCCAAAGTGTTGGGATTACAGGCTTGAGCCACCGCGCCCGGCCCTAATTGGTGATTTCATAGGCTCTCTTTCCATCCTCTCAACAGCTCTGGGATGTGATTGGTGTCCCTATTTCATAGATAAGGAATCTGAGGATCAGAGAGGGAATGAACTTGCCTAGGATCACACAGTGAGGAAGTGGCCAAGCGAGATGTTCCCATTCTAGTTCATTTCCATCTAGATCTACAGAGCAGGGAGAAGGAAACCATTAATTAGGCTTGTACTAAATGCTTGTAAAAGATGCTTCCAAAAAGACTTCTCAGAGGAGGGGCCTCTTGGGCTTAGGGGTAAACAGAATGGATTTGGAAGTCAATCTGCCTGGGTGTGAGTCCTATCTCCACACTCACTAGCTTCCAGACCTGTTTCCTTTTGTAAAACAAAGGTGATAATAGCACCCGCTTCTTGGGAATTGTTGTGAAAATTAAATAAGCAAATGAAGATAAAGCACTAGAATAGTGTTTGAAACACAGTAGCCCGGGCATTATCCTATCATCAAAAAATAATAATATTATTCCCACTATATGACTATTGAAGAAAGATCATAATTTGTTGAGCACCTATTGTGTGCCAGGCACCATGACTGATGACATTTCTATTATCACTACTCCACATTATAATACTACAAAGTAGGTATGGTTATTATGCCCATATAGAGAAAACCAAAACCCAAAAAGAATATGGTAGCCAGCCTCCAAGGTGCTCCTCAATGTTCCTTCCCCCTGGTATTCACGTCCTGCTGTGACCTTCTCCCACATCAAATAGGGCTGGCTGACCCACGTAACCAACAGGATGTGGTGGAAACAAGGATGCGTGACTTCTGAGGCTACATCATAGAAGACATGGAAGCTTCCATCACTTTCTTAGATGGCTATCTTTGGGGAAGCCAGCCACCATGCCATGAGGGCACTCAAGCAGACCTGTGGAGAGGCTGGCATCATGAGGAACTGAGGACTCTTGTCAATGGCCAGCACCAATTTGCCAAGAAAGTGAGCTGCCAGGGTAGCAGATTTTCCAACTTCAGCTGACGTGTTTACCATAGCCTCATGCGAGACCTGTAGCCAGAACCACCCAGGAAAGCCCCTCTTAAATTCCTCATCATAGAAACTGTGAGATTAAAAAAAAATAAGCCTCTCTCTTTCTCTTTCTCTCTCTCCCTCTCTTTTTAGTGATGGGGTCTTGCCCTGTTGCCCAGGCTGGAGTGCCGTGGTGCAATCATAGCTCACTGCATCCTCATACTCCTGGGCTCAAGCGATCCTCCTACCTGAGCATCCTGAGTAGTTTTTTTTGTTTGTTTGTTTGTTTTTAAGTCTCTAAGGGTTGGGTAATGTGTTACAGAGAAAATGACAGTGAATACAGAGGATGGACAACACGCCTGGGAATAATAAGATTGAGATGCAGGTGTGCCTGGCTCAAAGTCCATGCCCATAACCCCCACATCATTAAAAAGAAGGAGAAGGATATTCAGGTTGTGCCATATGCCTTTCTCCCCTAGCCCCTCTAACCAGAGTCCAGCTGGCTGGGGAATAATGGCACACAAAGACCCCATGCTGAAGGCTAGAGCCAGTCCAGACCTGGCTCAAGAGAAGAGGTGGGGCTGCCCAGGGACTGGAGGCAGCCGGCTGTCTGCCCCCTTCCTTGTTTTGGGAGGCCCTGCGGAGAAGAAGGGGTATTCACCTTGTTTGGAAGCTGCCCACTCATGCCAGTGGCCATGGCAACCCTCACCATTCAGAGCTTCTCCTCCAAGCCTGGAACTGCCCAGAGTACCAGCTGCCACCCTCAGATGTACCCACCATGGCCCAGTCTGCCACCTTCCTCCAGGCAGAGGCTTCCACAGCTGCTGGAGCCTCCCCTAGGAGCTCCAGTGGGGAGAAGCAGGGGTCCTCTCCTACCCCTTAGCCCTGGGGTCTGGAATTCAACCCTCCCCCACTCTGTTCCCAGTTGCCCTCTGTTCAGCAAGAGGAGCCTGGAAACCACCTCGATCAGGGTCCTCAAACTCCCTCTCCCCTGTGCCGCTCTGAATTCCAGGCTATCACCACGACATAGCCAAAACACCCTGGCTCGCTTTGAAAGTGTCTGGGGAGCTTTTGATCTCCTGAAAAAAAAAAAAAAAAAGGCATTTATTATCAGAGACTGTTTGGACCAGATTTTAGTGTCCTCAAGAGACAAAGAGAATTCTCTCTGCAGTTGAGGAAGCTTCAAAATAGAAAATCGGAGGGTGGGGTAGGTGACGGCCAGAAAGAAACCATCTATCAACCAGCGGGGAAGCGGGGACCGTAAACCTCTTTGGTGGCTGCAGGTTTCATCACAGCCTGACTTATGCATCTAACTCTGGAGAGGAGGTGAGAATGGGGTGTGCAGAAGTCAGAGGGTCCCGCAGTCTTCCCTCCTTCAGCGTTGGTGGCCACAGTCTGTCTGTGGTCACCTGCTCCCATAGCTCCCCGCTCTGCCTTCCATTTATCGAGACCTTCCCTTTACATTTGCAGAGGGGGAAGAAGCAGAGGTTAGGTTGCTGACATTCTGCACACTCCACCATTCCCCAGAGATATCCTGGGGTCGATCAATAGAATCCAGCCACCTCTCACTGGTAGAAGGCACGTGTTTTTCCCCCTGGAGGTTTTTAACCTGTTGCTTCATGTAAGCCTCCTATTGTCAAGTAGAGAGAAACTGAGGGGCTTTGGAAGCCAACAGACTTGGGAAATTCTTGGCAAATTCTTAACTCTGTCTCTTTGTGGGTGACCTGGGATATGTTCCCGGTGTCCTCAGCCTCCGAGTGCACTTGGAAAATTAAATGGGATAATCTATGCGGAGTGACCAGTACAAGGCCCAGCATGTTCTAGAAGCTCAAAGGAATGGCTACCATAGGTCAGGGTAAGGACACTACCACTTTTCACGATGACACAACTGAAGCTCAGAGAGGGTGAGTAACAATCCCAAGGTCACAAAGCATATTGGATGCAGAGCCCAAACCAGGACCTGGGGCTCTAGGTCTCCATCCACCTTGCCATTTGTTTCTCTCACTCAGCTAGACATTTTCATTCCCATCCATAAAATGGGGATAGGGATAGTATTTATTCGTAGGATAGCTGGAGGGACAGTGTGGGAGGTGGTCAGGCGTGTGGACTCTAGTACCAAGTTCCTAGGTTCAAATCCCAGTTCTCCATCTATGAACTTTGTGACCTTATGTAAGTTATTGACATCTGGGTGCCTCATCTCTCCCATCTGTAAACTGGAGCTAATATGGATCTAGCTCACAGGCTTGTTGGAGGAATAACTTGGGTTAATAGTCAGTAAAGATCCCTCAATAATCTAAAACCCTGCTGCCTGGGGTTCCCACACCCAGAGGTCTAGGCTAACCAAGCCCAGGGCAGGCTTCTGGGAGATGGTGAAGCTGGCTGCAGACCGTCCTGACCCCACAGAGGGCTTGATGGGATGAGGAGAGGCACTGCCCCAGTAGGACTGGGACTGGGAGGGAAGGTCAAGGGGACTGGAGGCCTCTATCCCATGCCACCTTCGGCCAGTATTACCCGAGAATTGCTCCCTCTCTAGCTGAGTGGAGTGTCAGGCATGTGGGCCAAGTTCTTGGGTAACCCAGTTTTAAGCAATTCTCTAAAGGAGTGTTAAGCCCCAGAGGAATGCATGTCGGCTGTGTTGGTACAGCTTCTGGGTTTGATCTCTGTTTTAAAGACATTCATTAATCAGCCTCCACTCTATTTTTAGACAACTCATGCCTAGCCATCCACCAGACTCTGGCCCCTCTCTGAGACTGGACTTTGTGTTCTGATTTAAAAAAGAAAAAATGTGAGAGAGAGAACTGAAGCAATTTTCTTAATGCTCCTTTAGGAAGGGAGTAATACAGAAATCACTTCTCAGCACATCAGCAGTTTGCTAAATTTACACCAAATTGCTGTCCTGATGATGCTGTGTTCATTCCTCTATATTTGGGATGTTTTGCCTGTTTTGTGACTGTTTCTTTAGGAGTCAGCTTCCTCTACCAGACTGAGAATAAGCAGAGAGTCTGTCTCTCTTGCTGTTGACATGGTTTCTTTATTAGTGTCCCCAGCATCTAACACAGTGTCTGGCACCAGGGATCTCCATGAATATTTGTCAGGTGGATGCCCATTCTTCCTGTCCCCATCCCTTCTTTCTCTTCAGCAAGACACACAGCACCTTGAGGGTGGTCTCTGAGGGATAGAGATTTTTCCAGTCCAGCTAACTCTCTTTCCTCTACTTCTCATACTGAAATCCCCTTTCCACTAGGATTTCCACTAGGGACCCACTTCCTGTGGTTCAGACAAGGTGAACCTTGTTCACGGGGTCAGACATATGACCCAGACCTGGCCACAGTTCCCAATCTCCGTGAACACAGTTGGTTCAGACATGGACCCATGAGCTAAGAAAAGCTGATAAGAGCACCCACAGGAGAGTAAGGTATAGCACAGTTTGGGATCTAGATCTGTGCTGTCTAATACAGTAGCCAGTAGCCATGTGTAGCCATTTAGATCTAAATTTGAATTAATGAAAACTAAAAATTAACTAAAATAAAATAAAAAATTCAGCTCCTCAATCACATTATTCATATTTCAAGTGTTTTAATAGCCATGCCTGGCTAGTGGTTACTGCACCATACAGCACAGATATAGGAGAGTTCTATTATCATAGAAAGTTCTGTTGGACAGCACAGACACTGCCATTTTGGAACCGAGTCCCAAAAGATTTCTTGATCTGTCTATCTTTCTATCTTCCTTCCTTCCTTCCTTCCTTCCTTCCTTCCATCCATCCTTCCCTCCTTCCTTCCTCCCTCCCTCCCTCTTCTCTCTCCTTCTCCTTCCCCTTCCTCTTCCTCCTCTTTTTTTTCTTCTTCTTCTTCTCCTTTTTATATTAAGTTTGTTTGAGTTGGCTTTCTATTATATAGAACCCTAACAGTCTTGACCAAGATAGACAGGACTAATTATAGTTCATCAAGCACTCGTAGATGCTAAAGTTCATCCAGATGAGATCATTTAACACCCACAGAGTCATTCAGTTTCCAGACAAGCCCTTGTCAGTGGATCACAGAATACCAGTTTATCTTCTCAACTTTGACCAGGCAAATATCTCACCCTTTCTTCCAGATATTGATGATTCCAGATAGATGATAGATAGATAGATAGATAGATAGATAGATAGATAGACAGACAGACAGATAGAGCATTACTCACTCACCTGGCACAGTAATCTTACACCTTTCTTCATTTAATTACCTCCATTCTGATCTGATATTCAAGTTGTTCCTATTTGCACAATGAAAACCTCCTGCCTTTGAGAAGCAAGGATCTGAGGCTTAATTGGACCCCCTTAAATTTGAGGGCTACCTCAAATTTAAATTAACGAACTTGGGTCAGTAAGAAAGAGAATTCTCACAAAAATCCTAGAACAACTCCAAACTCAGTCTTTCTTAAATGTGATGCAGAAAATGACAGGAAGACCAGAAATCAAGACACTATTCTCTTGCATCTTCTGTAGCACCTGATTATTAATGTGACTCTATCCCCACTACTAACTGCTAAACTCTCAACTTCTATACCTTCAGCTCAAATCTTAAAAGACAGAGACTCTGAGGAACCTAATTTGCCCTTATCCCTGTTAAGAAAGTTCCAGACCAGACCTCCCCATAGACTACCAGCCAGCCAATGAACTGGTTGCTCTTGGGTCAGGTGCTTTCCTCTGGTCCAATCAGCTGAGGTGGAAGGGGTCACATGATATCAGAACAATGACAGGTCTGATCTCTCAGCAGAGATGGTGCATGGAGCAGTGGTTCTAAATATACAGTGTTAAAAAAGTATCAGTGGGATCAAGGTTAAATGTACCAACTGTGAGGCCAGACTGGGCTCAAATGTAGTTCTTCTGTTCATTAACTGTGACCTTGGGCCAGTTATTTCAACTCTTATTTCTAAAATGGGGTAATAATACTTATCTCACTAGATTGGTTAGCAGAGAGCCTGTTGGCAGCAAGCACGCATACTCTGTTAGCTATGTTTTTATTTATTTGTTGAATTTATTATTTTTTGCATTATATTATTAGCCTCTTCTGGATACCAAGGAAGTTGTCCATAGAGGGAAAAAATTATACCAAGAAGCAAGAGAGCCTGTTTTCTGACCCCCTCTCAGTCACTTGGTAATTACTGTTCCTCAGTCTTCACATCTGAGGGTATAACAATTTTTCCTGACTGAAGACAGAAGGGGTATACCAGATGGTTTCACCAAGATCCATCAAATTCTAGTCAAAGATTCTTGTACTTTAATTAAGCCCATTCCTTCCTGTTTGATCTCCTAAGGGCAGAGAATAACCATGTAAGCTCTGGTCATTTTAAAAAATCATCATTCCTGCTCTAATCATATCAAGCCATTCATTCACTGGTCATCCTGGGAAGGTCAACAGCAATCTCCAAAGAGTCTGGTACCATGCCCTGCTCATAAGTCACTGCTATAAGACTGACATTTATCAAAATGTCTGCCCATCTCCGCAGAGACGCTCCTAATGTGACTTGTTTCTGCTTCATGACAATGACCTTGGTTACAACCGATTGGTCCAGGAATAGGCACCTGGCCCAGTCTGGGCCAATCTAGCTCCCTCTCTTGGGAATGGTGACCAAAAGAGTCTGTCTCAGCAGAAACTGGAAATGTAACATAAACAGTCATAAGCCAGGGGCCTGCCGGGAGTGCCGTGGGGGCTAAAGAACAGAAAAGCCTAGTCTACAAAGAAAGAAGAGAATGAAATTGATGTCCAAGAAAACTGGATTCAAGACACCAGAGAGAAAACGAGCCAACCCCTTCACACTTCCAGGCCCTTTCTGAGGCATGACAATGTGGCAGAATGTGTTTTCCAGAATGGTTACAATACTTTTCATCCCACACGCTGTTCCAGAACCTTGCCACTGCATCAAAAGATGGTGTCTATATCCCTTCCCCCTGAAACGGTGAGCCTCTGTGACTGCCCACAGTTCTAAGATGTGGAAGAAGTGATGCTGTGTGATTGCTGAGTCTAGATCATAAAAGGCAACACAGCTTGCACACAGCTCTATCTCTTTGGACACTCATCCTTGGAACACAGCCACCATGCTCTGAGGAAGCACAGGTCACATGGAGCGTCCCATGGGGAGACAAATGGAGGCTCCCAGCCATCAGCGCTGGCTGAGCAACCAGCTGACAGCCAGCACCAACCTGCCACCAGATGAGTGCGCCATCTTGAAAGCAGATCCTCCAGTCCCCGTGAAACCAGCCCAGGTGACACCACTAGAAGCAGAGGTGAGACTTCCCCACTGAGCTCCACGTAAATTGCAGACTCAGGAGCAATATATGATTGTCATTTAAAACTGCTAAATTTGAGGTTGGTTTGTTAAGCAGCAATAGATCACTAGAACAATGATGTCTCTGTCTTCAATTTGCAAAAGACAGTCCTATATCCTTAGAGCAAAGCCCCCATTCTGGCTTAAGCTAGTTCACATGGATGTATTTGACCTGCAACTAAAGAATGAAAGCTACTGAAGGCTTCTTTTCCCACTTTAAACAGAAGTGAGAGGAGGGAAAGGAAATTAAGCCTCTCTTTCTACTCTGTACCCCACCACATGCATTCAGGTAAGAGTCCTTAGTCCTTTCCACATGTATGTGTATATTTGCATAGCTGGAACCTTAAACTTTTTTACCCCCTTAAGGATTAGTTATGAGGTTTTGCTCACTTCACCCCAAAGGCGACTGTCAGTCACAGAGTGGTAACAAAACCAAAAGACTGTTTCCGTTAAGAACAATGATCCTGACCGGGCACGGTGGCTCACACCTGTAATCCCAGCACTTTGGGAGACTGAGGCGGGTGGCTCACTTGAGGTCAGGAGTTCAAGACCATTCTGGCCAACATGATGAAACCCATCTCTACTAAAAATACACAAAATTAGCAAGGCTTGGTGGCGGGCGCCTGTAATCCCAGCTACTTGGGAGGCTGAGGTGGGAGAATCGCTTGAACCTGGAAGGCAAAGGTTTCGGTGAGCCAAGATCGTGCCATTGCACTCCAGCCTGGGTGACAAGAGTGAGACTCCATCTCAGAAAAAAAAAAAAAAAAAAAAAGCTGGGCATGGTGGCTCATGCCTATAATCCTAGCACTATGGGAGGCTGAAGCAGGTGGATTACCTGAGGTCCAGAGTTTAAGACCAGCGTGGCCAATATGGTGAAACCTGTCTCTACTAAAAATACAAAAATTAGCGAGGTGCAGTCATGCGCCTGCAATCCCAGCTATTCTGGAGGCTGAGGCAAGAGAATCACTTGAGCTCGGGAGACAGAGGTTGCGGTGAGCCAAGATCACACCATCGCACTCTAGCCTGGGCTACAGAGCAAGACTTCATCTCAGAAAAAAAGAACAGTGATCCTTCCTGGCACAGGCTGCTCTGCCCAGCCACCATCACATAACATGTATCACATAACACAGATCACATAACATGTATCACATAACAGACATTACGTAACTTTGTCATATAACACATCACATAACACTTAACATAGCACTGCATCATAGAACATACATCAGGTAACACTGCATCATATACAGCACATAATACCACATAGCATAACATACACACCATATAACACTGCATCATGTAACATGCATGATAAAATACCACATCACATACCTTACATCATCATATAACACACATCACATAACACTGCATCATATATCATATAACACTGCAACATATAACATATCACATAGCATGCATCACATCATATATCATATAGTACTGCAACATATACATCACATAATATCACATCACATACCATACATCATCACATTACATACATTACATAACACAGCATCATATATATCACATAACACTGCAACATATAACATACCACCATATATATACCACATAACATATATCAGATAACACAGTATCCCATAACATTTATCACATAATTGCAATATATGTATTAGATAACGTATAACACATAACATATGTCACATCACATATACCACATAACACCGTATCACCAAATGTACATGCTTCAGTAACTCATTATCTTGTGCAGAAGAAAACACAAAGACACAGAGTCTGGGTGTCCTGGATGCTACCCCCTTAAAGTCAGAGTCTGAGCCACTGCCAGGGACACTCAGGACTCCTGGGTACCTTTAGGTTGAGCCGAGCCTTCAGCCACAGAGACTAAGGATCCACCATCAGGAAAGAGGTGAGAAGAAACTGGAAACAATTGTGGCCCATCAAGAAGTTTCGGCCAATCAGGATGTACCTACCATACATCATTACCACAAATCCCATCACAACAAAACCTCTGTGTCATATAAACATTTCCAAGCCCTGACAAGAACCAATATACTGAGTTCCAGGGAAATCAATACATTTCAACAGAGTCTTCGTATATATGGCAATGAGATTTGACCCCGTGTCATCTCCAGGGTTGAAGAAATGTTGGAAATGAGTTCCAGGGAAATCAATACATTGCAACAGCCTTGGCATATATGGCAATGAGACTTGACCCAGTATCATCTCCAAGGCTGAAGAAATGGCAGAGCAAAAAGCCATTGCTATGCCACTCTCCTGACCTGGCTGTGGAGTAAGGACTAAAATTAAGGCCAATAGTATATGCTGCCTTGATATCTGGTGAGACTGGGAGGATGTTGCGTGGCCGAACCACAAGTTCCTCTCCCCACTCCTATGGGAAAGATCCCCTAGCCAAGCAATCCTCTTTGGCAAAGGCACCAGGTGCAGTTCTTGCTTATCCTTGAGTAGTAGGTTTCAGTTCTCTGCCAATCATGGACTTATTCAAACAAGTCAATCACATCCCCTCATGGAAATCAGGGGGCACCTCGCCCTCTTGGTACCACAAAGCCTGCCTCCCACAGCCCTGTTTGTTCCTTCTGTGCCTGCCTCAGCATAACCCCTGCACTCAGCTGCTATTGGGCTCATCTGCACAGTGTCAGGTGCTATGTATTTGGCCATCGCAGTAACTCTAGTGTGGGAGTCCCCTTCTCACCCATTGGGTGAATGGGAGGCAATTAAACCACTGATCTTTCACAAGGTTCTGGTGCTTCCCATCCAGGAGCCTTGGTGGTGTTGAGCATCAGGATTCACTGGCTCTGCAGTCCATTTATTCAACAACAGTTATTGCATGGGTTTTGGGGCCAGGCACTGGCCTCCAGGGTCGTATGCCCAGTTGCTGAGACCTTGTCCCTGACCCATTGTGGACGTTAGTCAGCAACATTTACTGACGACACACACTCACCCAATTCCCAATCATTGGGAAGCAATTGGCCCAACAAACCAAATCCCACTATGGGATGTGTATGACATGGGGCTGCAGTAAGGTCCTTGGTGCCATATTTAAGCTTCTACATATTCTAATCCTGGCTCCTTCTTCCCCTCTAGAAGGCTGGAAACTTTTCAAAGAAGAGGGTGTTACTCTGACCGTATTAGCCATGAGCAGCCACAGTGAAAGAACTAATGAATTAGTTGCCTTTGCTTGTCTTGGCCCTGGACTTCAGATGTCCTTCAGGAGCAATGGAGGGATCCAAAAGCCAACACTGGAAGATGTGGATGGTGCTTCCAGCTCAAGGATGTGGCCTCCAGCAAGTCCCTGAACATCTTTAAGCCCTCACCTGTCAGACAGGGTTGATGATTAATTTTTTTTTTTTTTTTTTAGATGGAGTCTCACTCTGCCTCCTAGGCTGGAGTACAGTGGTGTGACCCAGGCTCACTGCAACCTCCGCCTCCCAGGTTCAAGCAATTCTCCTGCTTCAGCGCCAACCCCCCCGACCCACCCCACCAAGTAGCTGGGATTACAGGCATGTGCTACCACACCTGGCTAATTTTTGTATTTTTTTTAAGTAAAAACAAGTTTTCGCCATGTTGGCCAGGCTGGCCTTGAACTCCTGACCTCAAGCAATCCACCCACCTTGGCTTCCCAAAGTGCTGGGATTATAGGCATGAGCCACCACGCCTGGTCAATGATTACATTTTCCTGCCTAACTCCCTGGGCTGCTGGGATAGCAGATGAGAATGGGTGAGGGGCTCTTTGGAGAGTGAAGGTGGTGCTGTCCAACAGCTATGTCAGACTACTGTGGTCTGAGTGTTTGTGTCTCACTACCCTGAAACAGATGTGTCGAAATCCCAAGCCGCGATGTGATGGTATTCACCTTTGGGAAGTGATTAGTTAATGAGGGTTCTGCTTCATGGGATTAGTGCCCTTTTGAAACAGGCCCAAGAGGGCCGGGTGTGGTGGCTCATGCCTATAATCCCAGCACTTTGGGAGGCAAAGCGGGGGCGGGTTTCACCTGAGGTCGGGAGTTCGAGACCAGCCTGACCAACATGGAGAAAGCACATCTCTACTAAAAATACAAAATTAGCTGGGCGTGGTAGCACATGCCTGTAATCCCAGCTATTTGGGAGGCTGAGGCAAAAGAATCACCTGAACCCAGGAGGCGCAGGTTGCGGTGAGCCGAGACTGTGCCACTGCACTCCAGCCTGGGCAACAAGAGTGAAACTCCGTCTCAAGAAGAAAAAAAATGAAAAAGAAAGAGGCCCAAGAGAGTTCATTCACCCCTTTCATCACATGAGGACACAGCAAGATGATGGGCTATGAATCAGGAAGCGGCCCTCACCAGACACCAAATCTGCTTTGTCTTGATGTTAGGCTTCTCAGCCTCCAGCACTGCGAGAAATAAATGTCTGATGTTTACAAGTCACCCAGTTTATGGTATTTTGTTATAGTGACCCGAATGGTCTAAGATAGTCACCCAGTAGAAGGCAGCCCCTGTGTGTGGGCAGGTCCCACACAAAGGCAAGCCCAGCCCCAAGGTCGCCACCAACAAACCCAAGAGCCATTTTTCCATGGGGTCTGAAAACTACACCATTAGATGCTGCTTAGTTTAGGACTTTATATTGGGTTGAATTATGACCCCCAAAAAGTATGTCTGAGTCCTAACCCCTGGTCCCTGTGAATATGACCTTATTTGAAGAGTCTTTGCAGCTGCTATTAAGTTAAGGATCTCAAGATGAGATCATCCTGGATCAACCAGGTAACCCTAAATCCAATGATGAGTGTTTTTTGTTTTGTTTTGTTTTTGTTTTTGTTTTTTTGAGACAGAGTCTTGCTCTGTTGCCCAAGCTGGAGTGCAGTGGTGCAATCTCAGCTCACTGCAACCTCTGTCTCTCAGGTTCAAGTGATTCTCCTGCCTCAGCCTCCCAAGTAACTGGGATTACAGGTGTGTGACACCACACCCAGCTATTTTTTGTATTTTTAGTAGAGACGGGGTTTCACCATGTTAGCCAAGCTGGTCTTGAACTCCTGACCTCATGATCTGCCCACCTCAGCCTCCCAAAGTGCCAGGATTACAGGCGTGAGCCACCACGCCCAGCCTATAAATGCATTTTATAAGTTCAAATTGGCATTTACTTGTTATGGAAGATATTCATTGAGAATAGTTAGTGATATGGTTCGGCTATGTCCCCACCCAAATCTCACCCTGAATTGTAACAATCCCCACATGTCAAGGACTGGACCAGGTGGAGATAATTGAATCATGGGAGCAGGTTTTCTGTGCAATTCTCATGACAGTGAATAAGACTTATTAGATCTGATGGTTTTCTAAAGGGAAGTTCCCCTGCACATGCTCTCTTGCCTGCTGCCTTTTAAGACGTGCCTTTGCTTCTCCTTCTGCCATGATTATGAAGTCTCCTCAGCCATGTGGAACTGTGAGTCCATTAAACCTCTTTCCTTTATAAATTACCCAGTCTCCAATATGTCTTTTTTTAGCAGCATGAGAACAGACTAATACAGTTAGGCTATCAAATAAATGCACAAATCTGGAATATGGATTATAGATACAGTGAACATATTGCCCAAACCTGCATGATATTAATTAAATGGGATGACAGGAACTGTCTGCAGATGACCAGGATCAAATGATCCTACTTATTAATGACGTTTGTCTTCCATCAGACCCCAGGGCCCGTTAAACTCAAGTCAAACATTTTCTAGTTTCCCAGGCACGTCTGTGGAATCCAGTTTGAAAAACAGCGTCTTAAGCTACTCTTGGCCTGCCGATGAGATGTTATCACATCACACGATACCCCCAGCAGATGTGAAGATTAGAACCCTGGGCCAGGAATGTCTGAGGAGGGAGGCTGGGGGTAGGTGAGATGGCAGAGGAAGGAATGGGAAGAAAAGGAAAAGAGGAAGAATCTGAAAGGTCTGCCGGGGATGGGTTTTGGAGTTCAGGGTAAGAAAGAAGAAAGACTTCAACCAGGAGAGATGTGGAGAGGACACCACCTCCCAAATCTGTGCTGTTCATGAGGGTACCTGACAGTAACCTTGTTGATCCCCCAGGGCAAGCAAACATCTGAGGCTCAGTGAACCTGAGGGAGAGCAAGCTGGTGAGGTTCTGCACATCAGGTGTGTTTTAGGAATTATTTGCCAGGCTTTGAGAGAATGTTCTCCAGGCTTATCAACTGTGTTCAGCTTCCATGGTGTATTAAACAAACGGGGTGGTTTAAAACCACAAAAAGAGTGTTCTTTCACAGTTCTGGAGGCTAAAAGTCTGAAGTCAAGGTGTTGGCAGGACACCCTTCCTCTGAAGGCTCCAGGGAAGAGTCCTCCTTGTCTCTTCCAGATTCTGGGAGCTCCAGGCTGTCCTTGGCATTCCTTGGCGTGTAGCTCATCACCCCAATCTCTGCCTCTGTCTTCATACAGCCTTCGCCCATCTGTGTGTCTCTGCATGCACTCCTATTCCTATAGTATAAAGACTACAGTCATTAGATTTAAGGGCCCACCCTAATCCAGTATGACCTTATCCTAAGTAATTACATCTGCCAAGATCCTATTTCCAAATAAAGTCACATTCAGAGGTTCTAGATGGACATGAATTTTGGTGGGGGGCAGACACTATTAAACTCACTATGCATGGCATTCATTGGTATTGTAGATCAATACCTTACTGGTTTATCCAGTACTGACTCCAGCTAAGGAGAAGGCAAGCTTTCTATAAGCAGTCTGCTGCTTCTAGTTCCCCCAGAACATTCTCCCTTCAATCCATCTTCTGAACTCGCTGTCTTCCTTCTTTACAGGTCCCCCTTGTCCTGCATTCCCTATGTTGCCAAATAGAGCAACCACATGCTCAGGAACTACTCATGCTAAAAACTTGCAGGTCAGTCTCAACAGCTCACGCCCGCTCACTTCCCCCACCACTGATCCTAAAACTCACACAAATCCCTGGGTGTTTATTCCCATTTCTGACATTCCTCTCCTCTCTCATTTCTGCTTTATGTCTTTATCGCTGTTCACCTGGACTGCCATGAAAACGCCTTGTCCCCATCCAGTCAGCACTTCACTGATCTCAAATGCAAGACTAGCCATGCACTCCACAAGCCCCTTTAGGAATCACTTGAAAGTAATAAACCCTCTGCTTCAGAACAATTTACATAAGCACCTACTGCACACCACACTGAGTAGCAATGAGTACATGCATAATCATGACTCCTTCCATCATAGTAATTTTACCCATATTATATCATCTTATTTAATCCTTCCAGCAACCCTACAAGACTGGCGTTATCATGCCCACTTGATGGGTTAAAGAAATAACAACAAAACAGGTTTGGGCAGTGAAAGTAAACTGTCCAAAGTCATACCACTAGTAAGTACCTTCAGAGCCAAGATTTATACCCAGATCTACCTGTGTCTATATTTTTGGCTCTTAAATGAATATTAACGCCCCACCCCTCTTGTCATCAAAGCAGACGAGATGTCCCCTCCTTGGTTACCCATAGCAAGGACTTCTTTCAAGCACTGTTAACGTTTCAATCCTAGTTCCTTGTTCACAGATTTGTCTTTGGTGTTTTTGAGTTCCCAGGACTTGGGCAATGCCTGGCACAGACTAGGTGCTTAACAAATGTTTTAGTCATGGAGTTTTTCTTGTGCCCCACTGAACTGGGCCCCCATCTCTCAACTCAGTCTGAAATTAATTGTACTTTCTTTTTAAGTCAGCAAGAGACCCCTTGAGATGAGCTACACTAGCCTGGGGTGGCAGCCAGGCACAACACCTGGTCGCTGGCCAGGGAGGGAGGCTCTCTAGCCCAACAGGTGGCCCCCAGCCCAGATCCTCAAGGAGCCCCACCCTCTAGGAGACCATGGCTGGGAGGCCCATCTGGCCCAGGCTGCGCCTGAGTGCTGAAGATCTTTGTGTCTCCAAGCTGAGAACTGGGTCCCTGCTCCTTGCCAACCATTCACAGGGGAGAAATGATTAAAACGCTGGAGAGACTGACTCATGGGGAAATATGAAAAAAGCACAACAGTCCCCAAATATGTTTAGCTTGGCCCCATCACAAAGGGGGGATGTGATAAGGGCTCCAAGCTAAAGGGAGGCAAAGTAAAGGCGGGAGAATCATGCAGAGCCAGCTGGCTGGGAGGGACCCAAGGGAAAATGAAAATGAGGCAGAGGGGAATGAAATGGGGCATCGAGTTGGAGGAAAAAGAGTTTCTGGAGCTCAAGGGCATCTTTCCATAAGGAGATCAGAGTTGGGGACCGCTGCCAGAGATTTTAAACAACCCGCTCCACACTGGCCAGGCATTGCCTCCTACTCTGTGCCAGGCATTGCCCAAGTGCTGGGAACTCAAAGACAATGAAGACAAATATGTGAACAAGGAATTAGGATTGAAATCTTTGGCCGGGCGTGATGGCTCATGCCTGTAATCCCAGCACTTTGGGAGGCCGAGGCGGGCAGATCACTGAGGTCAGGAGTTCGAGACCAGCCTGACCAACATGGTGAAATCCCAGCTCTACTAAAAAATATAAAAAATTACCCAGGGGTGGTGGCAGGGCCCTGTAATCCCAGCTACTCCGGAGGCTGAGGCAGGCGAATTGCTTGAACCTGGGAGGCAGAGGTTGCGGTGAGCTGAGATCACATCACTGCACTCCCGCCTGGGTGACAAGAGCAAAACTCCACCTCAAAAAAAAAAAAAAAAAAAAAAGTTTCTGGAGCTCAAAGGCATCTTTCCATAGGGAGGTCAAAGTCAGGGACCACTGCTAGAGATTTTAAACAACCCCCTCCACACTGGTCACTCCCGGCGTTGGCAGCAGGAGACTAAAGTCTCATTCATTCCTTCAGCAAACACTTCCATGCCCACCCCAGGCCAAGCACAGTGCCAGGCTTGAGGTTGCTAAGTGACGAAAACAGTGCCTCTACTCTCAGACAGCTTATATTCTACCAGGAAGAAGCAGTCCCTGAGGCCTCTGCCTTAGCCGTGCCATCTGCCTAGAACGTTCTTCCACCGGGTATTGGTATGGCCACCTCCCTCATCTTGGTCAAGTTTTATTCAGGAAGCCCCTACTCCATGGGGCCGACCCTATTTATTATGGAAACTGTCTTAGTCTGTTCAGGCTGCTAGAACAAAATGCCTTAGACTGGGTCATTTATAAACCACAGAAATGTATTGCTCACAGTTCTGAGGGCCGGAAAGACCAAGGTCAAGAGGCCAGCAGGTGCCGTGTCTGGTGAGGAGCTTGCTTTCTGCTTCAAAGATGGCACCTTGCGGCTGTGCCTCACATGGCAGAAGGAGTTGGGGAGCTCCTTCCAGTCTGTCCTATAAGGGCACTGAATTAGTCTGTTTTGCATTGCTATAAAGAAATACCTGAGACTGAATAATTTATAAAGAAAAGTTTAATTGGCTTACGGTTCTGCAGGCTGTACAGAAAGCATGGCCCCAGCATCTGCCTCTGGTGAGGCCTCAGGGAAGTCGAGGCAGAGCCAGTGCATTCCATGGTGAGAGAGGAAGAGAGAGGGGTGGGGAGAGGGTGGGGAGAGGGAAAGGGAGAGGGGAGGAGTAGAGGGGAGGAGGAGGAGTAGAGGGAAGGGGAGAGGGAGAGGGGGAGAGGGAGAGGGAGAGGGGCAGGGGCAAGGGTAGAGAGAGAAAAAGAGGGAGAGGGAGAGAGAGGGAGGGAGAGAGAGGGAGAGTGAGAGGGAGGGAGAGTGAGAAAGAGAGAGAGGGAGGGAGAGGAAGAGAGGAGGGAGAGAGAGGAAGAGATGGAGGGAGGGAGAGGGGGGAGGGAGAGGAAGGGGAGTGAGGGGAGGGAGAGGGAAAGAGATAGAGGGAGAGGGAGAGAGAGGGAGAGAAACAGGGAGAGAGAGGGAAGGAAAGGGAGAGGGAAAGAGAGAGGGAGGGAGACAGGAGAGGAGGTGGGGAGGGAGGGGGAGAAAGAGAGGGAGAAGGAGAGAGGGGCAGGGAAGAGGGGGAGGGAGAGAGAGAGGGAGAGAGAAAGACAGGGAGAGAGAGAGGGAGGGAGGGGGAGAAAGAGAGGGAAAGAGTGAGGGAGGGAGGGATGGAGAGGGAGAGAGAGAGGGAGAGGAAGAGAGAGGAAGGAGGTGCCACACTCTTTTAAACCACCAGATCTCGTGTGAACTCAGAGGGGGAACTCATTCATTATCACAAGGGCAGCACCATGCCATTCAGGAGGGATCCACCCCCATGATCCAAACACCTCCCACGAGGCCCACCTCCAACATTGGAGGTCCCATTGCAACATGAGATTTGGAGGGGAAAAAAAACCATCCAAACCATATCAGGCACTGATCCCATTCTGGAGGGTGGGACTCTCACAACTTAGTCACTTCCCAAAGGCCCCACTTCTTCATACTATCACACTGGGCATTAGGTTCCAACATATGAATTTGTGGGGGGGGACACCAATATTCAGACCACAGCAGTCACCTTATTACTGACCACCTTATTCAACAGGGTCACCCACACAAAGTTCCACCACGCCCGCTCCTCTATGCGGCTCCACTTGTTCTGTGTTCTAGGGGATTTCGCATGCTTCAACACACTATGTAATTGCTCTTATTTTGTTTGTCATCTGTTTCTTCCCACCTTGGGAAGACCCACAGGGCCTCAACTGAGGGCTGCAGAAGTTACCTAAGGAACAAACACAGTTATCCTGTCTCAGAATTCGTCCCCTCCTCACTGTCTCTGTTACCTGCAGCCAGGCCATCTGCAGAGCTGGCAAGCAATGGGACAGACATGGAACTGATGCTGGCATTGTCTCTCTGGTTTTGGGTCTGAACCAGCGCTCCCGTGTGAGAGTCAAAACACCTCTTCACATCTCTTGCCTCCGTCCTCACCTCCTTTGGGCCTCTTTTCTTCCAGCTGTCTGCGAGCCAGGCTGAGTTCCTCACAAATGTAAAGCAATAATAAGTAATCATCAGACTAATGAGGCTGAGGGTGATCGTGCAGGAACTCCCTGCCATATGACAAACAGCCGGCTGCTGATTTATCATGGGACAGACGTAAATACTTGCCTCTCCCCTGAGCAGGAACATATGTTCTTAGTCATATAGTAGCTGCTGAAAACACCCCATTGGGGTTGTTCACCCTCTACTGAGATGAGATAGAGGCAGAGGGGCCCAAGCTTTGCCAGGAATGAGTGGTGGTTAACAGGGTAAGGTTCTTTCTCTTTCTTCAACCTGGCCACCGATTAAACAAACTCAAATAACCAGTGGGTCTAGCATAGGAGTGAAGCATCAGTTCTAGGCCCAAAAGCTCAGGATGCTTACACTCCAGCTGCCACCCAGTAGGGTGTGACCTCCGTTAAGTTGCTTAACAATGATGAGCCTCAGTTTTCTCCTCTGAAAATAGGTTAACAATAGTATCTTCCCTCATTCGGTTGTTGTGAAGATCAAGAATGAATGTCAACTGTCTAGCACAGAGTAAAACCTTAATAAATGGATGGCCAGGCACGGTGGCCCACACCTGTAATCCTAGCACTCTGGGAGGATGAGGTGGGTGGATCACCTGAGGTCAGGAGTTCAAGACCAGCCTGGCCAACATGGTGAAATCCTGTCTCTACTAAAATACAAAAATTAGCTGGGCATGGTGGTGCACACCTGTAATCCCAGCTACTCAGGAGGCTGAGGCAGGAGAATTGCTCCAACCCAGGAGGCAGAGGTTGCACAGAGCCAAGATCATGCCACTGCACTCCAGCCTGGGTGACAGAGTGAGGCTCTGTCATAAACAAATAAATAAATAAATAAACAAACAAATAAATAAATAAATAAATGGAGCACAGTCAGTGTCAACATGCTATATTGTTAGTCAACATGATTCTTGCTCTTATCCTGGAAGACCCCTTGCTCTCCCGTGGGTGCCTGGTTATGCTCACTCCATCCCATCTTTGTCCTCACCCAGAGCCCCTCTCCTCTTCCCTCTTCCTGTCCAAATTCTAACCATCCCTCCCAATGCCTGCTCCATTTTTTTCCAGCCATTCCTGATTCCTCCTCGCCTTGATCTTGTACTGGAAATAGTAAGTGGCTTTTACACTTTTTTTTTAAGCCACAGATCCCTTTGTTACAAGGAAATCATACCCAGAAATAAACACAAATAAGACCAAAAAGGCAGAGCTGTGAAAGAAAGGAGAAGTGAGAACTGAGTCTCTACCATCCACGGACTTACCTTAGGGTTTGGAAGATGAGCCCCTCCCCCATGGACGTAGAGGGAATCAGATCATCGGATCACGGTGTCACCATGTTCTGCCTTGGACTTTGAGTCAGGCAGCTGCCATCTTCAGTCCATAGTGCACAGTTCTGCCCCTTCACCCTGCTTTATTCCCTTGTCCATCTTTCTGTCTCCTCCAATAAGCTTCTGGGGCAAGAACCATGCCTCTTTCATGTCTTCCTACTTATATCCCAAAACTCAGACAGGGCTCTGTACCCTGGCAGGCACCCAACATACGTCTGTTAACATGAAATGAGATACATCCAGACAGTTTATAAATACACCTAAGCAAAGCCTCTCCTCATTACAGATGAGGTAAACTGAGGCAGGGCAACCCAGGTATTTATCAACAGAGTCAGTCCTGGAATAGGAGCCCCCAGATGCCTAGCTCCAGCCTCACCTACTAGCCTCGGAGGCTCCCAAATGCAAGTGACTTGCTGTTCATATTCCCTGGCATCCAGCAACCCAAGAATTTTGCTTTTGCTATCAGGAGGATGGAAGGATAGGAGCTTAGGGTAAGTAAGACAAAAGCTCTCTGGGAAAGAACTGCTGCTGTCTGAGCAAGAGAGACAGGGGAGAGAACCCAAGAAGTTTAAGACAAGAATGAAACATGTATCTTGTTAAATACTAAGTTCTACTGTCTGGGCCAGGGGTTTTGAGGCCACAAGGACTTCCCAGAGCAGATGGAAGTAGGAGGGAAGCCAGGAGTGTGTATAAGGGAAAAGGCCCCAGTGGGGAGGGTTCCAGACAGCCTCCTCCCATACCCTAGCTTTCTTCTGAGCAGCTCTGCCTTCATCAGTCTTACTTGTGTTTATTTCTGGGTATGATTTCCTTGTAACAAAGGGATCTGTGGCTTACAAAAACGTTTAAAAACCACTTACTATTTCCAGTACAAGATCAAGGCTAGGAGAAATCAAGAATGGCTGGAAAAGATGGGGCAGGCATTGGGAGGGATGGTTAGAATTTGGAGAGGAAAAGGAGAGGGGCTCTGGGTGAGGACAAAGATGGGATGGAGTGAGCATGACCAGGTGCCCACAGGACAGCAAGGGGTCTTCCAGGGTAAGAGCAAGAATCATGTTGACTATCAATGGAGAATGGAGAGGGTTGGGTATGAGAGGGGGTGGGGTGAGGGAAAGTATAAGGGTGGACCTTCACTCTGCTCTCCTGCTTCAAATGCCTTCTTAGACAATGGCTCCCGATGGGCCTTGTAGATCCAACTAACAAAGCCCTATTCCCTTCTCCATCAGACATCCCTAGTTGCCTCTGAACCACTACCAGTCAATCAAATATAGGAGGATGCCTTTCTCATGACCCTTTGTCATGAGGTTGCCAGAGTCACCCCTGTCAACTACCTCACGTGATCACCTGTCAGCTGTGTGAACCTTGATCAGGTGACTTAACCTCTCTGAACCTCAGGTCCTCATGTGCCAAATGGGGTGACACTGTTGTGAGAATTATACATGAGATAATTTATAATCGCACATACCGAGGTTCCTGGCCCTTGAGGAATTCTCAATAAACAAAAGGTAGTTGGCTCTGGAAGACTTTGGGAAACCAAGCTCAGGTTGTGGTTGATTATGGGTTACCATGGAAACCAGATCTAAAGGCTGGAGAATAGACAGGCCTAGTGTGTCCAGAGCACCTAGGCCTGATTCACTTTAGAATCTATTTTCTTGAGTCCTTAAATGCACCTTGGAGTTCACACAGGCATGAAGGAATGGCTCAATGCATTGTCCTCAGCCCCTGAGCAAGGCAGTAAGCCCAGTTCCACACAGGGGCAATTCCTGAATACACATTCACTGCGTGAAGAAAGTACCAAGGACCTAGCTCCGTAACGCGTGTAGACAGGAGTGATTGATGAGTTTAACTTCATGCATCTCATTGCAGCCTAAAACGATGTGACAAGTCCCGGCGCGGTGGCTCACGCCTATAATCCCAGCACTTTGGGAGGCCAAAGTGGGTGGATCACTTGAGGTCAGGAGTTCGAGACTAGCCCGGCCAACGTGGTGAAACCCCGTCTCTACTAATAATACAAAAAAATTAGCTAGGCATGGTGGTGCACACCTGTAATCTCAGCTACTCAGGAGGCTGAGGCAGGAGAATCGCTTGAACCCAGGAGGCAGAAGTTGCAGTGAGCCGAGATCACATCATTGCACTCCAGCCTGGGTGACAAGAGTGAAACTCCATCTCAAAAAAAAAAAAAAAAAGAGGATGTGACAAAAAGTTAGGTGAACTTGCTGGTCTCATTCTATCTGAGTTGGTGCCTCTCAGGGTTCTTTGTTTAATTTGACTTGTGCTGGGGTTGATGGAAGATATGCATCAGTAACAGGTGCTTTTCATTGGATACTTTGATACTCATCACCAGCCAGCAGATTCCAAGGTTGAACCACTGCTGGTATGTCTGTTCTTAAGTGTTGAACTGATGGCTGCTCTCTCCCTGGTAATAGGGCATCTGCCACATCGGTAGCTATCAGTGGGAGGCACTCAAATGGAACCCCCATAACTACCACTTCTAACTCTATGAACTTGGCACTGGTCACTTAATCCTCTGAGCCTGCGTTTCCCGCTCTGAAAAATAGGTATGGCACTGACACAAGCTGCCCTGCCTGCCACTGGTTTGCTGGAATGAAATCAAAGGTATAGAAATGGACTTTGGGAGGTGGAGGCAGGTGGATCACCTGAGGTCAGGAATTCAAGACCAGGCTGGCCAACACGGTGAAACCCCATTTCTACTAAAAATACAAAAATTAGCTGGGCACGGTAGTGTACACCTGTAGTCCCAGCTACTCAGGAGGCTGTAGCAGGAGGATCACTTGAACCCGGAAAGAAGAGCCTGTTCCCCAAGCCCTTCCATTTCTATACTTTTTTTTTCGAGCCAGAGTCTGTCGCCACTGCCTGGGCGACACAGCGAGACTCTGGTTCACAAAAAAAAAAAAAAAAAGCATAGAAATGGAAGGGCTTGGGGAACAGGCTCTGTCTCAAGCTATCGTTACCAGATGGTCAGCTGATCCCACATGACTTATTGTGAAAACACAGTATGTTCCTGAGAATTAAGGGGTTGTGGGGAAGAATGCATCTTTCTGATATTCTAAAAGCCACTCTCTAGAGAGATTAGTTATAAATGCAACACAGAGGCCTTAATACAAGTGTAATATACTTGACCTGTTCGTCACATGGTGCTGGCAAATTGCTTAATGTCTCCAGACCTCAGTTTCCCCATGTGCAAAATAAAGGGACTTGGGTGGATGGTTTGCTCCTTGGTTCCAACTTTCTATGACTATTGATAGGCATTAGATTTTGAGAGTCATGAACCATAATGTCTACAATTCCACCACAGTTTGAGCACAACTGAATTATCTCAGCAAGCACATGCCTGCCTTTGGATAGGTTTCATCTCATACTTCCTCACAACAAATTAAAAGAGACGCTCAGGGAAGTTCAATTTCCAAGGTCACAGAGCTAATAAATGACTTGGACCAGGACTTGAACCTGGACCTGCTTGTCCCAAAACCTATGTATCTTCCAAGACACAGTGCTTTTGCCAAGTGATAGAGATTTTCCAGATTTACAATGAGATATTTTTATGTTGTTTTGTAGGGAAACCAGATATACATAATAATATATATAAAATTAGATATATTTATATAATTATATATAAAATTACATATACATATAATTATATATAAAATATACATATAATTATATATAAAATTACATACTAACATATTTACATTATAATGTAATATCAATAATATATGAGCATATAGTGCTATAATATATAATACATAACTTATATTATTATATGTTATATATGGTTTTTTGTTTTTTTTTTTGAGACAGAGTCTTGCTCTGTCACCCAGGCTGGAGTGCAGTGGCGCGATCTCGGCTCACTGTAAGCTCCACCTCCCGGGTTAACGCCATTCTCCTGCCTCAGCCTCCCGAGTAGCTGGGACTACAGGTGCCCACCACCACACCTGGCTAATTTTTTTTTTTTGTATTTTTAATAGAGACAGGGTTTCACCGTGTTAGCCAGGATGGTCTCAATCTCCTGACCTCTTGATCCGCTGCCTCGGCCTCCCAAAGTGCTGGGATTACAGGCGTGAGCCACCGCGCCCGGCCTATATATGTATTTTTGAAACCCTTTAGAAGGTCAAGACTCTTCAGAAGGTCAAGGTCATTTAGCTGGGTGAACGATTAATTCCCGCAAGCAACAACACCCTGTGTATAAACTGCACCCAGAATGCAGCCCTTTCAAGATGGAGAAGGAGGGCCCTCAGGGAGGGCAGAACGCCCAGCGCACCTGCCAGGTCTGTGAAAGATGGGAGAGGTTGAAGAAGAAAGAGTAGGAAAAGGCTTTCTTCCCCCCTCAAGTTAGAAAGCAGGCAGAGCAAGAGAGAGAGATCAAAAACCACTAAAGGTCCCTCATGTCAACCTCTCCCTGTTTTAATTAAGCAGAGAGTCCACACCCCCACCCCCACTCCCTCAAAAATGCTTTGCACTCAGCAAGAGCTGCTTCACAGCAGGTTGCAGTTAAGCCTTCAAACAACCAGCAGCCTCAGGAAATGCCAGCAGCCCACAGGTGCGGGGCGAGGCGGGGCCCCTCCCGTTCTCCGCACCCAGACGGAGCAGTCACAAGACGGACTAAGGAGCCGCAAGAGCGTTCCCTGAACCCTTCTCCACGGGGCCGTGATTCTCGGCAACGAGCCTCCAACTGTGGCAACCCTCGGTAAGACAGGCATCTTCCGTGGGGACCCAGCCAACACCTACAGACATCCATACATACTAAGCTCAGAAAAACTCACAAAACAATTCTTGCCGCTATTATGTGCAATGCATTCATATTTTCTTTTTTCTTTTTTTTTTAATGCTGGCTGCAGCTTTCTATATAGCGTCACGATTCACTGAGTGTTTCCAAACTCATTTTGAAAATGCAGTCTGCTGGAGGGAGGCATTAATGTCCTCCAAGTTAGGCAGAGACTGACCTGCTCTCCCTCCTTGCCTCATTAGCTCTACCCAGCCCAGGTCCCTGCTCCGGCAAACTTGCAGCTCTGGAATGTCTTTAACTCCTCCACACCTCCAGGCCAGGGCCATACTCCTTGCTCAGCCCAATGCCCATTCTCCTATCCCTCTCTTCTTCCTACAGTTCAGACCACCTCTATGTCTCTGAATATTTTTTTTTAATTTTATTTGTTTTTTCTTCTTCCTTTTTTTTTTTTTTTTTTGTTTGTTTGTTTCTGCTAGAGGTTTTTATTTTGTTTTGTTTTAGATAGAGTCTCACTCTGTCACCCAGGCTGGAGTGCAGTGGCACGATGTTGGCTCCCTGCAACCTCCACCTCCCAGGTTCAAGCAATTCTCCTGCCTCAACCTCCCAAGTAGCTGGGATTACAGGCACACGCCACACCTGGCTAAGTTTTGTATTTTTAGAGACAGGGTTTCAACATGTTGGCCAGGCTGGTCTCGAACTCCTGACCTCAAGTGATCCGCCTGTCTCGGCCTCCCAAAGTGCTGGATTACAGGCGTGAGCCATGGCACCCGGCCTCCTCCCTGAATTTCTCATGTGTAACTGTTGCGGATTGCAAGCGCCTCTGTTCTCCACTGATCACCCTAGGTGTGGCTGTTCTGTGGGGAACAGGTTATGAGTCCTCCAGGGTCTGTTTATTCTGTGGCCGAAGTCCCACTAATCAAAGTTTTTCCATCAACATTTCTAAATGGAAGAGAAGGCAGAAAGTGGGGTGAGGGTGGGAGGGGCGCAGGAGGAGGGAGGACTGGGACCTCCTCCAGAGACCCCATTCCTAAAGAAGGAAAATTGCAATTATTGTCAACTTTGTGTGGGGGGCCTTCCATGCTTAGCAGGAAGAGGACAATGGTTTTCAGACCCAGCATTGATGGCAACACCTGCCTTCCAGGTGGGAGGCAGGATTCCTCTCAGAGACAAGATGCTGAAGAAGATGCTGAGAGACGCCCTGGGGGACCTTCTCAGAAGAGAAAAGCAAGCCCCACTGGACCCTCCAGAAAGGCAGGAATGAGGGGAAGGCAACGGTTAGCAGCCAACCACTGGGAAAACACCGTGCAGGGTGGGCCCCTGGGGAGCAGGGGGAGCTCCAGCGATGTTGAGGAGGGCATGGCGGGTGCATTGGGGGCTTCGTCTATTCCATCAAGCCCACCCAGAAAGGCAGGCTCTGTGTCCCACTGGCCAGGTTCAATCCTGGGACCCTGGACTACTTAACCAAACCCTTCTGTGTTTCTGCTTCCTGGCAGTCACATGGGTCCTGCCTCTTAGGGTTCTGTGAGGACCCAATGGGTTAATACAAATAACACACTTAGAGCATGGCCAGATACAGGAAAAGTGTTCTGTCCACTTTAATTCATCATCACATCCACTCTGCAAGGTACTTTTTTTTGAGACGGAGTCTCTGTCATCTAGGCTGGAGTGCAGTGGTGCGATCTCAGTCACTGCAACCTCTGCCTTATAGGTTCAAGTGATTCTCCTGCCTCAGCCTCCCATGTAGCTGGGACTACAGGCGTGTGCCACCACGACCAATTAATTTTTGTATTTTTCATGGAGATGGGCTTCCACTATATTGACCAGGCTGGTCTCGAACTTCTGACCTCAAATGATCCGCCCACCTCGGTCTCCCAAAGTGCTAGGATTACAGGCGTGAGCCACTGCGCCTGGCCCAAGGTGAATATTATCCCCATTTTGTAGATGAGGAAACTGAGGTTCAGAGGGCCCCAGAAGAAATGGCCTCACAGAATCCACTACACAAAGAATGTTTATTGAGCAACTGTCACGGGAAAGGCAGGAAATTCAGAGGAGGTTAATAGGCCATTCTGTCCCAAAGAGGTTTGTGTTTCTAGTGGGGTGATGATTGCAAACCCCAGTACAGTTTCTCTGCTTTCAAAGGGCAGAGAGATCCCAGGAGAAGGAAGGTGGGAGAGGAAGGGGATTTGGGCTGGTTAGAGGAAGCTTCGCTAGAGGAACTAAGTTCCGGGATAATCAGGGTTTGTGATGGGGTGGGGAGAGAAAACCATCAACTCAGAGGGAGGAGAGGCTTTCATAGTATTTGTATCCTCTCTCCTCAGGCTCTGCATTGGCTGGCCCTGATTACAGAAAAAAAAATTGCTCTGCTTCAGAGTGGGTCAAGAGACCCACTGATTAAAAGCCTCAAATGTATGAATACATATGGGCACCAAGAAGGGAACAGACACGGGGCCTGTTGAGGGTAGAGAATGGAAGGAAAGTAAGGAATTAAAACCACTGTGCTTATTACCTGGGTGGCAAAATAATCTGCACACCAAACCCCTGTGACATGCAACTTACCTGCACCTGTCCCTGTACCCCGAATCTAAAGTAAAAATTAAAAAAAAAGAAAAAAGAAAGTTGAAATGACTAATAACAAAAAAAAAAAAAAAAGATTTTTAGAGATGGGGTCTTGCTATGTTGCTCAGGCTGGTCTTAAACTTCTGGGCTCAGGTGATCCTCCCTCCTTGGCCTCCCAAAGTGCTGGAATTATTTTTAATGATGTTGGTTCATACTTTCTTTGTTATACGTATGGAGATTCTCACCCACTGTTACCAGTTAGCTTTCCCAAACTGTGCTTTAACTGCTGGTTTTGTAATAAAAAGCAGTATCTTCAAAAAAAATAAATAAAATGAACAATTTGAAAACACAAACAAAGAAGGCCTCACTGTAGGTTTTCGATCTCCAAGCGAGGCTGTATACACTCAGCCGGGGAGGAAAGGATCCATGATCATTGTTAGAGGTAAACATGGAAAAGATAGCACAGTGACAAGCCAGTGGCCCTCAACCTTGGTGGCATATTAGAATACCCTGGAAAGTCCCACCCCAATTAAGTCTGAATCTCTGAAGGTGGGGCCGAGGCATCAGTAGGTTTTAAAGCTCCTGCGGGCTGCTGTGCAAAGGCAGACTTGAAGCTCTGTTCCTTCATTTCAAAAAGAAAGAAAGAAAATGGAAGTGGCCAGAGCTTCTCTCCAGGCGAAGAACAGAAAGCAGAAAAGAACTGGCTTCTTTTTGTGATCTTGGTCCAAACCTCTTTTTCTCTCACTGAAGGATTCTCCCAGCAACCTCCAAGCAACCAGCCAAGAGATGCTGCCCTGAATTTTTGGTCCTCAGCTATAGAACAAAGAAGTCTTTGAGGTTTAACAAGAGGCTGCTCAGCTCTCTGGCCCCTGGGCTACTAAGATCGAGATTGGGAGCCTGGGCTGCCACATGTGTGAGGGAGGGAGCCTCGGAGCAGGGCTGCCAGCTGGTACCCTCCAAAGGCAGCACCTTACCTCCTGCCCACCCTCCTCCCAACCCTCAGGAGGGTGCTTGCAGTGAGATGAGCTGCCACAGGGAATAAAAACCAGCAGCACCCCCTCAGCATCCCTCCACTGTGTCAGGATCACAGTGTGCCCCAGCCCCCAGCCCAGCCCTCTCTCCCCTGGAGGGAAATCAGCTTAAATTTGACTGGTTATCAGGAATCCCTCATCTGGTCAGTGCCAAGATATCCCCAGCCTCCTGCTCCCAAACCCGGCTCCTTGGGAAGTGCTCCTCCAAGCAGGTGGAAACATAGCTTGCCTGAAGTGGTGGTGAATCTCCTCGTGGTGAGGGTTGGGAGGATAGGTGGTACTTGGACTAGACTTGGGAGTATGGGAGTGGGAAGGGCAGTGGAAGGGGGATTTTGTTCCATCTTTTTTTTGAGATGGAGTCTCGCTCTGTTGCCCAGGCTAGAGTGCAGCAGCGTTCTGGGCTTACTGCAAGCTCTGCCTCCTGGGTTCACGCCATTCTCCTGCCTCAGCCGCCCTAGTAGCTGGGACTACAGGCACCCACCACCATGCCCAGCTAATTTTTTGTATTTTTAGTAGAGACAGGGTTTCACCGTGTTAGCCATGATGGTCTCAATCTCCTGACCTCGTGATCCACCCGCCTCGGCCTCCCAAAGTTCTGGGATTACAGGTGTGAGCCACCGCGCCCAGCCTGTCCCATCTCTTTTTGTTGTTGTTGCTGCTTTCTCCAGTCTCAGAGGTAGGAGATGTTGGGCAGCATTCAAGAAAAAGTTCACCTCTCCAAGCCTTAGCGTAGGCAACTGGCCACCACCCCTGCTCATTCCGGCGGTTTGAATGGCTTGCTCCTGACTGTGCCCTCTGCATTTGCCTTCATCTACCTCCATTCTTCTTTAGGGTCAACATGCCAGGACCCTACATCTTCCCCCACATCACTTGTTCACAGGGGCTCCTTCTCCTGGAGTTCTGTCTAATGGCTTCCCAGACCTAAGTCTCATGGACATGTCCACTCTTCTTGTCCAACATCTCAGGAGCCTTGAATACTGCTGACCACTGTGGTTGTAGGATGGTGGTAGGGTGGTGTAGGGTGGTGGGAGGGTGGTGTAGGGTGGTGGATAGGTGGTTGTAGGGTAGTGTACAGTGGTGGTCAGGTCGTGGTAAGATGGTATAGGGTGGTGATAGGGTAGTCGTAGGGTGGTGGGAGGGTGGTTGTAGGGTGGTAAGGTGGTGGGAGGGTGGTGTAGGGTGGTGGTAGGGTGGAGGTAGGGTGGTTGTAGGGTGGTAGGGTGGTGGTAGAGGGTGGTGGAAGGATAGTGGTAGGGTGGTGTAGGGTGGTGGTAGAGGGTGTGGAAGAATAGTGGTAGGGTGGTGTAGGGTGGTTGTAGGGTGGTAGGGCGGTGGTAGAGGGTGATGGAAGGATAGTGGTAGGGTGGTGTAGGGTGGTGGTAGGGTGGTGGTAGAGGGTGTGGAAGAATAGTGGTAGGGTGGTGTAGGGTGCAGGTAGGGTGGTTGTAGGGTGGTAGGGTGGTGGTAGAGGGTGGTGGAAGGATAGTGGTAAGGTGGTGTAGGGTGGTGGAAGGGTGGTGGTAGAGGGTGTGGAAGAATAGTGGTAGGGTGGTGTAGGGTGGAGGTAGGGTGGTTGTAGGGTGGTAGGGCAGTGGTAGAGGGTGGTGGGAGGATAGTCGTAGGGTGTTGTAGGGTGGTGGTAGGGTGGTGGTAGAGGGTGTGGAAGAATAGTGGTAGGGTTGTATAGGGTGGTGGTAGGGTGAAAATAAAATTACATGTATGTATTGAGGTCTGGCACACAGTGTTCAAAACATGTTAGCTCTCTCTCCCCTGCATACTCTCAAGAGTGTATGGTGTTGAGTGTACCCTGGGCCCTGGCTCTGTGTCATTCTGCAATGACTGAGGAAGGCTGGAAACAAGGAGGTGCCCATGGAGAACAAACCCACTTCTGGTTACTGGTTTGAGGCCTGGTAACAGTGGCCACCCCCGACCTTCCTGGGCTGCCGTCTTTGAAGACCACCGTCCCTAAGGTGAGCAGAGATGGTTCAGAGATTTTTCCTTTGTCTTTCTGCAGAGGAAGTACAACCAGAAGTTGGGATGAGTTGGCCTTGAGATGGAAGAGATTGGAGATACTCCACTTTTCCCGGTGACTGCTTTGATAAGCAGACAATCTTCCTTTCTCTTTCCTTTGAAGATTTTGGTCCAGTTTGCAAAGGAGCTAGTATCTCAGTTGTTTTAAGAATGTATAGTCCTGGAGGAAGACACCAACTGAGAAAATGGAGCACCTAGAAAAAGGCAGATAAGGGAATAAAAGAAATGACTAAATTTTTTAGCCATTTATAGTTTTAGCCATTTAAATTTTTTAAATTATGATAAACAGAAGAAAATAGTTATGAGCTTAAGTAGGGAAGTATTTCTAAGCACACACATATTAAGAACATATAATGGAAAGAATGATATATTTGAATACATTTTAAAATGTATTTCTCTATGTTAAAAAAACATTTT
>NW_016817144.1:2649409-2664112 GCF_001698545.2 Rhinopithecus bieti | reverse complement strand
CTAGGTCAGGAGTTCGAGACCAGCCTGGTCAATATGGCGAAACCCCGTCTCTACTGAAAAATACAAAAATTAGTTGGGCACAGTGGGAGGTGCCTGTAATCCCAGCTACGCGGGAGGCTGAGGCAGGAGAATCGCTTGAACCTGGGAGGCAGAGGTTGTGGTGAGCCAAGATCATGCCACTGCACTCCAGCCTGGATGACAGAGTGAGATTCCGTCTCAAAAAAAAAAAAAATATATATATATATATATATAAATATACACACACACACACACATATATATATATAAAATTTCAAAGTATGAATATACAGAAATATTCACAATATAATATATTGGAAGGAAGCTGGGAAGCTAAGGAAATGTGGTTTACAAAACACAGGCTGAAGGAAATGGCCAAGAGAGTCCTTGAGTGCTCTGTGTAGATCTTTTGTCCAGTCTTTGGCAGGAAAGGTAGGGCTCTACGATTGACAGCTCACCAGAGTCACCTGGAGTGGGGCAAGGAGGCTTCCCCAGGAAGGGAGCACAGGATAGACAAATATATAGGTCATCTGTGCAATTGAGAAAGATGATTGTGGTGGTAGCAGTGGTGGTGATGGAGGTTGGGGCAGGGGGAGATTAGGGTGGCATCTGTGACGCTGGAATTCTCAATGACCGTCGAAGCATGTGCTTTACAGTTACCTACGAAGCAGGGTCCTAAAAAATAATTTTGCTATATTTCCCAAAAGCTTTGAAATAGGGAAAAATCCAAAACTGCTAATTTCCTTATATTTATTTTGTTGTTTAGCAGTCTATTTGTTTGCAGCAGAGTCTCAGTCTGACCTCCAAGCCCATCGAGAGGGCCCGGGCGACTGCAGGAGGGCCGCCGCTCCTGCCCGCGGAGCTGGAGCAGGGACCAGAGACAGAGACTGCGGCATCCACCAGGAGAGTCCCAAGGCTCCCAGACCGGAGCTCCATACAAACCCTGGAGGGCAAAGCGGGGAGAGGGAGCGAAGGTGAAGAGCCCAGGAGCCTGGAGAGCGGGGATCCTTTGTCTGAGGAAGCTGCAAGGAAATGGAGGGGACTCCCTAAAGTAGATTCCTTCTGTCTTCAGGGTGGCTTTTTATGCTAAGTCCCACCTGGGATGCTGGTGTGCTGAAGCATTTAGGGAGCTGGCCCGGCAGAGGGGATGCAGGGAAAGCCTGGGGGTGGAGGCCGGGAGAACCACAGACCCCACCATCTGAGAGCTTGACACCAACAACAAGCCTGTGGCCAAAGCACTGTGGGTACTGGGTTTTGTACCAGGAGTTTCTGGCCGTATAACAACCCACCCTTGTGGGAACTAATCCATCCCCTTAAGAACAAATCCAGTCTCGCCAGAGCAAGAGCTCAGTCGCTACCAGGAGAACAGCATCAAGTCATTCATGAGAGACTCACCCCATGACCCTGCCAGGCCCACCTCCAACACCACCACATTGGAGATCAAATTTCAACATGAGTTTTGGCGGGGACAAACAAACCATATCCAAACCATAGCAAACTCCGTCGCTGAATGCCAGAAACTGAAAGCCTAAGCATGGCCCTATACTGTCTAGGCTCCTGCTCTGCCACGGACCAGATTCAGCCGCATGGCAAGGTCCCCAGCTGGTTCATGAGCACATTTCAGAAGCACTGAGGATCGTGTTAAACTGCAGGTCTTGATTCAGTATGTCTGGGGGAGGGACTGAGATTGTGTTGCTAAACAGATCCTAGATGACCCTGATGTTGCTGGTCCATGGATCACACTTTGGGGGAAAAAGGGGGTCTACCATCTCTGTTCTATGCCCCACCCCCCATTTTGATGCAGGCTGCCCCCATCCCTCTCACCTGCACCACCACCTGGCTCCACCCTCTAAGTGGAACCGCTCCCTCTCTCCAGGCTCAGAGCCTCTCCACCGCCTCCCTCACCCACTTTCACTGACAGGTTCTCAAAAGGCTCATGACAGTCAGGCGTGGTGGCCCACACCTGTAATCCTAGCACTTTGGGAGGCTGAGGCAGGCTGATTACTTGAGCCCTGGAGTTTGAGGCCAGCCTGGGCAACATAGCAAGACCCTATCTCTACAAAATAATACAAAATTAGTCGGGTATGGTGGCACATGCCTGTCGTCCCAGCTTCTAGGGATGCTGAGGTGGGAGGATCATCTGAGTTCAGGAAGTTGAGGCTGCAATGAGCCGTGACTGCACCACTGCACTCCAGCCTAGGTGTCAGAGACCCTGTCTCAAAAAAGAAGAAAGAAAAAAAAAAAGGCTCATGACACTATCTGCTTCGTTTTCCTTACCATTTCCTTCCTACAAAAGCCTAGCAGTTAGCCTCTGCCTCAGATCTCTCTCTCTCTCTCTGTGTATGTGTGTGTGTGTGTGTGTGTGTGTGTGTCTCTGCAGAACAGATTTTCAAAAGTCACCAACAACCTCTTAAAAACCCTGCTTATTGCTGGGTGCAGTGGTGCACGCCTGTAATCCCAGCACTTTGAGAGGCCGAGGCAGATGAATCACCTGAGGTCAGGAGTTCGAGACTAGCCTGACTAACACGGCGAAACCCTGTCTCTACTAAATACGAAAAAATAAATAACCGGGTGTGGTGGTGCATGCCTATAATCCGAGCTACTTGGGAGGCTGAGACAGGAGAATTGTTTGTATCTGGGAGGCGGAGGTTGCAGTGAGCGAGATCACGCCTTTGCACTCCAGCCTGGGCAACAAGAGCAAAACTCCGTCTCCAAAAAAAAAAAAAGGAAAAAATCCTGCTTATTGGTCTTTTCTTAGTCCTCTCTCTCTAAGAAAGGAGACTTCTGTCCCATTAAATGCTATTGACCAAACCCCATACAGTTTAGCATAGAATTTTTGCCCTGGTTTGTCCTGATTTCTCCCTACCTCTCAGGCCTATCCCCTTTATTCCAGTTCTTCATTCTACTCCCTGAAATTGTATTTCTACCTCCAAGTTCAGACGGCATGCAGAACCAAATCTGCAGCTCCAACTAGTCTCTGAATCTCAAACCATGCATTTCTGATTCCTGAAACTCAAGGTCTCAAAGGACACTGATTATTTTTCCATTTAATTCAGTGGAATGCAATAAACATGTTACTAGGTATTGTGCTGTGAAAACAAGGTGATGTGGAGCCTTCCTCCAAGGGGTTCCTAGGAACAAACCTTCCTGATACCAGTGGTATGCTGGTAAACCAGCTCTCTTAAAGAAAACAAAAAAAAAAGCCCCAATGTATGACATTTACCAGTCTCCACCATGGCTTATTTAAAACTTCAGCCATAACATTACTGAACACAGACAAGAGATGCACAGAATTGGCTCTCCAGAGCCAGAATGAGTCAGCTTCAGCACAGCACTGTTGGCCCTCACACAGCTACCAGTTATTATCCCAGTCATCCACCCTCAAATCTTAGAACCAAAGCATCCTTGATACTATGCTGTCCCATTCACCCTCACATCTAGTAAATCAGCAACTGTGGTGACTTTTATAGCAAGGCCCTAAAACTCTTTGAAGGTAAATTATGATAAATTAGAGAAGAAAAGAGAATAAATGGCAAATGGAAAAAAGTAGTAAGATGGTAGGGACTTAAACCCAATCGTGTTGATAATTACATGACATGTAAATGGTCCAAACACTCTAATTAAAAGACAGAGACCTAGATTTCTTCCCCCTGGAAAAAAACAGCAAGAGCCAAATTTTTGTCGTCTACAAAGACACACCCTACATAGTAAGACACAGATAAGTAAAAGCATGGAAAAGATATGACATGCATAAGAAAGCTGCCAGTTGAACAAACTTAACTTCAGAACAAGGAAGATAAGAGACAAAGAGGGATACTTCTTTATTTCTTTTCTTTCCATTTTTTTTTTTTTTTTTTTTTGAGATAGGGGTCATCCTCTGTCACCCAGGCTGGGGTGCAGTGGTGCAATCACAGTTCATGCAGCCTCGGCTCCTTTGGCTTAAGCATTCTCCCACCTCAGCCCCCGAGTAGCTGGGATTATAGGAACGGTCACGCATGTCTGGCTAATTTTTGTATAATTTGTATTTTGCATAATTTGGGGGGTTTGGTATAGTTTATAATTTTTTGTAGAGAGAGGTTTGCCATGTTGCCTAGGTTGATCTTGACACTCCTAGACTCAAGCAATACACCCACCTCAGCTCCCAAGTTCTGGGATAACAAGTGTGAAGCCACCACGCCCATGCAGGATATTTTCTTAATGATTTAAGGTTAATCCATATGTATATCTATTATATATCCATTAGAAGATTTAAAAAAATAAAACTTCAAGAAGATATATCAATCAGGAAATGTATAGCACATAAAGACCGAGTTCAAAATACATAAAAGTATCAACTGGACAGAATTTTCAAGGTGAAATGAAGAAATCTTCAAATCTACCTAGAGATTTTTTTTTTTTTGAGATGGAGTTCTCGCTCTGTCACCCAGGCTGGAGTGCAGTGGCCTATCTCGGCTCACTTGCAAGCTCTTGCCTCTTTGCTTCAAGTGATTCTCCCGCCTCAGCCTCCCGAGTAGCTATGGTTTATTATCAGGTCTATTTGTCACCATGTCTGGCTAATGTTTGTATAAATTTTGTAATTTTGCATAATTTGGGGGGTTTGTATAGTTTTATTTAATTTTTTGTAAGAGAGAGGGTTTCACCATGTTGCCCAGGTGGGATCTTGACCTCCAGTCTCAAGCAATAACCCCACTTCAGCCAACCCAAAGTTCTGGAATTACAGGTGTGAGCCACCACACCCCAGCAGACATTTCTTAATAATTTAAGAGTTAGTTCATATGGTACATCTATTATACATCCATTAGAAGATTTTAAAAAAATAAAACTTCAAGAAGATATATCAATCAGAAATGTATATGCACATAAAGACCGAGCTTCAAAATGCATAAAGTATCAACTGACAGATTTTAAAGGCGAAATGAAGAAATCTTCTAATCTACCTAGTGTTTTGTTTTGTTTTGTTTTGTTTTGTTTTGTTTTGTTTTGTTTGAGACGCAGTCTTGCTCTGTCACCCAGGCTGGAGTGCAGTGGCGCAATCTCGGCTCACTGCAAGCTCCGCCTCCTGGGTTCACGCCATTCTCCTGCCTCAGCCTCCCCAGTAGCTGGGACTACAGGCGCCCGCCACCACGCCCGGCTAATTTTTTGTATTTTAGTAGAGATGGGGTTTCACTGTGTTAGCCAGGATGGTCTCGATCTCCTGACCTCGTGATCCACCCACCTTGGCCTCCCAAAGTGCTGGGATTACAGGCATAAGCCACCGTGCCTGGCCCCATCTAGAGATTTTAAACTTCTTCTCAGAACTGATAGAGCAAACAGAGAGAAAATCAGTAAAGACATAGAAGACTTCAACCACCTTGTTAACCTAACTGGCCTAATTGACATGAATAGAACACTCCATTGAGCATCAGAAGACATGTTCTTTTCAAATGCACATGGAACATTCAAGATAGACAGTTTGCTATACCATACAACAACTTCCAATATATATAAGAGTTGAGATCATAGATTATATTTGCTGACTACAAAAAAAAGTTAAAATTTAAAAAAGAGAAAAATATATTTGAAAAACCCTGAAATAATGGGAAACTAAACAAAATACATTTAAATAGCAGCACATGCATCATAAAAGAACCCACATGGGAAATTAGAAAATATTTTGAACTAAGTGATAATGAAAATACAACATATCAAAATTTGGAGGATGCATCTAAATCAGTGCTTAGATGGAGCTACATAACTTTCAATGCTTATAAGAAGAAAGGTCTAAAATCAACATTTAAAGCCGGGCATGGTGGCTCACGCGTGTAATCCCAACACTTTGAAAGACTGAGGCAGGCGGATCATCTGAGGTCAGGAGTTTGAGACCAGCCTGGCCAACATGGAGAAATCCTGTCTCTACTAAAAATGCAAAAATTAGCCAAGCATGGTGGCACATGTCTGTAATCTCAGCTACTTGGGAAGCTGAGGCAGGAGAATGGCTTGGAGGCGGAGGTTGCAGTGAGCTGAGATTGCACCACTGCACTCCAGCCTGGGTGACAGACAGAGACTGCATCTCAAAACAAAACAAAACCAAAAAAACTACATTTAAGCTAGTAAATAGTAAGAAACTACTAGTAAAAGAAGACCAAATTAAATCCAAAGTAAGCAAAAGGAAGAAAACAATAAAAATAAGAGCAGAAGCTGGGCGCAGTGGCTCACGCCTGTAATCCCAGCACTTTGGGAGGCTGAGGCAGGCAGATGACCTGAGGTCAGGAGGTCGAGACCAGCCTGGCTATATGGTGAAACCCTGTTTCTACTAAAAATAAAAAAAAATTAGCCAGGCGTGGTGGTGCACACCTGTAATCCTAGCTACTCAGGAGGCTGAGACAGGAGAATCATTTGAACCCAGGAGGTGGAGGTTGCAGTGTGCAAACATTGCACTATTGTACTCCACCTTGGGCAACAAGAGCGACATGCCATCTCAAAAAAATAAATAAAAATAAGAGCAGAAATCAAAGAAATAAAACACAGACTTATAGTTTAAAAACTCAATGGAACCCAAAGCTAATTCTTAGAAAATATCAATAAAATTATAAGCCTCTAGCTAGACTAGCCAAGGGAAAAAGAGAGAGAGAGAGAGAACACACAAATTATCACTATAAGGAATGAAAGAGAGACTTCATTAGAAATCCTACATATAATGAAAGGGTAATAAGCAAATAGCACAAACAACTTTATGTCGATAAAGTCAACAATTTAGATAAAAGGGACAAATTACATGAAGGACAAAAATCACCAAATCTAGCTTAATAAGAAATAAGAAGTCAGAAACAGGTCTAATCTATTGAAGAAATTGATTTTCTAATTAAAAGTTTTCCCTGAAAGAAAACTCCAGGCCAGGTGGCTACACTGGTAAATTCAATCAAACATTTAAGGACATTTAATGTCAGCTTCTCTCAAAATCTTTCAGAAAACAGAAGCGAGATCTCTTCTCAACTCATTCTACGAGGTCAGCATAACATGGTACCAAAACTGGACGGCTATTACCAGAAAACTACAGACCAATATTTCTCAAGAACATGAACACAAAATTCCTTAACAAAGTATTGGCAATTTGAACCAAGAATAAATTAAAAGAGATAATACATCATGACAAAGTGGGGTTCATCCCAGGAACACAGGATGATTTAACATTTAAAAATCAACTAATGTAAATCATCCTATTAACAATAAAGGAGAAAAACCATGTGGTCAATTTGACAGATAATACAAAAGGATTTGATAAAGTACAACTTGCATTCATAATAAAATTCTCAGAAAGCTAGAACTAGATAGGCACATCTTCAACCTAACCTAGAGTATCCACAAAAAACCATCAGCAGCAAACTTTATGATGAATGATTGAATACTTTTCACCTGAGATCTGAAATGAGCAAGGGTATCTAATCTCATAACTTTTATTTAACATTTATAGCTGGTTCTCGTTTGTGCAGAAAATGATTTTAGACATAGCCAATCTTTATAAAACTTAACAACCTAACAGAAATAAGTGAATTCAGCAAGGTTATATGACACAAGGTCAAAATAAATCAATTATATTTCTATATGCTTGCATAGAACAATTGAAAATAACATCCAAAATACCATTTATAATAGCATCTAAAAATCCATAAATACCTAGGGATAAATTTAACAAACTATATCCAAAATATATAGATGAATATAATTTTGGTAAACAAAAAAAATTACTGAGAGAAATTAAAGAAGACCTAACCAAATGGTAAGATATGTTGTGTTCAAGGGTTGGAAGACTTGGTGTATTAGTCCATTCTCACACTGCTATAAAGACACTACCTGAGACTGAGTAATCTATAAACAGAAGAGATTTAATTGACTCTCAGTTCCACATGGCTGGAGAGAGAGACCTCAGGAAACTTAAATCATGGCAATAGGCAAAGGGGAAACAAGGCATGTCTTACATGGCGGCAGGAGAGAGGGAGAGAGAAAGTGTCATGCTTCTAAACCATCAGATCTTGTGAGAACTCACTATCAGGAGAACTGTATGGGAGAAATCCACCCCCATGATCCAATCACTTTCTACCAGGTCCCTCCCTTGACATGTGGGGATTACAATTTGAGATGAGATTTGGGTGGAGACACAGAGCCAAACTATATCACTTGGTGTTGTCAATATGTTAGTTTTGCCCAAATTGATTTGTAGATTCAGCTCAGTCCCACTCAAAGTCCTAGAAGGGTTTTTTCTTTTTTTGGTAGAAATAGACAAGGTGATGATTACATTTATATGGAAATACAAAGGACATAAACTGACGTCCCAGAATTTTCAAGTTTTTTTAAAAGAATAAAGTTGGATGACTTACATCTAAACTGATTTCAAAACTTATTATGAAGCTAGTAATCAAGACAATGTGCTATTGGCATAAAGACAGATCAATATATAAATGGAACAGACCAGAGAATCCAGAAAAAGATTCCACACATATATGGTCAATTGATTTTTAATGAGAGTGCTAAAATAATTTGACAGAAAGAATAGCCTTTTCAAAATGCTGCTGGAAAAACTGAGCATACACACGAGAAAAAAATGAACCCTGAATCTTACCTCACACCGTAGGCAAAAATTAACCTAACATCAAGCATAGAGCTAAACTTTGTAAAAGCTAAAACCACAAAGAATTCTGGAGGAAAAATAGGCAAACATATTTTTGATCTTGGCACAGGCAAAGATTTTTTAGAAAGGATACAGAAAGCACTATGAAAAGGAGAAAATGGGTGGATAAATCAGACTTCATCAAAATTAAAATATCCACTCTTTGAAGACATCATTAAAGAATTGTAAAAGAAAGCCACGGACTGGTAAAAAATAAATAAATAAAAAAATTTGAAATAAAAATATCTGACGAAAGACTTGTACCAAGATATACAAAGAACTCTTGTACCTCAAAAATAAAACAAAGACCTAATTTTAAAATAAGCAAAAGATGTGGTTAGACATTTCCCAAAAGAAGACATATTAACAACCTACAGCACACAAAAAGGTGATCAATGTCATTAGTCATTGTAGAACTGCAGTGAGATGTACTACACTATCTAGACACCAGAATGTTTAAAATTAAAAAGATTTATCAAACGTTAGAGCAGATACGGGACAACTGGGAATCTCATACATTTGCACATACTGTTAGTGGAAATATAAAATGATACAATCACTTTGGAAAACAGTTTGACAGTTTCTTATAAAGTTAGACATATACTTAAGTACAAACCAATGATTTCACTCTTAGGAGAAGTGAAAACATATGGCCATCCAGACTTGTAAACAGATGCTCATTGGGCATTTACTGAGCTTTTTTTTTTTTTTTTTTTTTAAGACGGGGGCTCACTCTGTCCCCAAGGCTGGAATGCAATGGCACAATCTCCACTCTGCTCACTGCAGCCTCAACTTCCCCAGGCCCAAGTTTTTCTCCCACCTCAGCCTCCCAAGGAGCTGGGACTACAGGCATGGACCACACCACACTTAGCTAACTTTTGTAGTTTTTGCCATGTTACCCAGACTGGTCTTGAACTCCTGAGCTCAAGTGATCCACCCACCTCAGCCTACCAAAGTGCTAGGACTACAGGTGTGAGCCACCACACCTGACCCCACTGAACATCTCAATGGATGAATAAGTCTGAAGTAGCAGACTTACTCGTAATATCCCCAAATTTGAAACAACCCAGATGTCCATTAACAGGTAAACATGTTATGGTATATTCATGCAAGGGAGTAATAATCAGCAATGAAAAGAAACAAACTATTTATGTATACAATAAATCCCAAAACTATGCTGAGCAAAAGAAGCCAGACATGAGGCCGGGCGTGATGGCGTATGCCTGTAATCCCAACACTTTGGGAGGCCGAGGCAGGCAGATCACGAGGTCAGGAGTTTGAGACCAGCCTGACTAACTTGTTGAAACCCCATCTCTACTAGAGTTACAAAAAATTAGCTGGGCTTCGTGGCACGCGCCTGTAATCCCAGCTACTCAGGAGGCTGAGGCAGGAGAATCGCTTGAACCCGGGAGGCGGAGGTTGCAGTGAGCCGAGATCACGCCTTTGCACTCCAGCCTGGGCAACAGGGCAAGACTCCATCCCCCTAAAAAATAAAAAAAAGAAAAAGGAGAAGCCAGACATGAAAGAGTAGGTGCCATATGATCCATTCATAGGAAATTCTAGACTTCTTAACAGCGGATGATTTTGGCCTCCAAGGGACATTTGGAAATGTCTAGAAATATTTTTGGTTGTCACAAGTTGGGATAAGCTACTGACATCTGGTGAGTGGAGGCCAGGGATGCTGCTAAACATCCTTTAATGCACAAGACAGACCCCCACAGCAAAGAATTATCCAAATTATCCACTATTGAACCAAAATGTCAACATTGGCAAGGCTGAGAAACCCCGGACAAAACTAATCTATAGTGACAGAAAACAGGTTGGTGATTGCCACTGGCTGGGGGTGGTAAAGTGAGGGTTGATCACAAAGGGGCATGTGAGTGGAGAAAATGTTTTAGGTCTTGATTGTGGTAAAAGGGAAGCATTTCATTTTATACAAATTATACCTTGGAAAATTGACTTTAAGAAAACGACTCTGAATGCTACTTTAAAATACTTTTTTTTTTTTTTTTTTTGTCATTGCCATCCATCAGTTAACTACCCTGTAAATTACCCTGAGCAAATCTCTCAGTAGTGAAGCTATTTTCTTTACTGGATGAGACCTTAGGTACAGAAATTGGGAAACCCCACACATCCCACAAAATTGAATCCATGTTTTCTAATTGGAATTTGAGGAGAGTGGAACCATCAGAGTAGCAAGAACAAAGAAACCTCCCCGTCAACCAATAGTATTATAGTATCATATTATTACATACATACACATGTGTGTGTATGGAGACACACATAGCCATTGGCACATGTGATATTTGCATGGTGCCTGGTACAAAGAAAGGATAAAATGAGTGTTAATAACCTTTGCCTCAGTAACACATTCTTTATGCTTTTATTTCTACATCCATTGATGCTTTAATAAAGCCAAAAGGCTGGACACAGTGGCTCACACCTGAAAACCCAGCACTTTGGGAGGCCGAGGTAGGCAGATCACCTGAGGTCAGGAGTTCAAAACCAGCCTGACCAACATGGTGAAATCAGGTCTCCACTAAAAATACAAAAATTAGCCAGGTGTGGTGGCATGTACCTGTAATCCCAGCTACTTGGGAGGCTAAGGCAGGAGAATCAGGAGGTGGAGGTTGCAGTGAGCTGAAATCGTGCCACTGCACTCCATTCTAGGCAACAGAGTGAGACTCTGTCTCAAAAATAAATAAATAAATAATAAAGCCAAAAGACTCTTTCGCCTTTTAGCTAAGGTGCAGTCTTTTGGAATGAGGGCACTGTGAAGAGAAGGCAGCTTCTATAGGAATCCTCGCAAAAACTCACCAGTTTTGGAGTCCTTCTCAGTGGTGAGCTGGAGTGAGCTCACACTGGCTTCTGAGACCTGATCAAGGGCTTCTCTTACAAACTCCCGGTTTAGCAACCTCAGGTTGGCAGTTGGAAATCAACCACGGTGGAAGTCTTTACACCATGGAAATTGGCAAATGTGACACATCAGGGCTTGTTCCCCTGGAGAGCCAGGCGTTCAGTGCTTGCCGGCACATCACTGCCGCTGACTCAGAAAGAAGTGAAATTCATACGGAAGAGAGAATGCACATGGGTGTGAACATGAACATTGTGGTTTGAAATGTGTGAGGTTTTTTCCCCTTATGTCATAAAGACAGTTGGAATTGCCCTGACGATCCATCTTCCCATGAAAAAAAAAACCCAAAAAGCCAAGGGGGTGTGGGTGGGGAGCCTGGATAGGTTCCATACAGTATTTTAATAAAAAATTGTAATGTAGCCTGGGGTCTTCTGGGTAAACAAAACAAAATGTTTAGTTTAAAAACCTGTTCTTTGCATTAGAATAAAAGTGAATGAGAGTATAGAGTTGGGTGAGATCTTAGCCATGTTCTCAAAGGAAGGCCAGAGAAGCCCTAATTCAGGGAGGGCTTGGCCACAGTCCCTGTGTGATGTGCTTCAGATATGCGTCATCCTGCAACAAGCTGGAGAAGACAGAGGCGTTTTGCTTAAGGTCCCCAAGGTGAGTGCCAGGCAGGGCTGAGGCATCCTGCCCAGTGCCTCTTGCCCCTGACTTCCTGGCTGCTTCTCCAAGCTAGCAAGGTCAGGGTGGATGGAGAGAAACGTTCCCCAGAGGCCAGAGTTGCCCATGAGAAGTGGCTCTGCCCTGAACTGTCTCTCATTTTCTTGGGTCCAGGCTGGCCTGTGAGGCAAAGTTGACTTCTTCCTGATGTGAGGAACAAGGAGATCAACCAGATATCCAAGTGTGGCTCAGCTTTTGCTGAGGCTTGGGAGGGAGGTGGGAGCCAGAGAGAGTTCTGTGGCTTGAGGGTTCCTCTATGGATTTTATTTAAACCATTTTTTTTTTTTTTTTTTTTTTTTTTTTTTTTTTTTTTTTTTTTTTTTTTGAGATGCAGTTTCACTCTGTCACCTGGACTGGAGTAAAGTGGTGCGATCTTCGCTCACTGCAACCTCTGCCTCCCAGGTTCAAGCAACTCTCCCACCTCAGCCTCCCAAGTAGCTTGGATTACAGGCGCACACCACCATGCCTGGCTAATTTTTATATTTTTAGTAGAGATGGGGTTTCGCCATGTTGGCCAGGCTGGTCTCGAACTCCTGACCTCAAGTGTTCTGCCCACCTCGGCCTCCCAAAGTGGTGGGATTACAGGCGTGAGCCACTGCGCCCAACTAAACCATCTTTCAAATGGGATTTTAGGAACAGTGTTGGGTCACTACAAGATACCAGCCCATGTCCCTGGGCTTGGAAATCAGGCCTGGAAAGTTGAAGGCCTTCTCTGAGCCTCATCTGAGGGTATATGCAGGAGAGCCTAGGGTGCTTCCATTCCCCGGGGCCAACAAGTAAGAGCAGAGAAAAGTGGAGAACCCCAGAGCCAGCAGTTCCTCTGGGCAAGCCAGAGCTGGGCCCAGAATCAGCCCACAGCCTTTGCCTCCAAAGAACCTGGAGGTGGGAGCATCACCAGCTCAGTCCCCAGCCTCCCAGCACAACAGCCAACAGCAGGGCAGGGCAACCTGCTCTCCCAGGTGGGGCTAAGGAAGGAGACCTCTCTCTCTGCAGCCTCCTCCCTCTGATAGTGGGACTTTTAAAACTTGATCAAAAAATGAAATAATAAATTAAAAAAGAAAAGAAAAGAAAGCAAACAAGCACAAAAGAGCAGGCGGGGAAAACCCTAGGTAGGAATCAATGAAGCCTTTAAACCTTCTTCCCTGCAAAAGTCTGCATTTCTCTGTTGTCTTTGGGAACCCGCTGAATGGCTGGGAAACTGTTTTTAATAAACAAGAGTTCAAACGCTGAGTCTCCATAGCCAACAGTCACGCCTTAAACGCTAAACTTTACATGAAAACTCTCCCAGTCCCTTTGAACTCTCCTTCCCTCTCCGACAGAGCATTCCAGTGTTTATACATTTTTTGAGATTGCTGGCAGGATTGCGAGGGGCTTTGAATACTTTCCCTCTCTTTAGCAATCTCCTGCCTTCAGAACCCATTAATGCCCCACTCAGCAACATCAAGGTAATGCTTTGAAGTCCCTTCTGGCTACAGGCCTCTCACACTCTTTGGTTACTGTGCAATCAAATAATTAAATGGATTCTCAGGGAAAAAAAAAAATCATTCTTTTCCTTGGTAATTAAACACTCCAGGTTGGACAGGAGCGCTGTGTTGCCAAGGGAGTGAGAATCTATAAAGACTCCAAGCCCAGAAGTCTATGCTGGTGGCCCCCAAGGGAGAAAAATAATAACAAGAAAGTCAGCTCAATCCTCACTTCCCTTCTTGGCTGGCAGCAACCCTGGCCCACCCCAGGCTCTCCTGTCTCAGGGCCTCCCTTCCTAGGGCTGGGGATGGGGGTGGTGGGGGCATCTTTTGGCCAAAATAAGCTTGTCAGAGGCTGTGGCTGCTGGAGGTCAAGGAGCAGGTTCTACTCCCGTCCCAGGGGGATTATGCCCCTAAGGAGGCAGAAGGGGGGCAGGAAGAGGAGGGCAGAGGGTGGAGGGAGGGAGGGTAAAAGGAGCAGGGGGGAGAAGAAGGAAGGGGAAAGAAGAATGAGGAAGAGAGATGAGGAAGGCAGAGAATGGGTGAAAGGGGGAGGCAGGGAAAGGGAAGAAGAAAGAAAGGAGCAGGGAGAGGGGTGAGGGAGAGGTAGGGGAGGAGGGAGAAAATGGGGGAGGAGGGGAAGTGAAAACTGTTTAGGTGTCAGCTGCGGCTATTGGTTTCTTGCCTCTCTGTCTTCCACGCCCCCACCGGGGTTTTCTTCTCCCAGAACAGATCTGACTCCCATTCTTCGTCTGGGTAGAGCCCCAACCTGCTAAAGTCCAGGGCACCCCTCACCACCTGCTTTGCCCTTATAGCCTCAACTCTCACCTCTTTCCCACCTTCTTGCCTTTGCCCAAACTGCTCTCTCTACCTGAATTACCCTTCCACTCTCCTTCTGACCACCCCCAGGACCCCGAAAGTCTCAGCTCAGCAGTGACCTTCCTCTGGGGAGCTCCCTGGGTGTTCAGACAAATTTTATTCAAGCAACAACCCCCGCCCCCCCCC
>NW_016817144.1:2644479-2649142 GCF_001698545.2 Rhinopithecus bieti | reverse complement strand
CCCCCCCGCTGGAGATGGAGTCTCTGTCCTCCAGGCTGGAGTGTAGTGGCTCCATCTCAGCTTACTGCAACCTCTGCCTCCCAGGTTCAAGAGATTCTCCTGCCTCAGGCTGGGGTTACAGGCGCCCACCACCACACTCGACTAATTTTCTGTATTTTTAGTAGAGACAAGGTTTCACCATGTTGGCCAGGCTGGTCTCCAACTCCTGACCTCAAGTGATCCACCTGCCTCAGCCTCCCAAAAGTGCTGGGATTACAGGCGTGAACCACTGCGCCAACCAACTTTTTTTTTTTTTTTTTTTGAGACGAGGTCTCGCTAGACTCCTAGACTCCTAGAGACTAGAGGCAATAACTCCCAGATTCAAGTGATCCACCCACCTCAGCCTCCCAAAGTATTGGGATTACAGGCATGAGCCACCATGCCAGGCTATTCAAGCAACTTCTCCGGTGAATCATAATCTCTCAATCAGGTGGTCCTCTGGGTTTTCATAGTCTGTTTCCCCACCCCTCCCACCCCCTCCACAGGCCCATAATAGTCCTCAGCAGGTGCTGGTGATGCTGGCAATGACAGTGATGTGCACACAACCGCCAAAGAGGCTTAGGTCCAAGAAGCACTTTTAAAAATGGCCACCGTCTACCCCATGCTTTGTTTGTGAGCATCTCTGTGACAGGAACATGGCATCCTCTGTGACAGGAACTTGAAGCATCTCTTCATCACTCCCGTCTTGTATCCCAAAGTGGCCAATTTCCCCTCTCTAACCGTCTCTCCCTATGTGGTGTATGCACCTGAATGTCCAGGAACTTGGGCTCCCTGACATCCAAACTGGCCTTGAGAATAGATTCCCCCCAACCCCTAGGACAGGAGCCATATTATTAGTCAGAATTATTTGGGTTGGCCATGACAAAAACCCAAGACAAATTGACTGAAGAGAAAAAAAAAAAAAAAGATGACAGGATTTATTGACTCCCAAGGCTGGGCTTTCAGAGCAGTTGAATCTAAGGACCCAAGTGAAGTCATAGGACTTAATGGATCTTTTTCTGTACCCCCACCCTGCCACTTTGTGGCTCTGATTTCCACCTTGGTGGCTTCAATCCCAGATAGGAGCTCTTCATACCATGGCCCCCAGAAGCCCAAGGATTTGGTTATCCCATTTCAGAAACTTCAACAGGGAGAGAGCACCTCATTCTCTGAATTCGTGGCACAAATCCCAGGTGTGACTCTCATTGGAACAACTTAAGTCACATGTCCCTCCCTGGACCAATCACAGTAGCCAAAATGATGGGCTCTACTAATTGGCCAGATCATATGAGCATCTTTGCAACTGAAGGGTGCTCCCCAAAGGAATACCGAGATGTTAACATCAGGAGGTGAAAACACGGATGTTGGGCCAGCTAAAACAACAGATAACCACTGCAAGAACAAATCTTACTGGTGCCATTTATGGAGATTCTTAGAGGAAGGTGGCTGGGAAGACGTTGTGTGTTAGGGACGAAAGGGTGAAGACAAAGGTAGGATCAGAAACAAGATCTCATCAGATCTTGTACAAAGGTGGAAGGTGTGGAGCAATGGAATCAGGCAAGTAGTAGACACGCCAAGCAGGTGACCAAGGAGCAGGACCTCTCATTAGGTAAGGGGGTAGGGCAAGGCAGGCAGGAACTCCAAGCCAAATTCTGTCCCAGTCCAGAAGTCAATGATACAATTCCTGGGGAGTCAGTAGCCTATCCTGGGCTCAGCCTACCACCTGCCTCCAAGTGGGAGAGGCTATGCTATGCGTCTTGTTAGAAAAAGTCAAGGCATCAAAGCAGTTTTAGATGTGGATGGAGGTGGTTTGCAGAAATGTCCACAAACTCTGCTTGAAGCAACGAAAGTCTTCACACATGGAGAGATTTATCCTGAAAAATTATGAGATGCTCAGAAGGCTTTACTTGGTCAAGAGAAGATGTCATCTATGGAAAGGAAATACACCAAAATATTATCAGATGGTATCTCTGGATAGTGGGGATTACAGTTGAATTTCTTTGTCTTTTTCATAATTCTATGTGTTTTCCAAATTTTCTACCGTGACTATTTATTTTGTGGTCAGGAAAATATAAATCAAAGGGGGGAAACCATCCCTAAACTGTTTCTATCAGATGCTGTATAAGTCAATCTTTCACGCTAATAATCCACTTTTCCATTTATTTTATTTTCTCGCCATGTCTCTGCTTGTCACCCTGGGTATCCCTCAGTCTGGATAATTGGCCTCTGGCTGCCTGGAAGCAGCGGCTGAAGCAGTCCTATTCCCTAAAGTGAGGTGGGGAGGGGGCCCTGCTTCTCCCAGCTGAGGCTGGGCCAGGAAACCCTAGCAATGGTTCCCACTGAGCCTGGCTGCTGCTGATGAAATAGGACTCAGATGTCCAGCAGCTGTGACCCTCCCCAAGCTTGGATCCCTCCCCCTCCTCTCACCTCCCGGGCTTCTTCAGGCAAGAGGAATGAACAACAAAGGCCTTGTGGCCATCTCAGCCATGCCAAGAAATGGGTGTCATCTGGAGGACGTGTCAGCCCAAACCTTTTATGTTGACAAACCATGTAGATCAGAAGACTAATTGCTTCTTGCTGTCTTTAGCCCGCCAAGGGCTCAACAATTATCCACAAATCATTTATACAATTGATAATCACAAATGACTTTACACTAGTGGAACTAGACACCCACGCACCCATTGCCTGATTGGGGATAGGATTTGAGACTTAATTTACAAATGAAGGTCCCAGCAAGCACAGGAAACCCTCCCAAGAGTCAATAAGACCACTCCCACCCCCAAGCCACCCAGTAGTTAATTCCTTCCCTTGGAAAAAATATATGGTGGAATGACACTCACCGACCTGTGCCAGACTCAGAATCCTAGAGAAAAAGATTTGGACAGCTAGTGGAAGACACAGCCTCAAAGCCCGTGGCAGTCCGAAAGCCACGGAAGATCCAATGCTTTACATTATCTCCCTGGAAATCTTTGGAGACATAGTTTCTCCCAATGACCTACTGCAGTTTTATATCCTGGTAACAGATGGTTTTTGCAGGAATCATTGCATCTCCTGCTTTTCTTCTTCTTCCCTTTTTTTTTTTTTTTTTTTTTTTTGAGATGGAGTCTCGCTCTGTCGCCCAGGCTGGAGTGCAGTGGCGCGATCTCGGCTGGCTGCAAGCTCCGCCCAATTTTTAAAATTTTTAATAGAGACGGTGTTTCACCGTGTTAGCCAGGATGGTCTCAATCTCCTGACCTTGTGATCCGCCTGCCTCGGCCTCCCAAAGTGCTGGGATTACAGGCGTGAGCCACCGCGCCCGGCACATCTCCTGCTTTTCATCCTGTTTTGCCTTCCATGAGCATAAAGGGAAAGGCTCAGATCCTATCTTCATCTTCAGCTGGGCAAAGACAGGCAACTTGGATTTTCCAGTTTGGCCCAGGCTGGGTAGAAATGAAAACCAGAGCTGTGTGTAGTAGTCAGGAGAGAGCATGTCCAAGAAAATCTGGCTTAGCCAGCTCAGGTTTGTGAAGGGTGGTAGGCAGGTGAAATGTAGTTACTGAGACGATTTGCAGGGAGGAGTGCCGATGTCTTGCACGTGGTAATGAAAGTTTCTCCTAGAAGTGATGCTTCAAGTTTTGTGTTTTGAAAATCTGTCCTTTGCTTTTTCTGTTAGGATGGAGAAAATGACAGCCTTGACAATTTGTTCAGTCCAGAGACAGACAGCACTCTAGGTCATTGCCACAGGTTGAATTGTGTCCACCCAAAAAGATATGGTGAGGTCCTAACTACCAGTACCTCAGAATGTGGCCTGATTTGGAAATAAGGTCTTTGCAGATGTAATCAGGTTAAGATGAGGCCAGGCGTGGTGGCTCACACCTGTAATCCCAGCACTTGGAGAGGCCAAGGCGGGTGGACTACCTGAGGTCACGAGTTCGAGACCAGCCTGGCCAACATGGTGAAACCCCATGTCTAAAATACAAATGATTTTGTACTAAAAATACAAAATCAGCCGGGCGTGGTGGCACATGACTGTAATCCCAGCTACTCAGAAGGCTGAGGCAGGAGAATCACTTGAACCCAGGAGGCAGAGGTTGCAGTGAGCCAAGGCCGCACCATTGCACTCCAGCCTGGGCAACGAGAGTGAAACTCTGTCTCAAAAAAATAAAAAAGAAGAAGCCAGGTGCATTGGCTCACACCTGTAATCCCAGCACTTTGGGAGGCTGAGGCAGGTCGATTGCCTGAGGTCAGGAGTTTGAGACCAGCCTGGTCAACATGGTGAAACCCTGTCCCTACTAAAAATACAAAAAATTAGCTGGGCATGGTGGCAGGCACCTGTAATCCCAACTACTAGGGAGGCTGAGGCAGGAGAATCACTTGAACCTGGGAGGCGGAGGTTGCAGTGAGCCGAGATCATGCCATTGCACTCCAGCCTAGGCAAAAGAGCAAAACTCTGTCTCAAAAAAAAAAGGGGGGGATGGTTGAACATGTACAGACTTTTTGTTGTTGTCATTATTCCCTAAACAATACAGTATAACAACTATTCACATAGCATTCACATTGTATTAGGTATTATCACGGGAAGTGGGAGGTCGAGGCTGCGGTGAGCAGTGTCGCACCACTACTCCAGCCTGGTCAACAGAGTGAGACCCTGTCTCAAAAAAAAAAA
>NW_016817144.1:2596658-2642126 GCF_001698545.2 Rhinopithecus bieti | reverse complement strand
TTTTTTTTTTTTTTTGGCTGGTGGTGGTTGTTTTTGTTTGTTTTTAAACCAAGTCACCATACCCACTTCCTGAGACAAATCATGGAGTAGCGTCCACTCATATCAGATTTCTAAGAAATATGGTTGATAAAGTGAGATAATAACCACTAAGAAGGATGTAAAGCATTCTTTTCAAGCTTCTGTGTAATTTGGGGTGTTTCTATACAACTACATTATCTACTAAAAGTAAAAAAAAAGTGGGGGGACACTTTTCTAAACCCTAAAACAAAAACAACTTTACCTGATTATTCAAGTAGACAGTAATATTTTCTCAGGGGTAATTGCCAATTTCCTTCTTTTTGACAGCATGATGATGGCCCCAAAATTTTCTAGAGTGGGGAGAATAAAATGGGATTTCCCCCCCAAAATCCAACATTTCAGGCCCTTCCATACAAACTGCCTTCCTGGCTGCAAGCCCATAGAGAATTTCCAAGTACTGTAAGGCCTTGGGCTTGATAAAGAAAAATTTACAGATGCTTTGCGGCCAAAGGCTGCCTTGAGCAGCAGCAAGTCTGTTTCCAAATAAAGCAAGCCACAAACCCACTCTCCCATTACCTTGGGCAAGACAGCAGATGGCAGCCCCCAGGTGGTACAGCAGGAAGGCTGCAAGGTGGATTGCACACGAGGAGCAAATTCTAACAAGTGGTGAGATCCTCACCCATGTCACCATCATAGCCACTCTAGACAGAGGACTCACATATTATCCTCATTGAACAAACGAGGAAACCGTGGCTCCCTACGTGGCCCAGCTCCGAGTGGACTCAAACCCAGGTCTGCCTGACCCACAGCCTGCTCTTGACCTCTGATCATCTGGTTAAGAATGAATCAGATAAATAAGGCGGGAACATAGAGAAAAGCCCAGGAAGTGAAGACGAAGTTATGTGACTTGAAGCTAGAGACGAAAAAGAGGAAGATCAGAGGGTATTAAGGCAACAGGACGCTGGTGTGCACATGAGTCCCCTGGAGAGGCGGGAAACACGCAGGTCCCGTCTATCCCACGGAATGGGGTGAGCCTCTGCCTCTCTCAGGCTCCCACGAGTCCGCTTCATGATCTTCAGACCACACTAGCGAGAGCCTGCGGGGAGGTACGGAAGGGTTTCTGGAAGAGTTGCGTCTTAAATGATTTGGGGACAAAGAAGAGAGAAGTTGACAGCCCAAGCCATGGGTTTTAGCATTTTCTTTGGAGGCACAAATCCCTTTAAGAATCTAATAAAAAATACAGATCCTTGCCTCAGAGGAAGGCATGAGCAGGTGACACTGTGAACCGTTTCAAGGGCGCTCAACTCCTGGAAGCACATCCACACCGGATTAGGAGGCCCTAAGTTGTTAACATGAGAGAAGCACAAAAATGGGCCCCTCTTAGAAGAGGCAGAAATACACAGTTCCAAAATATGTAAGAGCTCCTACAACTCAATAACAAGAAATCTAACAGCCCAATCTTTTTTTTTTTTTTTGGAGATGGCATCTTGCTGTGTTGCCCAGTCTGGTCTTGAACTCCTGGGCTCAAGCGATCCTCCCACTTTGACCCCCAAAGTGCTAGGATAACCCAATTTTTAAATGAGTTAAAGACTTTAATAGACATGTCTTGGCTGGGGTCAGTGGCTCACACCTGTAATCCTAGCAGTTTGGGAGGTTGAGGCAGGGGAATCACCTGAGGTCAGGAGTTCAAGACCAGCCTGGCCAACATGGTGAAACCCAGTCTCTACTAAAATACAAAAATTAGCCGGACGTGATGGCGGGTGCTTTTAATCCCAGCTACTCAGGAGGCTGAGACAGGAGAATCACTTGAACCTGGGAGACAGTGGTTGCAGTGAGCCAAGATCACACCACTGGACTCCAGCCTGGGTGGCTGAGCGAGACTCAATGCGCAAAAAAAAAAAAAAAAAAAAAAAAAAAAAAAAAAAAGGCCGGGCGCGGTGGCTCAAGCCTGTAGCCCAGCAACTTGTGGGAGGCTTGAGACGGGCTGATCACGAGGTCAGGAGATCGAGAACCTCCTGGCTAACACAGTGAAACCCCGTCTCTACTAAAAAACAAAAATCTAGCTGGGCGGGTGGCGGGCGCCTGTATCCCAGCTACTCGGAGGCCTGAGGCAGGAAGAATGGCGGGCAACCGGGAGGCGAGCTTGCAGTGAGCTGAGATCCGGCCACAGCACTCAGCCCTGGGCGACAGAGCAAGACTCCGTCTCAAAAAAAAAAATAGATATTTCTCCAAAGACATACAAATGGCCAACATGTATATGAAAAGATGCTCAGTGTCACTAACCATCAGGAAAATGCAAATCAAAATCATGATGAGGTACCATCTCATACCTATTAGGATGGCTGTTATCACAAAAAACAAGACGAGTGTTGATGAGGATGTGGAGAGATTGGAACTCTTGTATACTGTTGGTGGGAATGCAAAGTGCTGCAACCACTATGGAAAACACTACAGAGATTTCTTAAAACATTTAAAATAGAACAGTCATATGATTCAGCAATTCGACTTCTGGGTATTTATCAAAAATCACCGAACTCAAGGTCTTGCCGGGCATGGTGGCTCACACCTGTAATCCCAGCACTTTGGGAGGCTGAGGTAAGTGCAATATTTGAGGCCAGGAGTTCAAGACCAGCCTGGCCAACATGGCAAAAACCCCGTCTCTACTAAAAATACAAAAAAATAGACGGGCATGGTGGCCGGTGCCTGTAATCCCAGCTACTTGGGAGGCTCAGGCAGGAGAATCACTTGAATCCAGGAAGTGGAGGTTGCAGTCCATTGCACTCCAGCCCAGGCAACAGAGTGAGACTCCATCTCAAAAAAAAAAAAAAAAAAAGGGAAAGAGATCAAGGTCTTAAAGAGATATTAGCACTTCCATGGTTATTGCAGCATTATTCACAATAGCCAAGATGTGGAAATGACCCAAGTGTCCATCAATGGATAAATGGATAAAGAAAATGTAATATAAATACACAGTGGAATACTATTCAGCCTTAAAAAAAAAAAAAAAGATGAAAATCCTGTCATTTGTGACAACATAGATTAACCTACAGCACATTGTGCTAAGTGAAATAAGCCAGGCACGGATTGACAAATACTGCAGGATTCCAATTATATAGGTATCGAATTCGACTTCACAGAATTAGAGAGCCAAATGCTGGTTTTCAGGGGCTGCAGTGAGGGGGCAATGAGTTGCTGATCATTGTGCATAAAGTCTCAATTATGCAAGATAAATAAGTTCCAGAAATCTTCTGTGCAACACTGTCCCTATGGCTAACAATACTGTATTATATACTTAAAAGTTTAAGAGGGGCCGGGTGCGGTGGCTCACTCCTGTAATCCCAGCACTTTGGGAGACCAAGGAGGGCAGATCACTTGAGGCCAGGAGTTCAAGACCAGCCTGGCCAACATGGTGAAACCCAGCCTCTACTAAAAATACAAAAATTAGCCGATGTGGTGGCACATGCCTGTAATCCCAGCTACTGGGGAGGCTGAGGCACAAGAATCGCTTGAACCCGGGAAGCAGAGTTTGCAGTGAGCTGAGATCGCGCCACTGCATTCCAGCCTGGGCAACAGGGCAAGACTCTGTCTCCAAAAAAAAAAAAAAAAAAGATTTAAAAATGAAAACAGGGGCTGGTTGTCGTGGCTCATGTCTGTAATCCCAGCATTTTGGGAGGCCAAGGCGGGCGGATTGCTGAGTTTGAGACCAGCCTGGGCAACACAGCAAAACCTCATCTCTACTAGAAAAAAATACAAAAATTAGCCAGGCATAGTGGTGGGTGCCAGCTAATCAGGAGGCTGAAGCCTGAGAATAGCTTGAATCCAGGAGGTGGAGGTTGCAGTGAGCCGAGATTGCGCCATTGCACTCCAGCCTGGATGACAGAGCAAGACTCTGTTTAAAAAAAAAACAAAAACACTGAAAACAGGAGGTAGAAACATGAGTGATCAACTAGTCCAGTTCTCTCTCACAAATGCACCTTAGAAGTACCCAGGAACCCGCTCACGGCCCCCAGAGGGTGGTGGTGCTGGGCCTTCAGTCCAGTTTGTCTGAGGCCCAAGCCCCAACTTCATCATTCTCCTCAATCAAGAGGCCTGAAGATAGAGATGAAAAGCCATCCACAAACTCCAATCCTCACCACACACAATAGGTTGCATCCCTTTACCCTTTTGTCTTGGAAAGAAGCTTATAATTCTGAAAGTGGGTGGACACCCTGGTGTGAGCCCCCATTCCAGCCAGGAGGGGAGGACACAGCAACCTTCATGGTTAGGGGCAAGTTCAAGGAATCAGAGAGCTCCTCCAGCCTCTCGCCAGATGCCCTCACACCCTCGCCTTCTCGGAGGGTAACTCAGGACTCTCCCAGCAGCCTTGACAACTCCTACTCCTGCCACCACGCCGAGGCTACTGGGTTCGAGTCCATCCCTACCCCGCATGGCCAGAACCCTGGCCTTTCTCTATGCTGCCGGCCTGATGCCAGTTGGCAGCAGGAAGAACAAGCCAACCAGATCCACTGCAGACCACTGAGTTCATTTCATGAAAACTCAGCACACAAGAAGTCCAACTGCAGTTACAGATCCTCTTTTTAAAAAGGGTTCTTCCTAGGACTCCACTAAAAAGACCTGCTTTCCCAGATCTAAAGAATGGCCTGGCATGCCAAGTGCTCAGGGTACAGGGAGAGCATGTTTGTTGACAGGGCAACTGCCTGCTGAGGTCCTCGGCCACATAAGCACACCTATCCACTGAGCGGTGCAGAAGCTGCTCCTGTCGCCTCCTCCTGCACCGCCTGCTTGCTATATTCCTGACACCTGACCAGCCCTGGGCCTGATGGCCCACGATAAAATAGTCAGATAGGATTAATAGTCAGCCTTGTTGATCAGTTCCCAGAATGGGGAGGGTGCCTGGCTAGCTTTGATCTCTAAGTCCACTGGCCCCACGTGGACGTTCCAGGTCTATGAAACCATCTGCTGAACGGCTTTCATGTCAGAGACACCTATTGAAATGCCAAGTACTCCTGGGAGGGCCTCCTCTCATCCCCTAGTCCCCTGCACCTACCTGGCTGGACTGGAGACAATCTGCCCAGGAGGAAGAGGCTGAATGGAGGTGTTAAGAGGGAAGAGGACTCCCAAAGGACATGTCGTCTACAGCCTGCTCCAAGGCAACAAAAGCCTCAGCCAGTAGCCAAGTGATTTGAAGAAATGGTTTTACAAAACCTCCAGGTGGGTCCAGATCAGGTCAGGGCTCCCGGTCAGAGACGGGCTTGGGTAAGGTGGGAAATCAAGCACAGACGCCTACACATGGAAGGGCCCCTTGGCCCTGTTCCCACCCTGGGGATTCAAACACAAGGCCAATGTTTTGAAAAATATAAAATTTTAATAAAGGCTACATCTCTTAATTACAATAATTATTGTACCAAGTCATTTTCCTTAAATGAACTCTTTATAATGCATAATTTACAGTATAAGTAGAACAAAATGGCATGACAAAAGTCATTGAGTACAAGACTTGTAATAAAAAGGCATAAAATATATTTATACATAAACCCCTTTCAAAAAACAAGGGAAAGCTTGAGCCCTCAATATAGGGCGACACACGGAGCGGGTGACCGTGCAGGTACAGGTACTGTACTGATTTAAAGTCAAGCACTAGAGATAGTGGATTAATACTCTTTTGCCGTACACTATATACAGATGTATAGTACAAGTAACAATGGCAAACAGAATGTACAGATTAACTTAATACAAAAACCCGAACATCAAAATGAAGGTGTCTGGAGGAAAGGTGCTGCTGGGTCTCCCCACAACTGTTCATTTTCTTTGCGGGGTACGGGGTAGTTCCTGAATGGCTGTGGTCCAATGACTAATGTAAAACAAAAACAGAAACAAAAAAAAACAAGGAACTGTCGTTTCCACAAAGCACAGCGGCAGTGATTCTAGCAGGCCTCAGCCATGGGGCCCTGGGCCTGGGGAGGCTACATGAGGTGGAGCCTCAGTCACAGGATCAACCTGGGGCCCCAAGGAGTGGGGTTCCCTGCCTCTCCCTCTGCATCCCATCCAACACAACCCCCAAAATGTTGATGATGATGCAACATGGTCAACCCTCAAGACCTTTAAGACAAAACAGAGCAGCATAGGAAAAAAAAAAAAAATGCACCAATTTCTGCGTGTGTCAATGGTAGGGCACCATTTTAAAAAGTCTGTCTTCACTTGGAGGGGCGTAGTGCAAAGCATTAATTCCTCTGTTAGTGAAGAAACCATGAACGCACTCCAAGCTCAACTCCTAAGTTTAGTCAGAACAATTAAAACTTCCTCTCTCCCCCTTCCAAGTTTAAAGCAGCATATCCATAAACTGGGGATGGGGGAAATCAACTGTTCTATAAATATCAGTAAGGATTCCCGTTCAGGTAAGCTATACAGTTTCTCTTAGTTTATGGATTTCAGATCCCTAGGAAGTCATATATTATGTATGGCAGTCTCTCAAATACAGGCAGCATCTTCAATAGCCAAGAGTGGTCATGTTTTTAATAAATAGTTCAGGCTTTTCTCATCTCGGTCAGTACCCAGCTCATGAATCATGAAAACCAACCTCCCCCGCCCCCCGAAGGCCAACTGGCCTATTCTTCCTTAGACTTTATCTTCTTCATTGGTTTAATTTTCCTTCAAAATGTTTTGTCGCAGTTGCTCATGGCCAAGACAGTTCACAAGAGCTTCGGGCTCCAACAGTTCACCAAAGCCAGACCCCCAAGGCTCAATCGATCCGCTCCACTTTGCCCAGAATCCGGCCTTCATACATTGGGAGCACCGTCTCATCCTCCCAGATCTCCTCAAACACCGCTCCACAGGCAAACTCATCGCTTGCCTTTTTGAAGTAATACCTTAAAAGGAAAACCAGAAAAGCTTCTTGGTAAACTGCATTGTCCACATTGTTGAAAAGAAAAGCATGCCAACATGGAGGCCTGAGGTATCCTAGGAATTTGCTATGGCAGGTGTGCATATACACTGTTGCCCATATCTGCTTTAAGATGGCAACTGGGACTTGGCCACACCACAAGAAGCAGGTGGGCCGAGATGACGAAGGCCGGGCACCCACTGAGCAGCAGCCTGGGCTGGACCTGCCACCTGCAATCTTCAGCCCAGCACCTCTGCTATCTCCTAACACACATACACTGTGAAAAACAGACCTGCTTTTCCCCCACAACCTTTTTCAGCAGCGGGGTGGAGGAGGGAAGGGAAGGACAAATGCCTGCAGTTAATTTGCAGCAGCAGCCAAGCAGGTCCTTCAAAGAGACTCCAGACTATCTCTAGGTTCAGCCACATCCTGAACCCACCAGCTGGAGAGCCAGGACCTGCAGAAGTCTGTGAACCTACCACCTGGAGAGGCGGAACCTGCCGAAGTCTGTGAAAGGCTGAATTCCAGATGCTTTAGCAGTCCGGAGGCCTCTCGGCCTTCCCATCCTCCAGGGCCCAAGTGCAGCACTCCTGGATGGCCCTGGCACAGCCACACAGGAGGCAAGCCACCCCAGCGCAGCTTCCCAGGGCCGAACAGACGGCACAGGCCCCATGATGCCCTCCCCTCTTCTCCCCATTTCCAGGCCTCTTCTCCCATCCCACCCCTCCAGGGTCAAACACCAAAGGCCCTTCTATTATGCCCGTTGATTAAAGGCTCCTTTTATCCCTCCCCAGCATTCTTTCTTCTGAGGCTGTTTAATTGTACAGATGCAAATGCCTGGCCTCTCTCAGGAGCGCCACATTCGGAAACAACTGCTGTCCTCTCGGGCCAGGCCCACCCCCAAGCCCCTTCTGAGGAAATTAAGCGAGGGCCTCTTCCTTCCCTGTCCCCAGCCAAGGGAGACCCCTCAGAGGGATTAAACTTGCCCCTGCAAGCTGTCATTTCCAGCCCATAAAGGCCACTCACAGAGGGAAGGTCACAGCCCCCTGGGGGGATGGGAGAACCTTTCAAACATTTAATTGTGTCTCAGGGTTATGGTTGGGCTTTGTTTTGTCTTTTCCCTTAAAAAAAAAAAAAATTAACTCCCCTTGGTTAGAGCTCAATTTTTTTCCTCTTTCATAAAGGCAAGCCAAATACTTTCGTAGGAGATAAGGCTAAACACAGTGAACAGCTGGGTTTAGTCAAGGTTCTTTGTTTTTAGCATTCCTGACCCAGCTAATGCACTGGGGTGAACAACGGCATGGCTCTGACTGGGCAGCACTGAAGACACTTCATGTTAAGGGGTCAAAATTCTCGGGGGAGCATGAGAGGAGACAGTGAGAAAATGGGGAGCGGCTCTGTGCACAGGAGACCTGGGACAGTGGGGGGAAAAGTCACTTTTCCACGTAAGAGGCTCAAACCTCCACGCCACCCTCCGTCAGACCCCTTTGGTCCCAGCTCCCCCAGCTCCGACCCCTCTGGGGTTTACCAAGTTGGGCTTTCACAGCATGTCTGAGCAAACACGCAGTGACCTTTTACATAATTGCAACCTCCTCCAGAGAGGAGAGAGGCCACATTCTCTGGGCCCCACCCCCAGGACTTCAAACACACTGCACTGCCCTCATTTTCTCCAAGAAACAGGCTTTTCCACTGCAACATGCTTTATGTGGCAAACTTTGCTTTCTTCTGACATCTGGCACCAATAGCGTCTGGCGCGTCTGAAGGGACTGTTTGCTTTTTGAACCCCTGCCATGTTGAGATTACTCAACGCATCCCAGGTCCCCCTACCTCCCACCCTTGCTCCACAGCCCCAACCTCACTGGGTCTTTTTTTGTTTTTTTGAAGGGGGATGTATTTGTACAAATTGAGATGTTGGAGCACCAGCCCTGCTGGGAGGGTGAGGCATGACACCCTGTGTCCCTGTCCCACCCCAGGAGGGCACTGAGTCCAGCTCAGGCCCTGCAGAGATAAGGCGGCTGGGAGGGCCTTCCCACAGCCTGATGCACTCAGGAAAGAACTGGAGAGGATCGGAGGGTTGACCATTTGTGCAAGTCTTTGTGCATTAAAGGGGAGGCCAGAGCTTCAAAGCCAGGCTTATTAACTGTGCCTCAGGGAGAAAAAAAAAAAAAATCAGAGCCAGATGTGGCCAGAGCAGCTGAGGGAGGCACCTTCCCCGCAAGCTTATGCCAGCGCCACATGGCTCTTCTCCGAGGTCACCTACAGTTCCACTCAAAGTCCAGCCGAGACAAAGCCAAGATCAAAATGAATCCCCAGAGGGGCACACTTGTGTCATTAGTTTCACCTTGTGTCTTTTCAAGATAAAAGCAGAAGCAGCAGCAGCCAGGCCTGTTCCCCCATCCCTTTGATACCTTTTCACAATTGTCTCCGCCCAGGTGTAAAAGGGAATATCCAAGCCCAGCAACACGCCCTGCTGGCCAGTCACCTCCAGGGGCTCAGTCCAACCTCCATCCCCTCCCCCCCCAAAAGAGGGGCTCACCTTGAGCCCCCGCCCGAACTAACTCCCAGATGAAGGTGGCTGGTAAAACTACACAGGGCCTGCTCTAGAGGGGAGGGCGTCTCAGAGCCCTGCAGGTGGACTCATTCCCATCCAGGAGCCCATATGCCCGCCTGGCAGGTTACCAAGTGCTATTCAGAGTTTTCCACTCACACCCCTGGCCCTGGTGGCAGCAATGGGTTCACACCTGGGCATAGACTGTGGTCCTGTACAGGGTCCATGGCACACAGCTGAGGAGTTGGAACTCTCTCTCGGGTGTAGACCCCAGAGTGAGCACCTGCTTAAACCAGGGTGCCCCTATCTCACCCTTGTGCCAGCCTGGAGCCCTAAACCTGAGACAGAACTGGAGCAGAATCCACAGGTTCTCTTGGGCTGCAGGCCATGGAGAAGGGCAAGGGAGGACTCAGGATGAACGGAGGCAGTCATCACCTGCTGTTAGGAGGAAGTGGTCAAGAGAAGGAATGGCCTAGGGCTGGCCCTCATGCTCCTCAGCTCTTGAACCCTCTCAAGGGCCCTAAAAGGTCAGCATGGACCTTCTCAAGGGCACCTCCGTCCACTCTGCAGACAAGGTGAGGACACCAGTAAGTTCCCTTCCTGAAGCCCCTGCAGGGAAGAAGGCAACAAAGCCCAGGCCCGGGCAGGAAGAGTGGACTGCCCTCTTCACCCTGTGCCCACTCACAGGTCCAGCCCCTTCTTTGTTATGGACAAAGGCACATCCCTGCTTCTAATGGCCCATGAAACCCAGGGAGGTTCTTCAGGTGGAAAGGCAGACTGAGAAAAACATGGGGGACCTTTCCTAGGCATGATTCCTGACTATTTGGAGCCTTCAATATGAGGGTCTCTCCTAAACTCAAGCCAGGAGGGTGGCGCTTCCAGACCTTCCCCCTTATCAGCCTGCCTGTCCCTCTTTTTTCTCCCTGCTCCTCGCTCGTCCACAAGCCCTTCAATTGCAGGTAAAGCCTCTGCAGTGCGGCCTGAGCCCCACTCTCCTCCTGTCAGAGCAAGCGGCTGCTCCTTTTCTCCTCAGTCTGGTTCACCTGGTGGAAAGAGCCTGGCCAGGTCCCCCAGAGAACCCTCCATGCAGCGTCCCTCTTGTGGCTGCTGCTTCGTTGTTCTGCTAGTGGTGAGGGGAGACAAGAAATGAGAAGGAGCCTCCCCCAGCGCCTGCTGAGCTCCCTTCCACCCTGCCCCGCCCAGGTCTGCTCAGCCAGGGGAGCTGCTCCAGGCTCTGGCTCTTGGTTCTGAGCAAACAAACTGAAAGCAGAAAAAAGCCACAGGACTCTTACCTATAATTTCCCTTTTTGCTGAGCTGCTCTTTAAAGTGGCCCAGGGTCAAGCTCTGAGCCTTCAGCATCCTCCGGTATGGAATTTCTTCCCCACAGAAAAAGTAAGTGACAACCAACTCACTGGCCTGGAGCGCATGGACACCTGCCAGTTTCTTTGGCTCTTTGTGACTGAAAATAAGATGGAATGGAACAAGTTCAGCATTTTAAAGCAGACACACATCTAAAGCAAACACACACGTGCGCACATGTGCGTAAGTGACAGGGTATCCAAACACTAGGGTTGCAGTTAAAAGTGGGGGCTGGGGCAGAGCCCCACATCCCAGAGGCAGGCAGCTCTGGGGAACACACAGTCCAAGCCCACATGCTCTGCATGGAGCATGCAGAAAAGGATGATTTCCTTGTGGTTGTACGAATTGGTATCGCTTTCCCCACTGCCACCAAATGAAGGTACACAGCTGCCTCTTTCAGGTTAGCATAAATGGGGTGCTTCCCCAAGAAGATGAGAGAAGAGAAAATTATCAGAGAGATGCCGGGTCTCACCTGGACTGGAGAGTGCTAAAGAGACAAACCCAGAGCAGGACACCTTTGGGATGGCATAAACTCAGAACACCTGAAGCCCACCCCTTATTCCAGCAGAATGAGAACAATTAACGGGGGGTAGCCCACAGTCATGTCCATGTCCCCATTTATTCTGAGATTTTGTAGAGTAGCCTGAAAAAAAAGCTGCTAGGCTGGGCGTGGTGGCTCACGCCTGTAATCCCAGCACTTTGGGAGGCTGAGGTGGGCAGATCACTTGAGGCCAGGAGTTCGAGACCAGCCTAGCCAACATGGTGAAACCCTGTCTCTACTAAAAAAAAAAAAAAAAAATGAGCTGGGCATGGTGGTGGGCAACTGCAATCCCAGCTACTCGGGACACTGAGGCAGGAGAATGGCATGAACCCGGGAGATGGAGCTCGCACTGAGCCGAGATCGCGCCACTGCACTCCAGCATGGGAGACAGAGCGAGACTCTGTCTCCAAAAAAAGAAAAAAAAGCGGCTGGCCCAGACCCAGACGGCTGGTACACTTAGGGTCAACCAACTGAAACAATGAAAGGATCCAGGGTAGTGACCTACTGAGGACTTCAAACACTGCTCACTGCTCAGGATGAAGACACAGAAAGAAAACTTTCTATGGACCATTTCAGATCTCTTTAGCAGATTTCTTTTTAATTGCACCATCCAGTAACTAAACTGAGCAGCCTTCTCAATCTACTTTGAATGAGACTAAATTTACAGAAAGAATCACTGCCCAATTTGGGGGAAGATATTCTGTCTTCTCCACGCAAAAACACAAGGATGGTCCCCTCCATCTCTGCCACAGTGGAGAATGATCCTTCTGCTCAGAGGTGACAAATGTTTTCAGTACTACTAACTTGCAAGTTGAATGGGGGCAACTTTTCCAGCTGAATTTGAGGTCCCTTCTACCATTCTAATGGCTTCGTGTCCCAGCTTTTGATTTGTGTATGACCAAAAAAACTTTTGCTATGATGCATTTGTCAGTAGGACATGGATGGCCACATCTGTGTTTACTGTTCCTCATCACTAGCACTAAAATCAAGGTGATTTTAAACAGCAAAAAAAGTTTCCCGAAAATGAAACTCCAGATAGCAAATACTCTGAAACATAAACCACTCGGCAGATCTCAGTAATGCCAGGTAAAGACACTCACTCTTCTGGAGCCAGGCTTGTATTGGAGAAGGGCGTGGCTCCCGCCTGAACAGTGGCCAAGTGATTCCTGTCCCTCTGCTGACTGGCCACACAGCACCTAAGGACACAGCCAGGGCGAGGGATTTAGAGGTGCACTGTTGTTCCCAGAGCAATTGAGGAACAGACAGAAAATTACTCTTTGGCCTCCTGAAGAGACATGAACCCGACTTCCATCCCTATGGAAACCCAACCAAGACCCTGGGTTAACAGTGACTGAAGAGGCCGGGAAGACATCTTGGAACAGCCGTTCTAAGCCCCTCTGGGAGCCCAGGACGGGACACTCTTAGCCCCAGCAAAGGGCTGAGGACTCTTGTTCCTCCATCTCATAGCTTCTTATACGCTCAACTAACCAGCCTTAAACAATCAAGACATTTGTAAGAAATGGCATTTGTAAGGAATTACTGAAATTCATTCTCCCAATTCTAGGCATGACTTGCCTCACAGATCCTGGCTTAACTCTGGTAGAATGAACATAACTGAAGGGAACAATTTCTAGAAGCTAGAAAGGAGAAGCTTACTCATCCATAAGCAATTCTTCCTCTTATGGGAGGGTTTGAGACCCAGGCAGAGAGGCCCTCCCCATTAGCCACAGACCAGGTCACCACCCAAACCTAATCCCTGCCCCAACCTAGGATCCCTCACTTTCACTCACCGCTGCTTTGGGGGCTTTGACACCTCAGCCAGCCTGCGACAGGCCTCCTCCAGCTGAGCCAGAGTGTTGGGTGGCGTCAGGGGAGGCATAGCAGGGTCCTGGGTGAACAGGTGGGCACGGGGGGTGGTGCGGGGGTGCGCGCTGTTGCCCCCCCACAGATGGTGCCGGCTGGCTCGTTCGCCTGGAGACGAGCGGGCAGACTCCAAGGGGTAGGCCTTTTTTGTGCTTTGGGCACTAAACAAGGAATGAGCAGAGAGAAAACAGAAGGAAAGAAACTGGGTTAGAAGAACTGGAAAATGTGACTTCAATAGAAACTTGTCTATTCTGCTCAGAGGGAGAGAAAAGAAAAAAATAACTACCATAACACGAACAGGGGTCAGTGCCAAAACATGACATTTTTGTGGTCTGCTCAGTCCAACGTTTAATATTAAGATGGCAGGAGCAAATAGTCACATTTGTATTCGGCGGACTGCAAAAACAGCCATTCCCACAATACCTCCGTACTGAGTGCCCATGACCCTCGCGGCCGCGGCGGCGGCAAGCGGTGTTTACCTATGGGGCTTGGGCTTGCTCTGCCGCTCACTCTCCAGCATCCACTGCCAGACATCCTGCGACCTGTCTCCTTCCTCCCGGGGAAGTTGCACGGCCCCAGCTCCGCCGGGGGCCCCTCCTTCCCTGGCGGGCAGGGCCAGGCCCGGCTCCGTGCCTTTCCCATTGCGTTTGGGCAAGGTACTGCCTCTGCTGCCGCTGTGGGGAACCAAGAACCACACCCAACCCAGAGACCTGGTTAAATCTCCGGGACTCCTAGAATCAGACAATTCAGCAAGTGGCGGGGTGGTGACACGAAAATCCCATGCACCTGCTCCCCACACCCTCACCCGGCCGTGCCCTCTGCCGCCCTCTTAGAAACTAAACACCTCTGATGCGGCTCCCACCTCACACCTGCCCATGGTCCTGGCTGGGAGAGAAGCCCCACACGGGACACTGTGGTCTGCCCGGCACTTACCCGAACTGCTCGCCGGGCATGGTTTCCAAGGCCTTGGGGTGGCTTTTGCATTTCGAGTAGCAGTAATACTCGGGGCCCCCAGGGCAGAAGCAGTGCACCCGCTGCGTGGCCTCCGCCTCGATCTCCTCCTTGGTCTTGGGGACGGCATGGTGGTGGATGTAGTGGTGGTGGACATGCTTCGTCGTCTGCTTGGTCACAAAGCCCTTGCCCCCGAGGAGGGGACAAGCGCCCGGCGAGGCGGCCGCAGGAGGCAGCTTGCCACCGGGCGGGAGCAGGGAGTGGTACTGCGAATGGTGGTGGTGGTGGTGGTCCGGAGAGCGGGAGCGGGGGCTATAGCGGCCTACGCCCGGGGACTGGCAGCCAGGGGTCTTGAGGACCCTGGACAGGTGATCGTCCAGTATCGTCTGTGGGTCTTCCTCATAGCTGCCGGAGGGCAGCAGGGAGAGGGGGTGCTGCGTGGGCGCCCCCTCCCGAGAACTGAGTGTGAGCTCGGAGCCCTCCTTCTCTTCATCCTGAAAGGGAAGACGTCAAAAGGGGAAGTAACCCAGGAAGCAGGAGGGCCCGAGGCCCTGGGCTTGCAACATCAGGCCCCCTTCGCAGGAGCACATACACCCATGTGCACGCCCACAGCCACGCCTATGCGCGCACACACAGGCCCACCTATAAAAGCACATATCCACACGCATGCGCACACCCACACGCAACACACGTACATGCACACGCAGCCCACACGCATGCACACACCCACAAGCAGCCCACACGCATGCGCATACTCATACGTGCGCGTGCGCGCACGCCGTGGACGGAAGCAGGGAGAGGGCCTAGGCCGCATTACCTCTCGGATCTGCTGCAGGCGCTCCTCCAGGCTGTGGCGGCTCTCCAACTCCAGCTTCAGCTTCTCCAGCCTCGAGATCAGCTCAGCTGCAAAGGTGGCGGGTTCCACGGGGGTCATCTCCTTGGGCAGGCGGTGGGTTCTCTACAGGACGTGGAAAGAAAAGGGAGGAGGCACGCTCAGCAGGCCGGGCGGGCGGTGGCTTGGCCGGAGCTTCCCGCACCGGTCGCTGCATACCGCAAACCCATGTTCGGGTGGAGAGTGGATGGCAAGGCGGCCTGGGCTGCTCGGGACTTTTATGCGCTAACGCCATGGCCTCATGGAGAGCCATGGTCCCCACCAGCGTTTGCCTTGGGCAGGAGCAGTTGGTCGCACTCTGAGAGGCCCTGCTTGTTCTCTCTGTAGTACAACCAGCCCATCAGTAGCTACTCTGAAGTAGAAAAAAACAGAAAGGGAGTTGAAAATTTAAAAAAATAAGATTGGAAAGGAGGTGGGAGGGAGGAAAGGGGGGGAAGGGAGTCAAACGGCCTGGATCAGAGAAGTGGTAGTTTATTTCCTGGCCGCACACTGCGCACCTTTGAGGTGGTGGTGTCTCAACACTGTCCTCGATCTCCCTCGTTTTCTCCTTCCCTCCTCCCCTCTCTTTGTACAGAAAATGAAGAAAGCTGCTGCAGGCTAGTAGCAGAACACTGCTGAGCTTGGCTGCCTGAAGCTGATCTATCAAGGGAAAAGGGAACATCTCCAAATCAAGTGCAGAATATAAAAAGGCACTGAGTACGCCTGCCAAAAGCAGCAAACAGAGAGAACCCCTGCTGCCCAGCTTTCTGTCCTTTTCCTGTCATCTCGCTCCCCCCACCCAACCCCCCACCTCTCCAGTTGTTCTACCTCCTTCTTCCTAATCTCTCTCTTCCTTGGCTCCTTTGGGGTGGGGTGGGGGGAGCACAGAAAGCTAACTTGCTCCCCCAGCTGAAAAGATGGGCCTTGCCAAGGCAACCACTTAGCTGCAGAAACTGAGAGGGGAGAGAAAGGCTCCTGTGTAGGTGGTCATTCTCACACAGGCTGGCTCCTTGCAGCCCCCGATCAAAGCGCTGCCTGATGGAGAAAGTCGATTTGCACACCCCAGGACAAAATCGTCTAATTTACAAGCTTGGGCGATAGAACTTTTCTTTGTTAACACACATATTCCCCAGTCAAAAAAACAATAATAGTATGTCATCAATACTTACTATCTGTGGAGGAGGGAGAATGCTAGAGGTCCTCAGAAAAGCAATTTTAATATGCTAATTTTAAAACAAGGTAAGTGTGCCCTTGTCCGTGTGAGGGGCTTTCAGAGAAGAGCTACAGTTTGTGCACTAATGCAACATGGGTTTAGCAATTCAATGTGTTAATTTTTTAAACACAACATAACCAGACAGACCAATTGGATTCTCTGAGGCTGGCAGGAAGGATTCATAAACACCTGCTGTGAGCTAGGTGCTTTCTTCCCCTCCTTAAAGAAGAGTGTCACTGCAACCTGGATCTGAGGCTATGGTAAACAGCACAACCCTAAAATGGGAATGTAGATGGGGAAGTTCTCTTGAGTACAGCCATGTGCTGAGTGCTTTAGCAGGCATGGAAATAAAAGGAGAGGTCCCAGAAAAGCCCTTCATCCACCATCTCAGTCACAGGAAGAAGCTGCTCAGGAGATCCTCACTTCTGAACACTTTGTTCATTCTGTATTTGATAGGCACAGACTCACCAGCAGGTACCAAGCCAAGTTCTGGAGTTGGAAAAGAACAGCTACCCTCCAGGGCTTTAGAAGCCAGGAGGAGAAATGGTCAATCAATACATAAATGAATGACTAAAATCACTGACTAAAATAACTTGGAGTCCTGTGGTTGACACAAGTAGAATGTCCCAGTGAGGAGGGCAGGAGAATGTCCCAAGGAGGCAGAGGTTCCTTATTCTCTCAAATGTTTACTGAGCACCTATTATGTGTCTGTCCCAAGGGGGCAGAGGTTCCTTATTCATTCACTCAAATGTTTACTGAGCACTTGTTATGTGTCAGTTAGTGTTATAGTCTCTGTGCATACAGAGGTTAACAGAATAGATAAAACTCCTCCCCTCCCCCCAGAGGGCTTCCATTCTAGTGGAAATACAGTGAGCTCACCAAGCTGTAGTGAAGCATGGATCATCTAGCATTTCTTGGTTTCTGGGAAATAAGTGCTTCAGTTTCTTTCTCATAGGGATTTTTTTTTTTTTTAATTCAGAAAATGCAAAGGTTCAAAAATAGGTCATCAAACCTCTGACATAGTTTGGATGTTTGTCCCCTCCAGATCGCATGTTGAAATATGATCCCCAATGGTGGAAGTGGGCCTAGTGGGAGGTGTTTGGGTGCTTGGTGCCCTCCCTGCAGCAATGAGCAAGTTTTCCCTGTTAGTTCATATGAGATCTGGTTGTTTGAAAGAACATGGCACTGCCCACCTGCCCCCCAACCCCAGCTTGCTGCTTCTTCCCTGTTACACAGTGGCTCCCCTTCCCCTTGCATTATGATTGAAAGCTCCCTGAAACCTTCACCAGAAGCAGATGTTGGCACCATGCTTCTTGTACAGCCTGCATATCTGTGAACCAAATAAGCCTCTTTTTTTTTTTTCTTTTGAGACTGAGTCTCGCTCTGTCACCCAGGGTGGCGTGCAGCGGCGTGATCTCAGCTCACAACCTCCACCTCCCAGGTTCAAGTGATTCCTCTGCCTTAGCCTCCCAAGTAGCTGAGACTACAGGCGCGCATCACCACACCCAGCTAATTTTTGTATTTTTAGTGGAGGTGGGGTTTCACCATGTTGGCCAGGCTGGTCTCAAACTCCTGACCTAGGGTGATCTGCCCACCTCAGACTCCCAAAGGGCTGAGATTACAGGCATGAGCCACTGCACCAAGCCATAAACCTCTTTTCTTTATAAATTACTCAACCTCAGGTATTCCTTTATAGCGAAACTGATTGATAACCTCATAATCACATTACTGTGCTCACCATCACAACCCAAAAAACATGTAATGCCTATTGTCCAGTTCTTCTTTTCTCTCCGTTTGCCCTAGGGGACCTTAGGGACTGCTCTTTTCTACCGTCCCTATACCTCCCAACTTCCACCTCCCATTCCTTTTCTTTAGGACTCAACATGGCAGAAAACAGCTGTCTCCTCACTCCAGACTGTACTCACCGGGAAATGAGGTAGAGACACTTGACCATTGGCCTTCACACTGCGATGCATTTCTCTCTGGAGCTGTTTCTTACTTCCCACACGATAAGGAGGAATTCCATCTCTAAGGGAAAGAAAAAGAATCCACAGGCTTACAAGGATGTTTACATGTTTACATGGGCTACTCTCATATGCCATCTTGAGATCCCGCCGACAGGGTCACATGCTTCCATAGGAGTGTCACATGTCTCCAGATACCATCAGTGTTCCCACAGGGAAGGATCCACCCAAGATCAAATTTAAATCCTGCCCATCAATCATCTATGGAAACTTGGCTCCCTCGGATGCAGGAGCATCGACTTGGAAAGAGCCTGGAAAGTTCATCTCTTGGGCTGTTGTCTTAGAACTGGGTTACACTCCAGCCAGCCTAGGCAGAGCAAAGGCTCCCCTATTTTATAGGTGCCCCAAGTAGGAGATTCTCAGGCCCCATTGATCCTCCCACTTGTTCCCACTGCTTCAAACCAGGAACCAGTACCTTGTGGAGAGGGCCAGGGCAGAAAGTTGTAGGGATAAGGACCAAACCTACAGAGGGCTAAATCAGGCATTAGTGAAGTATGCATAACTCTCCAAGTCAACTTCCCAGTCATTTCCAAATGTATTATTTTTATAAACCAGTACAGGGTGATAATAAAAAGAATATATAACATTTTGGCCCCTTCTCTCAGCTCCAAACCCTGCCACCCCCCAACCAACGAATTTTCAAAGATGCATGACCAATGTGGGCATGAAAAGAAAAGCCCCTACTATGTGGTGGTCTGTGCAATCCATTTAAAGATTAGCACCTACTATGTGCCAGATCTTCTCCTAGGCATTAGGCAAGAGAGCAGTAGACAAAGTGGATACATAATTCAAACAACTGCTCTCTTGAAGTCTATATTCTAATGGGGAGGCACATGCAATGAACAAAATAAAAAATAGTATGTTAGTGATATGTACTATGAATAAATACACAGCAGGGAAAGGAGAATCACTGGCGGGTGGGTAAGCTGCAAATTTAAATTGGATGTGGGTGTCAATGAAGTCCTCATTGAGAAAGGGACCTTTGGGCAAAGACCTGTAGAAGTATGGGCCCCTATCCATTATATTTTTAAAAACAATAACAAGTAGAAGAATTTTTTAAAAGCGTCCACTCCAGCTACTGTTCACTACAACCATGACCTGGAGTTGCCATGATTTTTTCCAGAAAGAATTTCCTTCTTAAAAGCAGAATGGTCAAGGTGTGACTATTTTCCCATTGATGTCCCTTCAGGAGGCCACTTATTTACAAAAGCCTCAGGGTGCAAACATTTTCATAATGAATCATACTTGGAGGCTGTAAATATTGAAACTGGGTGTTTGGCTACTTCCCTTTCCCCAATGTTTGGTTCATCATAGAGTGGAAGAAAAATACTTTAGGATAATTAGCAATGTCTAAAAATACCCAGGAGGCAGCCAGGAGTAACTGGTCAACCTCTAGCTCCTTATCTCAAATGCCCTAGAATTCTAAGTAGCTGCATTTTCAGGAAGTCTGCTGACCTAGGTCAGAAAATGGGGCCACACAAGGGACAATGAAGATTCCAATAGATCAACAAACCAATGTATGTTAACCAAAGCCTGGCTAAGGAGTGCATAAAGGATAATTGCATTGAGGGGAGTAGGGAAGGGAGAGAAGAGAGATCAGTAGCCACAGCAACAGCTTACCCACAAATATGAGTACTGCCCCAAAGAAAGGTGAGTATGGAGCAGAGACAGAGCACTGTGGGAAAGATAAGCAGCAGCTGGTTGACCAGTGCTGGAGAAACACATCTCCCAGTCAGCCTCCTACTCATGAGGCTCGGAACTTGACCAAGCCCACCTAAAGATTATTTATCAAAACTCTGTTTCTTCACCTTGGGTATTTTAGCAGGTACAGTTGAAAATGGGACTTCAAGCATGCCTGGCTTGACCAGAAACCAAATCGTACCCAAGACAACTGATCCCAACCTGAGAATGCCAGCTCCTACATACTGAGTCCCTACTGTAGGTCAGACATCGGACCTATAATCAGACTTCATTCTCATAAGAACCTTAATGAGCCACATTTTACAGATGACCAGAAATGCTCAGTAGCTCACCTAGTGTTACAGTCAGTAGCAGATTGAGAACTCATACCCAAGCCACTGCTGGACTCCAGAACAAGCATCTGTTAACAACCTACACTTGGTCCTCATTTCAATAAGATGCCCTTCCCAGCCCCAAACAGCAGTCAAGCTTCCTGATGGTCTGAATGTGGAGGTGCCATTTCCTAAGCCCCATGCAGTCACCTTTCAGAAGGGATGAGGAGGAAATTTGTGGAATGTTCTAGAAAGTCCTCCCCAACCCCATAGTACTCACTAGCTATGGGGCTTGCCAGGTGGTTCCCAAGCCATGCTGAATATCCCCATCTCTCACCTAAAACACCTTGTATGGTGGGGGTGGCGGTATCCCACAGATTGGGCTCATGCTGGTCTAACCAAATTCTGCTGCCCTAGAGCTGTAAGACAGTCTACCCTCTCTCTTCCGGGGACTTAAGACAGTGGATGACTCTGCTCCAGGCCTCTTCCTGACAGTCTTGGGGGCAGGAGTCAAGCACTCCATGGACCCCACCATGACAAGTGACATAAGGCTTCAAGAGTCCTAGAAGAGTCCCCCATTTACCCCCTCGAAGACTCTGACGTTTCCACTGGTAGCTTTCACTCTTTTCTCCTTTTCCTTCTCCCAGATGAAAGTCAATGGTAGGGCTTTTATGCCTCTTTTCTTCTTCCATATAAATAAGGTTAAAAAAAAAAAAAAAAAAAGCCAGGATGGGGGTAGGGATGGGGAGGGGAGTAGATAACTGCAATATTGAAGGCAAAAGGAACAAATTATTTCACAAGCACCTCATACTGCCCCCATCACCACCACCACACACATTCCATTACCCAGGGCAGGTGAAGGACTAAACTGCTGGAAAGGCAACTTGTAACCAGAGCAGAAAAGGAAGATGTCAGCCCATAGAGGCTCAGAAATGCTAACAGGCGCCTTCAAGGAAATGTGGCTTTAATTCCCTTCAGCCAAGAATCTTCTTCCAAAACAGCCCCTCATTCCAAAAGGGGGCCTCTCTTCTTTTATTCAAGCTCTAAAAGTCTATGATCAGTTTCCTGGCTGCTCAAGCCTGTGGGCTGGAGAGCACCAGAGTTTCGGTCCCTATACGGTCTCCTTTAATTATAAACATTTTAGTTAACGAGCCTGCTGCTAGGCCCAGCTGTTTCTGGGGAGCACGGTTTTGAAGTGTAGACTCCACTTAGCTGCCATTTGAGTCGAGCCAATTAGCTTAGCCTTTTGACTTCACCATGCCCGACCTACCCTGAATGTCATTTTCTGGCGACTTTGAAATAGCAGACTCATGAACACATGCGTCCACTCGCATCTTCATTTGGCAACCACTCTGAAGGCAGCCTCTGATCACAGCCAACATCAAAAGCCTGGTTTGTAGGAAAAGGTTAATATTTGAAGTTCACTCAGATGCATTTCCTGGTGTCCAAAGTAAACCCCCATAAATAAGATATAAAGAAATACAAATAAATAACTCGCGACACTCCCTGTGTGGAACACCAAAAAATCATCTTGTGCCGACTTGGGGACACTCAGAGCTAAAGCAATATACAAACGTAGCTGATCCTGATTATAAAAGCAGCTCCTAGCAGAAAGGGACAAAGGCCTCCACGCCACTGACTTAGCTTTCATGCTTCCTGGCAACCTCTAACCATGGCTATACTTGGGCGGTAAAGAGTCTGCTGCTTCTGATGTTTTCTGCCCCTTCACTACATCTTTCTAAGCCTGATGCCCTGGAATGGCCCCACAAGCCTTCTGCCTCCAGTGCTGCAAGAATTTTGGTGGCAGTCTGGCAGTTAAAAAACTTTTTTTTTTGACAGGTCGCAGTGGCTCATGCCTGTGATCCCACCACTTTGGGAGGCTGAGGCGGGCAGATCAGGAGGTCAAGAGATGGAGACCATCCTGGCCAACATGGTGAAGCCCCGTCTCTACTGAAAATAGAAAAATTAGCTGGGCGTGGTGGTGCACATGCCTGTAGTCCCAGCTACTCGGGAGGCTGAGGCAGGAGAATCGCTTGAACCCAGGAGGCAGAGATTCCAGTGAGCCAACATTGTGCCACTGCCAGTCTGGCGACAGAGTGAGACTCCGTCTTGAAAAAAAAATTAAGCCATTTCTTCCGAGAATGCAGGTTTCAGAGTAACAGGCTCATAAAACAGCCTTCTCAGAGGCCCAAATCCCCAGCCATCTTTAACAGGGCTTTTTGCTTAGCAGGAAAACAGAAGTCAGCAGTAGGCTTTGGAAGAAGGCAATGATTTCTTTAAAGCCCCTGCCTGCTCTGCACACTCAGGCCCTGGCGTGTGGCTCCCTGGAATAACCAAGTGCAGGCCAGCACTGCCCCAACTTCTACGCAGGCCTCTTGCAAAGGCCCCCGGGACTTAATTGGTTCTGTCGCAAATGAGACGATTGCTTTCCTGGGCTTGTGTCTAATGAACTCCAACCTTCTGGAGTCTATTGAAGGCTGCCTGTGACCCCCTCTCCCCTTCCCCTCCCCAGCCCTGTTCTCTCCCCAGCTCCCAGCAGGGCAGCCAGCCCCCCTCCCCAGCCCCTCACAGCCCGCACTGGCCATTGTGACGGGGAGAAACAGCCAGGGCTCTTTTCATGCTTTATGGGGCGCTCCTATTCACTTGTTCAAGGAAATTTCAAAGGGGCCTGCTACCCTCTTATCCCCTCTAAGCTTCCCGGGATGAACAATGGGCTGAAAGCGATTCAGTTCAGCTTTTCATCCCCCACACACTTTATTTCTTGCCCAGCGCTCTCATCTGCACGAGGCCCACAATTGGCAGAGCTCTGAAGAGGGGGTCTGATCCCAGCCCTGGGAATCCCGGGTGACCGCCCAGCACTGGGCAGGATCACACACACCCAGGGCCAGTCGGCCAGAGAACACGTTGCATCGCCAAGTCTGCTTGCAGCAGAGTGGGGAGGGCCCCAGAGACCCCCATGCCTGGCACCCAATGGCAGCTTGAGTCAGTGCCAACAAGTCTGGAGACCCTTCTGATGTTTTCTAGTGAGCCCCACTAGAGGCAGCGTGAGACAATGCCCAAGAGACAGTGATCCCACATGGATGCCAAATGCACTCCCAATTAGTATAAATGCCCAGGTGGGCACAACTGTGACAGTTAATCAGATAACCTGCGCACTTGGTTGGCAGAGAGCACAGAGTCACGCAACACCACCAGGACGAACAGAGCCAACGCCATGAGCCCACGGGTCTCCAGGCCTTGCAGGCACTTCCTCCTGGCTTACTGGTTTACTCATTATCCATCCAAGGCAGCTTTGCCACAGGATAGGCTTATTAACACTAACAGGTTCTGCCACCAGGGACCTAAAGGTAGCTACTATGCCCCCAAAGAGAAAGCTGCTATGTGAGGGACTTACCCTCTTCTGTCTCTGTATCAAAGTGGACCTCACTGACCTACACACTAACCCTTGCCACCTAGAATAGGGACTGGCAAAGGTAACCTTTCTGATCCCTGAAAAGTGGCTCCCCCATGCTTGGAATCCAAAGTGCTTCAGCTAAAGGGAGAAGGGTGAGAGCTGTAAAGTCACCTCTAAATAAAAGAAAGTTTTTTTTCTGGCAAGAGGATAAAAGAAGAGGAAGTAAATGGGGAGGCTGCAGGGAAGAACTTAGAACCTGCTCCCTTCTACCCCTCCCCGAACCAGTCTTCCTAAAAAGCAGTCTTGATTACTAAGAAATATAAATAAAAGAAACCCAAAGTGGCTCAAAGGTCTCATGACCAACTGGTCCTATTCACAGATCTCATGTTGAGAATGCTCGTGCCTGGGGGAAGGGCAGAGCGGGCAAAGTGCAGGGCCTGGACCTGAGGTCTGTCTCAGAGGTGCATGACTGTGGAACCACCAGACCTTATTTCCTCATCTGTAAAATCCCAAGTATCTGCCTGCCTACCTTTCTGATTGGGTCTTGCTAGGATCAAACAGAAATAAGTATGGGACTACACCCAAATTATCTCATCATGAACCCAGAATAACACCTCAATGATGGGGACTGACATGCAGCCAAGGACCAGGAAGCAAGCCAAAAATAGTCTCTAAGAAAACTAAACAGAAGTCTTATCATCTTACGTAAACTGCATTTGACTTAGGAGATTCACTCAATGCCTTCAATCAATTTCAACTTACTCTTATTTTACACATAATGCTAAGATTCCCACACAATGCACAAATTAATATATGCTACAGGAGGAATGCTTGCTAGAAGCAAGCACACAGACAGCAAAACACCACAGCAGGGAGAATGAAAAGAGAAAAGAGAGAAACTTTTCGAAGGGGAAAGGGTCAGACAACCGTATGCACCCTCATTGACTATGAGAGAACCACTACAACAAAGTACACAAACAGATCTTGATATTATTTGGATAACTGACAGATAAATTTTGCCCTGTCTAATACTATTCAATAATGACAGAGCAAATGTATTCTAAGAAATATGTCCACCAAAAAATTATCAAAGCATAATTTTTTCAAGTATGGATACTGAAAGTTCAGTCAATATGGAAAACTGACTTCTGTGAAACTTCTCCTATCTCCATACTGGATGAAAGGTGTGTACTTTCCTGTTTCCATATTGGATGGAAGATGTGTATTAATGCCAAAATGCTATTTTTATTAAAATTGAACCTTGCACCTTAAGGATCTCTCTCCCTTTACTAACAAGGGAATTTGAGGTAACACAATAAAAGCCACTAGCAAAATAAATAGTAGGTTCCCAAACTCACCTCATCAACTTTCCCTCCAATTGGTCCCATGCCACCCACAGGCCAGGCAACAGGACATTGGCCAATGAAAACCAGATAGTTTCAAACAAACTGGAAGAATAGATGGTCTAGTTTTAGGAAGCTAAAAGGAACAAACTCTAAATATTTAAAGTGTGCCAGAACTTACACAGTTCAGTGGGTTTGCCTTTCAAAATTGTTCCCTTAGCAGGCGAAATTCTGACTCCAAAACATTGAAAAGCTTTCAAAGACCATTTCTGGAACAATGAATCTCAACCGGGTGTTGGGTGCGAAACCTTTGGGGAATTTCAGCCATCACCCCATCCCCAGGCTCCACTCTGGGTCTCCTGAACCAAAACCTCAAAGGATGGCAGGAGACGGGGATACCCAGGCCACAGCTACACATCCCTCCTCATGAGACTCACTGAGGATCACTGCTGTCCATCCTCAGAGATTGCCATGACTTGACTTCAGATGACCTAAAATTCAAAACGTTACCTTGACTAAGGGCCTTCTGACCTCATCAGACCACGCCAATATCTTGGGTTACTTTCAAAAACCAAAGGCTGTCTGCCAAAGATCCAAGATCAGACACGACTTTGGAGACAGCCCCTACTTAGGGTCCTCAGTATCTAACACTCCACACACACTTACTGAATAAACGATGTCCATTTAAAAACTTAACAGTACGGAACGTTACACACTGTGGCTCTTTAGAGATTTCTGGCTTTCCCACCCCCACTTGCAATGCCTTTTCCTCCAAAAACAATGAATACCTAAACACAGACCCTTCTAATGCCACCTTGTCTCTCAGCTGTTGGTTCTGCAGAAAGGATACCTGGATTTCTGGACCAGCCAAGCAACTGTTCCTACAGGGACAACCAGATGACAACCAGAAGAAGGTTTTTTAAACTCAAGGAATCTATAAATATTCATTCATCCTAATCTTCTACTGTCCTTTAGTTTTCTTCTGTTACAATATCCTCCCAACTTTCAAAGCTCTAAGCTTTACCCTACCCAGATGACCATGTCATCCTCCTTAACCAGCACCATACCCTTGTCATACTCCCCTCCCACCAAACCGATGTCCATACACGCACAGGTGGGGTCTGCAAAGCCAGGTGAGGATGACAGATGATTCTGGCTAAGTGCCCAGGTGGTTTCTACTCCCAAGCAAGCCCACAGAAGGGCAGCCACGATACTCACACACTGCTGTCCGTCATGGACATGGAATCGTCCGTCAGCGCATCGCTGGATATCTCACTGTCGTTGGCGCTGGTGGCTGGCGCAAAGACATAGCCGGAACCTACATGATAAGGATTAACAGGATCGCTCCTCTTGAAGGACCTATGGGCAAAGTACAACAGTGGTTCAGTCACTGACCCTCACCAGAAACCCAGGTAATCAAGTGACCCCAGGACAATCCAGCACACCATCCCACTATATGCTCAACGCCAACCTGCTGCCCGGGTCCAGCTGCTCACCTGGGCAGAAAGCAGAGGCCACAAAAGGGAGGCCTCCTGAGCCACCAGCTCATCACCCTGGGGAGAAAGCAAGCTGGTTCCTCTGCGCCCCCCCAGTGGTGGGTCTGCCAGGGCAGAGGGTATTCCAGAGGCAGCCCAGGGGATCCTGTGAAGTTCTAAATGCACTTAGAGACAGGAAGGAACTGGACTCTGCTTTAGGAGAGGAGACCATGGAATGGAACAGGGGAACAAATCAGTGGAGATGGAATATCTTTCTCCGCTCCACCTCCCTATCCAATCCTGCACCAAAGAATACAATTTCAGGGTCCCAAGACATCTTAAATATCCAAACTCCTTGTCTGGGGTCTGTTAGCCCAGTCCAGAGATGCAAACAGCTAGAGGCCAGTGTGGTCTTCTCACTTCGACCCTGGGCCCACGGTGAGCTGGACAGATGGGACAGCAAAGTTCAAGACAACGTTCAGGACTCCAATCCCACCTGCGAGCTCTGCCGTGAGCTGCTGCCATGCCCCTTCCCCCATCCCCGGCTTCCGCTCCCCAGGGCTGGCTAGTGCAGCAGGACTGAAATGAGCAACATAGCTGTTTGAAAGGAAGGCCCAGGCCCCTCCTCCGGTGTCTCCAGCCCTTTTGTTTCAGTGGCCTCTGGCTCCTCATTTCACCCTCTTGATCTCCTTCCAGAACAACCAGTGTGCACGTCTCCTGCTGGGCTGCATTCCTCTTGTGTCACCAGTGAGGGGCTTAAGTAGGGGGGAGGGGCAGATAGGTCGGCAGGCTGCAGTAAGGGACCATGTTAAGGCCTGAAGTCGCAGGAGGCCTGTTTACAAAGACCCTGGCATCCTCCACTGGTCCCACCAAGTCTATGCCGGCAACAAAGAAATCAAGTGAGGGAGAAAAGAAAGGCTCAGAAAAGAGAAAATATTCTATTAGTCCACAGCAGCTGGTCTGTAAAGATGGCCATGGGGTTGGCAAATGAAAAGGACCCAGAAAGGTGACAGTCAGCTGTCTGCATATGTTCACCAAGCACCTACTCACTTGCTACGTGCTGAACTCTGGTCTCCTGGCACTCAGGGCCTGGTGGGGGTATGTCAGCATACTGTGGGGGTATGTCAGCATACTGTGGGGGTGTCATGAGGGAGGTACGCTCAGTGTTATTACAGGCCCACGAGGAGGGGAGAAGGAGCACTGGACTGTGCCCATTCTACAGATGAGGCCCTTGGAATTGAGAATTCCGGCAGCCTGCCCAGATCACACAGCTGGAGCCAGTGGGCACGGATTGAGTCACCTGGCTTTCCATCAGACTGCCTCCCAATACAAAGACTAGACTCAACATGTTTCCAGGTTCTCATAGAATAAAAAGCAGGAAAGGAGTGGCTTAGTATAGGTAACCCAGATGATGGATAGAACGTTTCTAGGAGGGACGGCTGGGGACGGCTCCCTGGGACAGATGGGACTAATGGGACTCCCTGGGATAGATGGGACTCATGGTTGAGCAGGAATTTCAGGAGATGACACCCAGGACTAGGTAAAGGGAAAGGCAGTGAAAAGCTCTCCCTAGACTAGGGAGAGAGTGGGGTCTAATTAGCCAGGCTAAGAAGACCTGGCAAAGACATGGAAGTAGGTCTTCAGTGCAAGGTCAGAGTCCTGTCTTAACTGGATGGGGAGGGGCCAGGGGACAGCAGGGGCGCCAGGGGACTGGCAGGGAGAAAGCACATAGGATCCAAGGTCTTTTACCAGGCTGGACTGAAAGGAGGGGTGGGTGCAGGCAGGGAGCCCTGGGGGGAAGCCACTGCCACAATTTGGTGTGAGAGTCTGTCTCAGCAGGGGATGGTGGGACGGAAAAGAAGGTGGGAGAGGCAGTCCCTACCTTTAAGGAGTTTGCACTAGGTGGAGTCACCAAACAAACACAAAAAGTTACAGGGCCATAAACTTTTTAAGCCAGAAGGGACCCCTGTAATCATCACAACCACCCAAGGAGGTAACTGAGCACCACGTGGACCAAAGGCCTTGTCAGACTTGGCCAGAGGAGCTGGACCACAGCTGTGCCCTTGATCCTGTCCAACTGCACCAAGTCAGATCTTAGAAATATGCTGTAGGCAAAGAACTGACCAGAAGGTGCAGACCAGCAGCGCTGCACATGAACCCCTCGACACTGACCAAGTGACTTGTGACTGTCACGTGGACACTCGGACCCTGTTCTCATATCTGTAGAGGGCAGGAAGTCTCACGACAGCCTAGGACTTTTTGGTGAAGATGAAATGAGAATGGTAAGATCTTCCAGGCCTTCCTCCAGGTCTATGTGTCCTCAATCTGGAATTCCCCAACACCAAGGGCAGAGAGGAGTGGTGAGGGTGAAAAGAACAGTTCATTCTTCTGGAGAAAAGAAGGTTGATTCAGTGAAAAAGGCCTCATAGTTGAGAAGGAGGGCTCTCTGTTCAGCATCCCCACTAAAGGAAGAACAAGGGGAAATGGGCTTCAAAAGTTAGAAAGAAAAAGATACTTCTAAATGGTCAGAGGAAATCCATAAAGTAGGTAGGGACAGCTGTGAAATCACCCGTCTTTAAACCAGGGCCACAGTGCCCGGCCATCTGGGTGTGTAAGTGAGGCCTCAAAGCAGGATGCACAAGATGACTTCCTTGGGGCTTTTTCCTCTGGTTAGGAATCCAGTGATGAGGCCATGCTGTAAACTCTCAGTAGGGACCAGAAGTCAGAGGCTGGGCACTGCTGCCTACTTGGCTGCAGTGCTCACTGCTGGGCTGAGTCACAACCTCTCCAGACGTGGGCACCCACCTGAAGAGCAGGCAGTTGGATCTTGGCCCTCTGCACCAAGTTCTTAGGTCTCCAAATGAACCAACAAAGGCACAGTAATTTGGGGAAAATCACAGGAAAATTCCAAAAAAAACCAAGCGCCAACAAAAACAGAGAGCTCCAGCCGGGCGTGGTGGCCTATGCCTGTAATCCCAGCACTTCGGGAGGCCAAGATGGGTGGATCACCTGAGGTCAGGAGTTCGAGACCAGCCTGACCAACATGGAGAAAACCCGTCTCTACTAAAAATACAAAATTAGCCGGGTGTGGTGGCGCATGCCTGTAATCCCAGCTACTCGAGAGGCTGAGGCAGGAGAATTGCTTGAACCTGGGAGGCGGAGGTTGTGGTGAGCAGAGATCACCCCATTGCACTCCAACCTAGGCAACAAGAGTGAAACTCCATCTCAAAACAAAAACAAAAACAAAAAACACACACAAAAACAAAACCAGAGAGCTCCTATTTTCTCAAATACCCTAATTTCGTTCATCATCTTTATCATGATTTATAATGATTGGACACTGGTGTTTCCATGTTGAACACCTGTCCTGTGAAACCAGACTGTAAGCTCCATGAGGGACAGCCCTGTCCTCACACGAATCTCCGATGCTGAAAGTAGCGAATGGCACATGGCAGGGACTCAAAACCTTGTTGACTCTCCTTAAAGGACCTACGACCATCGGATGGGTCGCTGGAAAAGTTTTTTAGTTTAACAGGCATGGTGCAGCACCGAAAAAGCCAAAACAGCCTTAAATAGCATTCAAACACTCTTTCTTCCATGCCTTCAGTCCTGCTATCTTGGTGGTATTAACACATCAACCATGTCTCCAGTGTAAGAGCTATACTTCAGCCTCTGTGGGGAGAAAATGACTCAACAGAAAATTCCTTCCTCCCAGCAAAAAAGACACCTAACTCAAACCCTATGTGTGCTCACACAGCTTTGCACTCGTTTAACACATGGATCCCAAAATAAACTTGTCTCCCTTCACTTCCAAAATAGAGGACTACTGTGTGACCAGTAATTAAAAATGGAATATACTGCTCTTAACTCAGTTGACTGCAATAAAGTACTTGGATTTTCCTACAATCATAACAAGACGGGACAGAGAAAGGAGGCAGGGTTGTGGGGAGAGGCAGAGACTCAGTTTTTCAGAACTCAGACCTTTGTCAAAAGTGCCACATAATTTTAAGAAAACGGAGTGGGGCTGTTTTCTTGTGATTACTTTTTAAAAAAAAAAGGTGGGGGAAGAAACTTAACCACGCTACGGTAATTGTACCCAGATGCTTTATTTCTTCAAGACTGTTGTGCTTCCAGTTGCTGCGAGGATTTTAAATTCCTACACAGAGTAGAGGCCTATGGTGCAGATTTTGCAACAGCCCCACATCCACAGACCTGGTCTGCAACCTCAAGTAAGCAAGGGGTATTCAGCCTGCAGGTGGCAGAAACCCCTGGAACCCTCAGGGAAAGGAGGTGCCAGCTACTTTCTGTTTTCCCCTATCCTGTTCTTACCTCCTCTTAATGAGATGCTGTGGCCATGCCCTGCCCCATATACCAAAGGGGAGCCTCCACATAGGGAACACAGAACTAACCTGATAGAACTGACCATAAGGGGTCCTCCTCCTCTTCCTCTTCCTCCTCCTCCTCACCTCCCCTTCTCAAAACAATGCAACTTCAAAAGTATATGCTTCTAAGTCTGTGCGTTCAGGGCTTTCCAAGAGCCCTCTGAAAATTTACTCACAAGGTCACTGCCCAAAAGGCAATACCCTCTTCAACAAGCGTTTTCTAAGGCAAGATCAAGGGACACTCGGCAAGGGGCCAGGACTCCAACAGCACTGGGCAACGGGGCCTTTTGAAAACAGGCAAACTTTTACAAGTGGATCTTAGCAAACTGCCCTCACCAGAGCTTCCATCCTCTAATTGCGGACTACTGCTTCCAGCATATCTTTCCTATGGCATCATTTTCTTTGATAATTGAAGCCAAGCTTGATTCCAATGGCTCTGCACAAAAACGGGCCTCATCAGCGAGTCCTTTCAGAGAACTGGAAGCAGCACTCGGAGCCAGCAGAGGGCCATCTGCTGGGCCCGACTTCTTTTAAGGGAGGCCAGAGCAGAGGGCCCAACGGGAGGCATATGAGCCCCACCTTGGGCAGGACACACAAGGGCCCGTGCAGAAAGGCGAGGACACAGGGAGGGCTCTGTGCACCCAGCACCGTATTCTCCTCCCTAAAATAAATGCTGGGCCCAGTGCCTAATTCCACAACCCCCCTTCGCACACACCTCAACACTGTGCGTGTGTCTCTGTGCCGGGGTTTTACACGTGCTGCTACCAACAAGTTGCTTTTGCTCTAAGTTATTTATAGCCATCGTCAAAAGCCCAGGCAACCCCCTCAACCACTCAGACCAGAGTCCTGCCCTCTGAGGATAATTCCTGCTCTTCCGCCCCAACTATTTATATTAAACCTGACACCAAATCAGTAAGGACACAAACAAGTCATTAAAAATGAGGCTCCTTTGAGTGCCCAAGGTAAACACAGGGCTTGCAAGCCTGGCCAGTGCTCCGGGCATCCAGCTGCCAAGACCGCTCCTCAGCAGCTGCTGAAGCAAGACCCTCCTCAGCAGGACTGACGTTTCTGTTTCATTCGTTTTACTGACTTATTAAGCCCATCCCAGACGCCAGGTACTCTGCAGAATGAGTGAGTGTGCGAGGGAGGGAAGGGGGGCACTTAAACCTTAGATGGGATCTCTACATTCCAAGAACTAGCTGGAAAACCAGACTTCAGTTCAACAAGAAAGTTGAGGCATGGGGGACAGGGGGCCATTCTAAAACCTGACAATGGAAAATGGGCTAAGCCAAGAGCCACCCTTTAAAAGTGACATCTCAACCTGGTTGCCCTTTTGACATTATCATTACTAGTTATAACACTTTGCGGCTGTTCAAAACGTTTCTCTCTACAAAAGGCTTTCATGTTTATTATTTTGGTCCTAATAACAATCCTATGACACAGACAGAAGGAATGGTGCCCACCCATTTTACAGATGGACACATGCGGTTCAGAAAGGCTTCAACACCCAGGTAGTAAGTGGTGGACAGGGCTGGAACGCAAGCCTTGGAATAACTCAGGAGACCTTTTGATATACTGTGCACACACTCGAATGTCCTGCACGTTAAAATGATGTTAGATCATCTGGCTATGTCTTAAATTCTCTTTAAATATGCCCAGTTAAGACACATGAGCTTCAGAGAGTCCATGAAGATGCTTCATCTCAAACCAACAGTGGGAGAAAGCACACATGAATCTAGTATGGAAACTCTCAGGTCAATGACAAGCTGTCACCTCTTTATCAATAATGTCCACAGTTCACAGCCAAGAAGGCAGCCCTGGAAAACAGGAGCTTCTGCCCCTGCCTTCTGGATCTCAAAAGCTCCAGGAGTCAAATCCTGGTAATATCCCAGATGAGGCAAGCCCAGGCTGGGTCTCAATTGCCCACCCACAAAGGGGAGGGTTCACAGCAGAGCCCTGCCTGGGGAGGTCATCCAAAACCACACACTGTGCTATTTACAAAGGTGACACTCCGGTCCCGACAGTGGGAGACACAGAAGCCTCAGTCAGGAGTCCCCTGGAGAAGGAGCCTTTACCACGGCCCTTACGTAGTCTCAGCTTTGGCTGCCAGACTAGAGAGCAAGGAGGCCAGCGCCAGAGGCTTACCCAAACGTTTTCATAATGGTGCCGGCAGGCATAGCAGGTGCCCAGCGACTGACCCACTGCAGAGGCCAGACCCAGGGTCTTCCTCCCAGACAACCTGACTCCATAAGCATGAAGACGGTGAAACACCTCCCTGGAACCTGTGCTTCCTTGCAAAAGTCAACCTGGTTCCACTTAGGTGTAGACCAGATGTCTGAGTAAAACTGGTTCCCAAGCCACAAGCGCGCCCCCTGGTGGTTGGAGAACAAGCCCTTCCCCTCCTGGCCAACAGTCAACTCCGCCACCCCTAAAATCACGGCCCGCTAGGCTCAGACTTGGCCACCGGAGAGGCTCAGGATCAACCATCTGGTGCCCACCTCTCTTCCTGCTGCTGAGCACTAGAGACCACATCCTACAGAGAAAGGGAAATCCAGAGGCAGCTATCAGATCGCAGCCTGAGCCCCTAACACACAGAGAAATCCACAAAGGCAGCAAGATACACCATTCAGAGAGCAGTCAAGTGCAGCCCCATTCCCTGCCTGTCATCAACCACACCCCAGAATTAAGAGGCTCATTCTCTTTTGGGATATTTGGAAGTCGGGAGGAGGGGAGAACACAGAAAAACTCATTCTAACAAGAGGTCTGAAGTTGCCTCCAAAGGTCAAGAATCTTAAGACTTGGCCATTCTGCAAAGAACTATTTGTCTTTGAAGCCTCAAAGAGAAAGTACTCCAGGGCCCCAGTACTCCGGGCCAAGATCTCTTCTCCATCAGCACTAACAAAATAATCAACTGAAGTCTGACCCTCGGACTCATGAGCATTGAAAACCTGGATTAATATGCCAGCAGGCTCTAAAGCTAAGGGTCCTTCATTCGGGAAAGTCACAGGACCTTCCCTAGTTAGAGGCCTTTCTTGCTGGGTAAATATCTAGTTCTACAAAGAGAACCACAAACTCAGTTAAGCCAATTGCTGGCTCTTATCTTAACAGAAAAGTTCAAAAAATAAAAATAAAAAATCCCACTTACCCCTCAATGGGTGCACACATTATTTCCTGTGCCTCCACCACAACCCAGCTGCCTCCCTAGCCACATTAATTCCACCCCCTACTGATTAGTGGTGAAGTGACCCCTTCCAAAACCAGCGCTTAGTGGATCTGGTGACTCAGAGGCATCAAAAGCTGCTGTCCTCTCTCTCTCTCTCTCTCTCTCTCTCTCTCTCTCTCTCTCTCTCTCTCTCAGCCCCTTCTGAGACACTAGCCCAGGATAATAAGTAACCCACATTAGTGAATACTCCTTGCCACTGTTTGATGTCAGCACTGAAGACTGCAGGTATTTAGCCGTATGTTCATCACTTTCCCCCTCTTTAAACAACAAAAAGCAAGATCAAAAAGGGTTCATGGCCAGCAGTCCTAACTCTCAACAGACCTGTCAGTCTCTGCAGCGCACCCATCCATCCATCCACCATACCTAAAACATCTGCAAAGTCCACAGCATCAGCCCACCCACCCTCGTCCAAGTCTCACCTGTATCCACTGTCAACAGTTTCCGTGGACCTCACACTCGCCGTCGCCCTCAGAGTTTTGCTGGACAAGCCAACCACAGTTGGCGAAAGTTTGCACTTGAAGTCGGCACAAGTCCACTCCTCTTCTTCATTCAAGGTGGGGAGATAGCCACATACGACCTTTAGGCTCCCGAGTCCCCCATTACTCATGTAAGCTGTGTTTTCTCCCCCACTCCTCACATATTCGAGGTATATATCAGAAGTCAAAAACATCTGGTAGGCATTTTCCTCCATCACCGACTGGATCTCAGTCTGCGCCTGGTCAAACATGATGGAATCAATCTGCTGCTTCTTGATGCCATCTCTTATGTATGTCTTGGTGGCAGGCTTCAGCTGCTTGGAGACAATGCTGTTGTTCTCAATGTACCTTTTGTAGATCGCTTTGGCTACTCGTAAAGTTTTGGCATCCTTCAGGTTCATCTGCCTGAAGCCATTGCAGGCAAACCAGAAGTCTAAGGTATCCACGCATTTCTCCCTCTCCAGGAAAGTCCGGAACAGGTAAGCACCGTCTTGATCGCCCAACAAGGAGTGTAAGGACTTGGTCCACCGGGTCAGAGGGGAATCCGGAGATGCCCGCCCCTCCGGCTCCCCCAACCCGTCTTCGTTCCGCCTGGTGTTGGAAGAGACAGGCACAGGTTTGGTGACCTGGCCCTTCCCCACCCCTAGCTGACACGGTGGGGTCTCCCCTTCTTCCCCTGGCACTGGGGGCCGCGGGGCATCCTCACGGAAGCTGCTGCTGGGGTCCGGGAGGCGAGTCACCAACATAGCGCTACTCATGGTGAGGGAGCTCTTCCTACAGAGTTTGGGAATTTTTTTTTCTTCCTCTTCCAGTTCCTCTCAGCAATCGGCGTGGTCTCTCTGTCTCTCTCAAGTCAGCAGGGGCTCATCTGAGCCTCCTCTCTGGAAAGAAAAGGAAGGGGGGAGGTGGGGAGAGAGAAAAGGGTATTGATCTAATCAAAACCAGATCTACCCAACATCAAAGCAAGAAAGTAAACAGGCTTTTCAACTCCTCAAATACAAATCAAGCAACCCAGCTATCTGCGAGGTGCTCATCTAAAGTATCAGGCGCTGCTTTTCAAAGGCGAAATCTGAGCTCCCTGCACACTTTTCGGGGTTGGGGGTGGGAGGGAGCTGTTGGGAGAGGCGGGGAAGGTGAGAGGAGGGCAAGTGCTGGGGCGGCAGGGGACACCGGAGGTGTATGTAAGACACAACCTTCCAAAAACCCACTCAGCCAGGGCGCACACAGGGCAGGTCAGCCCGCGCCTCGCTTCCCCTCCTTTCCCCTCCCCCGATCCCATCAACTCCAAAAAGGCGCACTCCCAGCCGCTAGGCTGTGTGCAGGTGAAACCAATTTCGGTAAATTTTCTCCACTCGGCTCTGCACAGATAACTCGAGCTCCAAACGTGCCCTTCCCCGGCATCTGGTTCCCATTCTCCCCACCCACCCCCTCCCTCTGCGCTCCCTCTTCCCACTCCTTAAAAATTCAGAAGATCCTCGCCCGAGAGAAGCCCGCCCAGCATAGGCGGATTGGGCTCCTGGACTCCCAGATTCAGCACGCAAACGCCCCCTCCCCAACTCAGATGTGAGTGTTCGCTGCGCGCCCCCTACCCCCGCCAAGAATCCAGCTCAGTCAACACCTCTGTCTTCCCTGACCTCCACCAAACCAGAAACCAACTCACTCAGTGGAAACTTTGATCTTCAAACTTTGAGAGAGAGCTGAGAAGCCTCGGACTCGGAACCGTCGCCCCCGTGCCCCCAGCCCACCTCCCGGAGCCGCGAAACCTACAAAACTGGATCACCAGCCGTCTCACGCCACTACTGCCTGTGCCAAGAATCCCAAACTCTACTGATTTCAAGCCTGTCTTTTTTCCAAAAGAAAAAAGTCATATCTAACCAATAAACAAGCTGCTTTCCCTAGCACGGAAAGGATCAAACTAGGAAGGGTAGGGGCGGACCGGGGGACGGGGTGCAACCCCGGGCAAGGAGCCAGGGACCCCGGGTCTGGGATGGGTGCACGCTGACCCCGACCGAAGCTTCAAGCCGCGGGGCTGGGCGGCGCGGCCCACGAAGTAGTGGGGCTGCCGTTAGCACCGCGCTACCCGGGCGGCGGGGAGGTGGGGCGGCCCCGTTACCTGGAAGACGAAGGCCGCCGAGGCCGGGCTCTCATGTCCTCCGAGCCCCTCCGGCCCGGTCCCCCGGCCCAAAAGCAACTGAACGCCTCCAGAGCCCCGGCGGACACACCTCGAGGCCGGAGCCCTGGGACGCGCCAGCAGCGTCCAGTGCCCGGGCGGGGGGTCGGTCCCCAGCGCCGCCGCTCGCAGAGGAGCCCGCAGAAAAAGCACAGAAAGCAGCAGCCTAGTACAGAAATGGCGACGCGCGGAGTGTCTGCCTCTCCGCAAAATGGGCCGGGGCGGCCAGGGGCGCGGGGGCCGGGCAGGGAAAAGGGACGCGAGGGACGCGGGCGCCCCGGACTTGGGCCGGTCCTGCGCGCAGACTGAGCCTCCGCCAGCGCTGTGGGCCCCTTAGCGCGGACCCGCGGCAGGGAGGGGAGAAGGGGAGGGGGGGAGAAGTAGGAGGAGAGGATGGGGCGGAGGAGAGGCGGGGGCGGGGGGGCAAGCGGGGGCGCCGCTACCCTTTCATCCACCTCCTCAAGGCACTCCCGCGCGCACTCCACACTCCGACTCACATTCCATTACCGTCGACAGCGACGCGACCCCCGGGGGGTATCTGCCGCTCTCTGTCCCCCGCCACTGCAGCCACTCGGAAAGTCTCTTCTCCCGGCCTCCGCCAACCCGGTCCACGCCCTGGGGAGGGGCTCCGGCGCACGGCGCGCGGGGGCTGCCCGGCCAAGTCCCCCGGGAAGACTGGGCGGCTGGGGGGTCCGACGCTCCTCTCAGCGCCTGCCCCTACCCGGCCCCGAAAGTAGCCGCCTGCCAACTCAAAGGGCCGCCCCCGCACATCAAAGCGCGGGGGCCGCCGGCCGGCCTCGGCCTGGGCCACTCACCATTGATCCCCGCGCGCGATCCGCGGTGGGGAGACCTCGCAGGCGCCCCTGGCAGGGGCCCCGGCCCCGCCCGGCTCGGCTCGCCGGCACGGCAGCCCCGGCCCCGGGCCGGACTGCGGCGTCGGGAACAATGGGAGTCGCGCGCGGGGGGAGGGGGTGCGGGAAACAACCAATCCCGGGATCAGGAGCGAGAGCCACCGCCGGGGAGGGGAGCGGCGGCGCCCCCACCGCTCCTTTTATGCAAAAGAATCTCGAAGCGGGCCTCCGCCCCGCCGCGGCCGTCCGGCCACTGCGGCCCGCCCCGGCCAAGGCTTTTCAACGCAGGTCCTGTTTCCAGCAGTCACTCGGCGCACCAAATGTCTCCCGGCCGCTTCCAACAAAAACCTGGCTGTGGGATTTAACGGCACTTCAAAGGCGCGGCCGAGCGCACGGTCCTGAAAGGGAGGTACAGCCGGCCGCGCCTCCGGGCCGCCCCCCATAGCTCCCGCCGTGCTCCTCAGGGCCGCCCCGCCCGCCGCCCCCCTCCCAGGCCGGCCTCCGTCTGGCCGGGCCCCCTCGCCCCCAGCGCCCACGCCGCGCTCGGCGCTGAACCTCGCCCCCTGTTCCGAGGTGGGCTTTCTTTGAAGCGGGCTCCACTGGGGCCGAGCCTCCACCCCACCACCTTTTTACAGCAGGGCCTCGGCGGGCCCTCGGCCGCCGGGCGGCCCCTGAAATCCCATCGCTGCTGAGGGTTTATTTTTATTTCCCCGGCTCTCGGGCTGTTACTGAGTTGCCAGGACCTTTATCAAAGCGCTGCCGGCTCAGCCGACTCCCCGGGCCCGGGGCCGCGGTAGCCAGTGATCCCGCCCGCGCCAATCACAGCCGCACTCGGCCGCCCGCGCCCCCGCCTTAAAGGGACCAGCGCCCGCTCACCGCCCCGCCCGCCCCGGCCCGCCCCCGCCCACGCTCCGCTCTCCGCGTTAACCCTTCCCCGGCTTCTCCTCCGCCCCCTGCCAGCCCCCCGCGGCCCGGAGGGCGTTCTCAGCCCGAGTTCTGATTTCTTCTTTCAAGTTCTCCGGCCTCTTTGCTCCCGCCTCCAACCCCTGCCTGCCCTCGCTCTCCCCCGCTCTGGAATGCAACAGTTTCTTGTAGCATTATAGCCATCGCAAGAACTGCAAGCAAGCAGATTTTTTTTTTCTTCTATCATCAAACACTTTTCTACTTCTATTCAAGTTTCCCTGGGAATTTGGGCTTGGAGGACTTTATAAAGGGAGTTCTGGCCCTGGGGTTGGCTGGCCCGCTGTCATAGGGCGGACTCGGGCCCAGCCGCTGGAGGCGTGTGCAGGCCTGTGCGCGCTTGTGCACGTGCATCTATCTGAGTTCGGGTAAATATAGGACTGCAGTTGGTGGATGAATTGCGTTTGTGCATGTGTGAAGGTGGGGTGTGAATCCGCCAGTATAGGCCTGAGTGCTAACACCAGTTAGGAGGCATACCTCAGTGCCCTGAAGACCTAAGTCCAGCTTCCTAACCTGCTGGCCATAAGACCCTCATAGCGGCACACATTGGCCATCTCTGCCAAACAACTGCATACCCGTTACTCTTCCGAAGTCCCCTCTTCTGCCATATGTTACATATTAAACCGATATGGAATATCTTTTTTCCCACTCCAAACGACAAGACATGCCGTTTTAATGTATCGAAAATGCCCCATCCCATTGTCACCTTTGAATTTCTCCCACATTTTCCCAAAAACGTTTATAAGGCACACACAACCTTCTCCCTTAAAATGAGAAAGTATGTCACAAACCCAGAGCATTATGTATTTATTCATCTGCTGCTATAGAATGATCCCTTATGAGCGAATAATTAACTTTTCTTCCTTTTAAAAAACATAAAGGGCCGGGCACGGTGGCTCACGCCTATAATCCCAACATTTTGGGAGGCCCAGGCTGGAGGATCACCTGAGGTCAGGAGTTCGAGACCAGCCCGGCCAACATGGTGAAACCCCGTCTCTACTAAAATACAAAGATCAGCCGGGTGTGGTGGCGCGTGCCTGTAATCCCAGCTACTTGGGAGGCTGAGGCAGGATAATCACTTGAACCTGGGAGGTGGGGGGTTGCAGTGAGCCAAGATGGCGCCACTGCACGGCAGCCTGGGTGACAAAGCGAGACTCCCTATTAAAAAAAACAAAAACAAAAACAAATAAACAAAAAACCCAAAACCCATAAAGGTGTGAACCAAAGAGATCCAAGAAGAGAAAGGCAGAGTCCCGGCCTCAGAGCTGTGCAAGGCTCTTACTCTCCAACTTAATGGATGACAAGCCCTTTTAAATGCGAGATGGCCTGTCATTAGGCCTTCAGAACTTTAAAACATGCAAGAATTGTGGCTCTATCTAGGTATCCATAGAAAAAAAGAAGGAAGAGGCTGGGCATAGTGGCTCACGTCTGTAATCCCAGCACTTTGGGAGGCCAAGGTGGGCAGATCACCTGAGGTCAGGCACTCGAGACTAGCCTGGCCAACATAGTAAAACCCTGTCCCTACTAAAAATACGAAAATTAGCCAGGCGTGGTGGTGGGCGCCTGTAGTCGCAGCTGCTTGGGAGGCTGAGTCAGGAGAATCATTTAAACCCAGGAGGTTAAGGTTGCAGTCAGCCTGGGCGACAGAGCGAGACTCCATCTCAAAAAAAAAAAAAAAAAAAAAAAAAAAAAAAAAGGAGAGAAAGAGGAGGAGGATCCACCACCCATTATCTGCTGGAAAGGGGCAGGCGGCAGGACTGTGCACCACATGCCCTCAGCTGAAGGGGCTGTGACAAGGGACTAGAAAGCTCTTAGAGCCATGCCGCTGGACTCTGGCTCATCGGTGCCGTGACAGGTGGCAGCTCCTCCCCAAAACCTGCCTCTCAGTGCCCATGGTCTGCCCCTCCAGGCTCTCGACCCCAGGCAGCCAGGTTGGCATAAAGGCAGCAGTACTAGCTCTGAAATGTGGCCGTCAAGCCAGCCAGGAAGGCCAGGGAAAGAGTGTGGCCCGATGACTCATCTTTGCTTAGGACAACTGCTGGTGTGAGGAAACCAGTAGGCTCTAAACGCCCCAGCCTGCTGGTATTCTGGGGGGTCAGTGGTCCATGGCCCCTCTTAGCCACCAGCTCTGAGCTGGCCCAGGGCCACGAACACAGCCACCCCCTTTGGCCACCCCAGGAGTGCCAAGAGTAAAACTGTCACTGGGTTCCAGGGAGTCTTTAGGCCACAGAGGGTGTTATTACTGGAACAGAAGTGTAGACAGGGATATGGATTGCCATAGAAGTGTCTACCATATAAACAACAGTAAAGGTACACACACAGACACACACACACACACACAAAATGTGGGGGGTGGGGGAGAGATAGAAAAATCAAAACATCTAAAATCAAAATAAACAATGTTCAGAAAAAAGAGGTTTTCAAAAAGGAAGTGGAAACTTGGTCTTCATGGGTGGTTTTCCTCTCCTCCCAGTTGTCACCAATGACCGTCACTGCCTCCCCCAACCAGTCCTAATCACTGTAGGCTCAACTTTAACCAAAGGACTACCTCATTATCCCACCGCTGCGACCGCGACAAGAGGGGACTGGGACTGGGGACCCAGGAGCAAGGCCTGGTTTGGTTTGGATCTTCTCAGTCAATAGTGACACCTCTGAGGGCCGGGCGCGGTGTCTCACACCTGTAATCCCAGCACTTTGGGAGGCCAAGGCAGGCGGATCGCTTGAGATCAGGAGTTCGAGACCAGCCTGACCAACATGGAGAAACTCTGTCTCTACTAAAAATACAAAATTAGCCAGGCATGGTAGCACATGCCTGTAATCCCAGCTACTTGAGAGGCTGAGGCAGGAGAATCGCTTGAACCCAGGAGACAGAGGTAGTGGTGAGCCAAGATCGTGCCATTGCACTCCAGCCTGGGCAATGAGCAAACTCTGTCTCAAAAAATAAAAAATAAATTAAAATAAATAGAAAAACAACTTGTCTAAGAGCATGGTTTCCAGAACAGGTGCTGGGGTCGCCTTAGGGCAATGACTCCTTCCACCATCACCCGTGGCCTGTCCCCTTTCCTGCAGCTTTATCTCTGGTGGGACAGTTCCCTTCCAGCAGGAGGCCAGGCCAAGTGCTGGAAAGCCCTCTCTCTAGCCTCTGAGTCTCTGACTACTTGTTGATAATATTTCTAGAGGAGAATCCAAAGTCCTATGCTTATACCAGCCCCTTTCTCAAGATAGCACATTTTCCATTTTCCCCTTCTCCCTGGCAGCAGCACTATCATGTGACTTGTTGTAATCCTGCACGGTTGCCTGGAAACTGGAAAGCAAGGTGATGGATTTCTGCACATGCTCACTCACCCCCCGCTCCACCTTTAAAGAAAAACCCTGCAGAGGATAAACAGTCCACTTTGCCTAAGTGCAGACAAGTTTAATAAAGCAGAGAGTGATTCTTTGCTGGAATTATATACTGGGCTGAAATCCTAGAATCCCAGAAAACAAGGACTAAGGGCTCCCTGGGAGGCATCTGGCCAGATCTCTGACCTTTAGTCAGCTTCACAAAAACCACTGTGGAGGGGAAGTCACACCAGCTGGGACTTCAGAGGAGCTGAGACCCAGGACATTGCTCTCTCAGATTCAGTAACTTTGTCTTTTATTCCTTTGGAAAAGTGCCGCCTTAGACAATGTACCTTTGTTTGGGGAGGAGGGTGAAGAGAGACACAGGTAACCTTTCCTAAGACTGAAGGTTAGCTAACCACGCTGTTTCCATTTGTTCACCTGTAGACTGGAGGAAACCTCCCCTGCAAAGGCTGTTGTGAGCCTGAGCAATACGATAAATGCCTGGCACAGAGCTGGACACACAATAGAAGAGATGTTCAGAACATGGTGGTTATTTTTGCAGAGTAACTCTGTTCCCTCAATAGTCTGTTACCTATTCTGGGAAGAAACTCCCCATCTCCAAAGCAAAGATACCTTCCATTGGGAGCGACAACCTGGGAGAGTGTGACCCCAGGAGGCTGACCACAGGGGGCCCAAGGGAGACAAAGGAGGCTGTGCCCTGCTACCGTCTTTCAAGGACAGTCCTATGCAGAAAGAAATAAGCCCAGGGGCCATTCAAGTGTTATCTAGTCCAACCCTTCATTTAAGAAACCAGACAAATTGGCTGGGTGTGGTGGCTCACGCATGTAATCCCAGCACTTTGGGAGGCTGAGGTGGGCGGATCACCTGAGGTTACGAGTTTGAGACCAGCCTGTCCAACATGGTGAAACCCTGTCTCTACTAAAAATACAAAAATTAGCTGAGCATGGTGGTGCACGCCTGTAATCCCAGCTACTTGGGAGGCTGAGGCATGAGAATCGCCTGAACCCGGGAGGCAGAGGTTGCAGTGAGCGGAGATCGCGCCACTGCACTTCAGCCTGGGCAATAAGAGCCAAACTCTGTCGAAAGAAAGAAAGAGAAGAAAGAGAAGAAAGAGAGAGAGAAAGAGAGAAAAAGAGAAAGAGAGGAAGAGAGGAAGAAAGGAAAGGGAAGGGAAGGGAAGGGAAGGGAAGGGAAGGAAGGAAGGAAGGAAGGAAGGAAGGAAGGAAGAAAGAAAGAAAGAAAGAAAGAAAGAAAGAAAGAGAAAGAAAGAAAGAGGGAAAGAGGGAAAGAGGGAAAGAGGGAGGGAGGGAGGGAAGGAGGGAAGGAAGGAAGGAAGGAAGGAAAGAAAGAAACAAAGAAAGAAAAGAAAGAAAGAAAGAAAGAAAGAGGGAAGGAGGGAAGGAAGGAAGGAAGGAAAAAGAAAAAGAAAGAAAGAAAGAAAGAAAGAAAGAAAGAGAGAAAGAGAGAAAGAAAGAAAGAAATCAGACAAATTAAGCAAAGGGAAAGTGAGATTTCTCCAGAATCCCTTTGCCCGTATCAGAGATGAGCTGGAACTTCTGAGGGGTCCTGACTCCTGGCCCAGCCTCTTTTTCCTCCACACCATAATGAGGAGACACAGGGTGGGGCTGGCTGAGATGGAGGGGGTGGGACAATCTGGAGGTCTTGACTTTTACAACAGGACTAATACATACAATCTGGGATACTTTCCTAAAAGAATCACAACAGGGCTTCTGCCTGCAATCCCTCTGAAGCATGCTTCCTCCAGCCCCTACCTGTAGGTAGGTTGCCTTGACTCTGCCAGCTGGGCTACCTGATCTGGGTAGTGCCTGATCTCTGCCTGATCTGGGACAGTGCGACCCACGTCTTTTAGAGTGGCAGCCGTTTACGTGGGCATCTCCGTGAAGTTGATCCACCTAAAGGGGAATGGACCTCCTTCCTCTCCCCTTGGCAGAGGAGGGATTGGGAATGCCAAGGTGGAGATTTTGAAGTGACAAGAGGAAAAGTAAGGTTCCCTAAGAAATCCCATCTTCAAGGCCAGATACAGTGACTAACGCCTGTAATCCCACCACTTTGGGAGCCCAAGGTGGGCGGATCACCTGAGGTCAGGAGTTTGAGACCAGCCTGGCCAACATGGCAAAACCCCATCTCTACTGAAAATACAAAAATTAGCCTGATGTGGTGGCAGGCACCTGTAATCTCAGCTACCCAGGAGGCTGAGACAGGAGAATCGTTTGAACCCGGGAGGCGGAGGTTGCAATGAGCCGAGATCGTGCCACCGCACTCCAGCCTGGGCGACAAAGTGAGACTCTGCCTCAAAAAAAAAAGAAAAGAAATCTCTTCTTCAGAAGTGTTGGGGGAATTTATTTGTTGATAAAACATCTTTTTTTATATATGAAATTTAAAACACAGCTAAACAGTAATTTAAAACTTCCTAATTGCGTTGCCTTTCAAATGCTTTTATTATGGATTATAGATAGAGCTGCAAACTGCCAATTTTTTTTCAGCATCTCTCCCTTCATGGTCTTCAAGTTTGGCTTTTAGGAATTGGCTTGAACTTGTAACCAGAGGAGAGCACTGATATGCCTATATTAAAACAAATCCAGGAAGAGGTTTTGTTTTCTTTTTTCTTTCTTCTTATTATTTTATTTTACTTATTTATTTTATAATTTTTTTTTGAGATGGAGTCTCATTCTGTCGCCCAGGCTGGAGTGCAGTGGCATGATCTCGGTTCACTGCAACCTCCGCCTCCCGGGTTCAAGCAATTCTCCTTTCTCAGCCTCCCAAGTAGCTGGGATTACAGACGCTCACCACCACGCCTGGCTAATTTTTTTTTTTTTTTTTTTTTTTTTTTTTTTTTTTTTGTATTTTCAGTAGAGATGGAGTTTCCCCATGTTGACCTTGTGATTCCCCCATCCTGACCTTGTGATCCTCCTGCCTTGGCCTCCTAAAATGCTGGCATTATAGGCGTGAGCCACCGCTCCCGGCCCAGAGGTTCTGTTTCCTTAAGTGATCTTCTCCACTGAGAGACACCAAAACAAAGGGTGAGGTGGGGGGAAAACAGCCCCCCAAGGTCATTTTTAGAAAAGGCACTGAAAATAGAAAGGAATCCCCTAAACTCATCATGCCAACCTGCGACACATGAAGCTTTGCCGATCCATACGTCTGTGTTCCTAAGCCATCCCCCGTAGACGTTTTCCTCACCTCCTGATATCTTACTTTGCTCATTTTAAACAACTTCTGGAAACCAAAGTTTAGCTGAGCTTGAAATAAGTTGCCTTATTCTCCGCTGGGCGCAGTGGCTCATGCCTGTAATCCTAGTACTTTGGGAGGCTGAGGCGGGCGGATCACGAGGTCATCGAGACTATCCTGGCTAACACAGTGAAACCCTGTCTCCACTAAAAAAAATACAAAAAATAAGCCAGGCATAGTGGCACGCGCCTGTAATCCCAGCTACTTAGAAGGGTGAGAAAGGAGAATAGTTTGAACCTGGGAGGTGGAGGTTGCAGTGAGCTGAGATCGTGCCACTGCACTCCAGCCTGGGGGACAGAGTGAGACTCCGTCTCAAAAA
>NW_016817144.1:2588527-2596617 GCF_001698545.2 Rhinopithecus bieti | reverse complement strand
CAGCTACTCGGGAGGCTGAGGCAGGGGAATAGTTTGAACCTGGGAGGTGGAGGTTGCAGTGAGCTGAGATCGTGCCACTGCACTCCAGCCTGGGCGACAGAGGGAGACTCCATCTCAAAAAGAAAAAAAAAAAGAAAGAAAGAAAAAAAAAGAAACCTGGGCCACATCTAGACTCTGCCCTCTCCCTTAAACGCCTCCATTCATTCACCTAGCCCTGTTGATTCTGCCTCTAAAGAATCTCCTAGCATCATCCCCTGCTCCGCAAATCCACAACCACTATCATAGCTCTTGCCAGGAACAGCCAAATGTTCTAATGATGCTTCACACCTACAGTTTATAGCCCCAACCCCTGACTCCCCTTACATAGTGCTGCACTGGTAAACATTGTGAGTGCAAAGCCAACCATGTCATTCCCCTGCTTCAGATCCTCCCCGGCTGCACATAACCTTCAGGATAAGGCCCAGAACCCTTTGTGTGGCGCACAGGTAGACAGCCCAGGCCCAGGCCCTTTTCCGGCTCTATTTCTTTCTCTCTTTCTTTTTTCCTTTGTTGTTGTTTTTTTTTTTTTGTTTGTTTGTTTGTTTGTTTGTTTTTTGAGATGGAGGAGTCTCGCTCTTGTTGCCCAGGCTGGAATGCAGTGGCCCAATCTTGGCTCACTGGAACCTCCACCTCCCGGATTGAAGTGATTCTCTTGCCTCAGCCTCTAGAGTAGCTGGGACTACAGGTGCATGCCACCATGCCTGGCTACTTTTCATATTTTTAGTAGAGATGGGGATTCACCGTGTTGGCTAGGCTGGTCTTGATCTCCTGACTTCAGGCGATCTGCCCGCCTCAGCCTCCCAGAGTTTAGGGATTACAGGCATGAGCCACCATGCCCGGCCCTCCAGCTCTATTTCTTGCTGACATCCCCTTGTCCCTACCATATGCATGATGGCTTGCCTCTCCTTTTCCTCCCTGGCTGACTACCCTCCCTCTGCCACTTATTCAGTCCTCTCCCACCTCATCCCTGGAGACCAGGCTAGAGCCCGTCCTCCTACTGTGGCATCTGGGGCTCACCTCTAGCAAAACACTGTGGTTCATCTACTTCTCTGTCCCACCCACTCAACCATGAACTCTCTGAGGACAGGGACCGTGTTTTGTGATACTTGCATTCCTTGAACTAGACTGTGGGAAGGAGGGACCTGGGAGATATTTAACAGCTGGTGAAACCTGTACACCGGCCAATCAGAACTGATACCAGCCTAGGATCTGGAACAGGGTCTTGGAAACCCTCTGCCAGAGTCAACCCAGTAGTCACTGTGTCATAAGGAGCTGTGGGTGGCATCCTCTAAGTTGGGCCCTGATGATCCCTGCTTCCTGGTTCTACACTCTGCGTACTTCCCTCCCCTTGAGCATGGATGGCATTTGACTCTCTTCTAACATATAGAATGTGGCTGATGCAACAGCACATCCCCCACATTAGGCTATCAAAAGGCTGCGATTTCTTCCTTAGGTGCTTTCCCTAGAATCTTGAGGCATCCCTGTTGAGGGACCCGTGTGACGAGGGACAAGCCCTGCCACCAACCAAGTGATCTCAGAAGCCGAACGCCACCCAGGCAAGCCTTGACATGATGCAGGTCCAGCTGCTAGCTTGCTGGTAGCCTCAAGCAGAAGGCACCCGGTTAAGCCATATCCAGATTCTGGACCCACAGATGAAGATGTATCCTCTGGGGAGGGGAGTGGCGAAAACCGACCTGCTGATAAGACTTCGCCCTGTGAGTTAACATTCCTAATGGTAAGAACCCAGTTGCAAGACATACAGGTTGTGAATCTTTTCTATAATTATTTTTTATGTTTTCTTTTATTGAGACAGAGTCTCTCTGTGTTGCCCAGGCTGGAGAGCAATTACGTGATCTCGACTCAGTGCAACCTCTGCCACCCAGGTTCAGGCGAATCTCCTGCCTCAGCCTCCCAAGTAGCTGGGACTACAGGTGTGCGCCACCATGCCTGGCTAATTTTTGTAATTCTAGTAGAGACGGGGTTTCACCATGTTGGCCAGGCTGGCCTTGAACTCTTTACCTTGAGTGATCGGCCAGCCTTGGCCTCCCAAAGTGCTGGGATTACAGGCGTGAGGCACTGTGCCCGGCCCTTTTCTGTACTTTATGAAATGACAGCACGTTGATGGTCGATGACGACAAGCATAAGCTACTGGCAGTAATTATCACATATTTGGGCCAAGCGCAGTGGCTCGCGCTTGTAATCCCAGCACTTTGAGAGGCCAAGGCAGGTGGATCACCTGAGGTCAGAAGTTCGAGACTAGCCTGGCCAACATGGCAAAACCCCATCTCTGCTAAAAATACAAAATAATTAGCTGGGAATGGTGGCAGGCGCCTGTAATCCCAGCTACTCGTCAGGACGAGGCAGGAGAATAGCTTGAACCCAGGAGGCAGAGGTTGCAGTGAGCCGAGATGGTGCCACTGCACTCCAGCCTGGACGAGAAGAGCCAGACTCCATCTAATAAATAAATAAAAATAAATAAATATCACATATTTGAAGTTCTTCAAAGGTTTCTGGAAATTTCTATTGAAATATATCAAAATTCTCCTAATAGATTAAGAAATATCGAATTATTTTGAGATGTTACTGAGTTACAGGATAGAGACATTTGGTCACACTCAAAAACAGTATTTGCTTTGCTGCCACTTTTTTCTTTTCTTTTCTTTTCTTTTTTTTTTAAGACGGAGTCTCGCTCTGTTCTCCAGGCTGGAGTGCAGTGGCATGATCTCGGCTCACTGCAAGCTCTGCCTCCCGGGATCATGCCATTCTCCTGCCTCAGCCTCCTGAGTAGCTGGGACTACAGGCGCCTGCCACGGCGCCCGGCTAATTTTTTTTTTTTTTTTTTTTTTGTATTTTAGTAGAGACGAGGTTTCACCTTGGTCTTGATCTCCTGACCTTGTGATCCGCCCGCCTCGGCCTCCCAAAGTGCTGGGATTACAGGCGTGAGCTACCGCGCCCAGCCATGCTGCCACCTTTTTCTTCCCCAATGGAAAGAACCCATTGGTCTAGGAGGTAAATGTGAATGGTCCTTGCTAACTATTGCATTCAGATTAGAGGAGAGGAAATGAATCTTCCCTATGGAGTGACTAGGAACCTAGGAAAAAAGAGGCTATTAAGAGTATCATGTGACTTAAATGTGGTGGCAAAATTGGCTGGGACGTGGGCTAATTCTATGCATGATGATGATTTTTAGAAAGCAGACCTCGGAGTCCTTGTCACTGAATTTGGATGGGAAGTGGTGGGGGCGGGGGACGGGGATTGGCGGAGAGGATTCCTGAATGTTTTGGCTCAGAAAGACTTTGAAGAAATCTTGGTATTTGATGACCCTTTTAACGACAGTGTGCCCTGGTAGTATGTTCTCTAAACAAACAAGGAGAAATGGTCTACAGATCAATATGGTTGAACGTTAATAGCTTCCTTAGCAAAAACATTACTATCACAAACAATAAAATGTGTAGATTGGCCAGGTGCGGTGGCTCACGCCTGTAATCCCAGCACTTTGGGAAGCCGAGGCGGCGGATCACGAGGTCAGGAGATAGAGACCATCCTGGCTAACACGGTGAAACCCTGTCTCTACTAAAAATACAAAAAATTAGCCAGGCATGGTGGCATGTGCCTGTAGTCCCAGCTAGTCGGGAGACTGAGGCAGGAGAATCACTTGAACCTGGGAGATGGAGGTTGCAGTGAGCCAAGAATGTTCCACTGCACTCCAACCTGGGAGACAGAGTGAGACTCCGACTCAAAAAAAAAAAAAAAAAAAAAAAGTGTAGATTGAGCCTCACCTCCTGGTAGTCATGCTCTTTTGGTAAATACTTTTGCTGATAACTTTTGAGCATAGAAAAAGATGCAATAATTACTGAAAGTAGAAAATCTATCTTGATAGCCTCAATGAATCACCCAAACACCTAAGGGATGTTGGGGGAAAAAAAAAACTGGTCAGGTGCAGTGGTGCACGCCTGTAATCCCAGCACTCTGGGAGGCTGAGGCAGGGTGGATCGCTCCTGTTGCCCAGGAGACCAGCCTGGGCAACATGGTGAAACCCTGTCTCTATAAAAATACAAAAATACAGAAATTAGCTGAGGGGGGCAGGGGGAGGGAGAGCATCAGGATAAATAGCTAATGCTGGGCTTAATACCTCGGTGATTGGTTGACAGGTGCAGCAAACCATCGTGGCACACTTGTACCTATGTAACAAACCTGCACATCCTGCACATGTATCCTGGAACTTAAAATAAAAATTAGCCAAGTATGGTGGCGCACACCTATAATCCCAGCTATTGGGGTCAGGAGGCTGAGGTGGGAGGATCGCTTGAGTCCAGGAGTTTGAGGCCGCAGTGAGCTGAGATCACACCACTGCACTCCAGCCTGGGAGACAGAGTGAGATCTTGTTTCCCGGAAAAATACAAAAGTAAAGAAAAGAAAAGAAAGAAAGAAAACTTCAGTGAAAACAAGTATTGAGCTAGCCCAGCTTTTCAGATAAGGAAGACTGGAGCAAGACATCCCACCAGCGTCAGCAGGTCAAGCAGAGTGAGGTTAGGTGACAAGGCAAATCTTTTAGCTGATAATATTGTTCCCTGCCCCACACCACCCCCACTGAAACGAGTCTTTCTTTTTGTAAACTGCCTTGTTTTCAAGAAGCTCAATTTGTTAAATGCATTCATCTATCTACCTTTGTATAACTTTTCACAGGAATTCATTGGTTCACAAAGCAGAAAATGATCAAGACCTGGCGGCCTGACTTTGGGGTCAGAAAATACGGTCACAAAGAGCAGAGTGCAGTAAGTAGGGGCTCCATTCCCATCCTCTCTTCTACTCCAAGGTCAGAGAGGAGCCAGAGCAATTTGTAAGAGCACAGAGGTGTGAAAGGCAGGTGCCAGACGCGGCCTGCCCAGGGAATGAGGGGGAGGCAGTGTCGCTGTCTGCAGAGTGGATACTCAGAGCATGCCCTTGGGGACACCCTCAGCTGTAGAACAGATTCCTGAGGTCAAGACCAAGAAAGGCACCAGGGCCACCCAGGAAGGGAGTACGTGGGGTGGCCTTGGGACTTCACCCATTTCCGCTCGCTCAGGCAGCCACCCACTTTGTGCAGGTCCAGCAGCTGCTCCAGCTGAACTTGGTTTATCTGTAATAGACCTGGCCCTCCCCTACTCCATTCCCATCCCTTGAACTTTGACCTTTTCTCCTCAACAAAGGCCACCTTCCTTCCCTCCTCTCACCGTCCCCAAGAGATGCCCTGCTCTGAATTTCCCTGTGAAAGGCATCAACCTTAAACTCTACAAGACAATGGAGGGTCTTTCATGCCCCTAGGGAGGCAGTTGTGCCTGGGAACATGCGGCTGGGCCTTTTCTCGGGGAGCCAGGGTGGCACGAGGAAAGCAGGCACCCAAGGCAGTGGGCGCTGGGGCCCCCAAGTGGAACCTAAGAGCAGTGTCTCTGCCCTCAGCAGCCCCCAGTCTGCAGGAAGGTGGGAAGAGGACACCAATAATCCCTGTTTTGATATTTTTTTGTGCCACATGATTGGCAGGAGAGGTGAGACAGACACAGGGCACAGGAGAGTTGGAGGCTGTGGGCAGCTGGGAATAGGACCTGCAAAGACCCCAGGCAAGAGGAAGCTCTGCCCTTTCCAGAAATTCATAAAAACTAAGAACCAGGGAGAGCAGGGAGGGAGAAAGGTGAAGTGGGGCAGACTGGCTTAGGCCGGCTTGGCAGAGCACTGTGGGCCACGGGAAAGAGGTGTTTTCTTTATCCCAACGTGTCTGGATGAGCCAGGGGAGTGTGGCTCAATGGTTCAACACAGAGGCTCTGGAAATGGACAGCCACACCTCCTATGGAGAGTCTGTCGTTCCTCTGTGCCTTGGTTTCCCCAAGTATATAATGTAAGGAATGGCAGTGCCTGTCTGGAGGGTTGTTGGGAGGATTAAATGAAGAAGTGATGCAGCCGGGCATGGTGGCTCATGCCTGTAATCCCAGCATTTTGTGAGGCCGAGATGGGCAGATCACTTAGGGTCAGGAGTTCAAGACCAGTATGGCCAACATGGTGAAAACTCACCTCTATCAAAAAATACAAAAATTAGCCGGGCATGGTGGCATGTGCCTGTAGTCCCAGCTACTCGGGAGGCGGAGGCAGGAGAATCGCTTGAACCCAGGAGGAGGAGGTTACAGTGAGCCACTGCACACCAGTCTGGGTGACAGAGTGGGACCCTGCCTCAAAAAAAAAAAAAAGAAGAAGAAGAAAGAAAGAAAAGAAGTGATGCAGTAAAGTGGTTAGAACCCCCCTGATGCCCAGGGAATACCTGGTAAGGGTTAGACATCTTTGGAAAAAACAAAAAAAGCAACCTGGCCTAGGGCCCTGCTCCCCCGGCTAGGGAGGTCCTACAAGTTATTGGGCTCTTGAAGATCTCCCTCCCTTCCCTATAAAGTGGGAATGAAATATGACAGATTTAAGGTGAGGTTTGAATGGAAACAGTCTAGCCAGTACATTTAGTTTCTGAAAGATGTAAGCGCTCAGCTTTCTGGCACAAATGGCTTCCCAAGGCCCATAAAGGTCTTGGCGCATATTTAATCTTTTCACTGCTCATTACAAATCTTTAGCTAGGGGTAGCGGCTGCAGCCAGGTGACGCCTGGTGAGTCTCTGTCAGAATGTGCCCACTCCCATGCTCAAGTCTTGCTGTGATGACAGCGGGGACTTCTAGGTACTTGCAAATGGTCAAGTGTTCTTTGAATTTAGGAGCCCTGAGCCCTGTATAGCATCACAGCCCCCAGCCTTGCTAGGTGCCCCCATCATCACGACCCCTGGGCCTTCCTCCGGCGCCAAAAGTTGCATTGATGTGTTTTATAATTTTTTTTTTTTTTTTTTTTTAGATGGAGTTTCGCTCTTGTTGCCCAGGCTGGAGTACAATGGCACCATCTCAGCTCATTGCGACTTCTGCTTCCTGGATTCAAGCAATTCTCCTCCCTCAGCCTCCCGAGTAGCTGGGATTACAGGCATGTGCTACTATGCCTGGCTAATTTTTGTATTTTTAGTAGAGATGGAGTTTCACCATGTTGGCCAGACGGGTCTTGAACTCCTGACCTCAGGTGATCCACCTGCCTCGGCCTCTCAAAGTGCTGGGATTATAGGTATGAACCACCACGCCTGGCCTTGTTCTCTAATTCTTGTTCCTCCTCCCAAAAGCTGTAAGGTGGGCCCCAGGGGGTGAGGCCAGGAAAGTCAGGGTGCCCATCTTTAGGCCCGGCTTATCCCTCAAACATTCGCGCAGTGCCCCTTTCTCCCCATCGTCCACAGACCTTTCCATAATTGGCAACAGATATACACTGCAGCATGTTGGGTCTCTCTTAAGAATTTTGTAAGTATCGAGGTATGGTCACCAAGTTCAAGAGGACTTCCTTCTGCACCTTTGGTGCCTGCTTTGTAAATCCTGCAGGAAGCTCTGTTTCACCATTCTTTTGGGTATAGATTCCATTCCTCATTCACATTCTGCATCAGAAAAAGGCTTGTTCAAAGGGAGCCCTTGGGGCAAGTATTAGAATGGCCACAGACATGTCACACCTCCCAGCCACCGTGCATTTTCTGTTGCTGACCAGGCGTTTCTAAAGCAGAGGGAGTATGCCAGGTATGGGCATGCTTTCCTGAAGAGTGAGTATGTCTTGCCCACAAACAAGGCCTCTGTGTAACTTTGAGATATGCTGATTGTGATATCTTGATGTTACTGTGTCATCGGGGCAACCCCCAGGTGGATGGGAGGTGGTTTAAAAGATAGCGATCATTGCCAGGTGTGGAGGCTCATGCCTGTAATCTCAGCACTTTGGGAGGCTGAGGTGGGTGGATCACCTGAGGTCAGGAGTTCGAGACCAGCCTGGCCAACATGGTGAAATCTTGTCTCTACTAAAAATACAAAAATTAGCCGGGCATGATGGCATGTGCCTGTAATCCCAGCTACTGGGGAGGCTGAGGCAGGAGAATTGCTTGAACCCAGGGGGCGGAGGTTGCGGTGAGCCGAGATCTCGCCATTGCACTCCAGCCTGGGTAACAAGAGTGAAACTCCATGTCAAAA
>NW_016817144.1:2567448-2587959 GCF_001698545.2 Rhinopithecus bieti | reverse complement strand
AAAAAAAAAAAAAAAAAAAAAAAAGATGACCATCAGGACCAAGCTCTCCAGGCTCCTCTCCAGTCCTCTGCATGCTGAACTATTGACTCAACATTTCTTCAACACCCTGTTCACACCCAACCTCTGCGCACTTTGCCCTGCCTCGGCTGTCTGTCCTCTTTCCATGTGTGCCTGGCACCAGTCTATATCCTAGAGGTTCCTTGTCCTGGGTTCCCAAGGCTCTCTTGCCAGAGCCTCATCAAAGATGAGTGCAAACCCACACAAAGGTGTGTGCAAACCCACTGGTGTTTCCCATTGTCTCTGAGGCCAGGACAGTGCCCAGCATGGCGGGCATTTAGTGTTGAAAGGAGGTAAGAAGGGAGGCAGAGAGGGAGACATGTACTTATTCATTCTGGAAGTACTTGACTTTGACAGTGTGTGTGGCTGTATCTGTGTGACTGATAGCCATCAGTTTTCAGATTATGTTTCTCTCTCGTAGGGGTTGGTGGCAATGAGGGAGGCTGGATGGCTTTAGGAGGTACAGTGGACCCAGCAAAGGCATTCTTAGACTTGTCTTCCTCTGCTAGAGTAACATTTGATGGCAGAAGAGGGCAAGGAGAGCATTTTTTTTGGTTTTCCAGCCAGACTGTCCATGCTTGACCTTGCCTACTTCAGTAAAGTGAACAAAGTTCCAAGGGCTTGGGGACAGAATTCAACAGGCACTTCCCTTCATTGTCTGCATCTTCCCACCACCCTTCTTGGGGCAGGTCTGTTCCATCCGTTGTTGGGCAGCCTGGTGGGCTGTGTCCTTCTCTGCTGGCTCTGGTTGGGGGCATGCTTGCCCTCCACCCCTCCCGTTTCCATGGTGGGGTAGGGACCCCTGGCCTGTGAAGAGGAGGAGGGATCCCAGGCCTCATTGGGAAAATCCAACGTTGTTCCTCTAAACTAACTAGTATCTTTGTTTTTTTGTTTTTTGTTTTTGAGACAGAGTCTTGCTCTGTCACCCAGGTTGGAGTGCAGTGGCGCCATCTCGGCTCATTGCAACCTCCACCTCCTGGATTCAAGCAATTCTCTTCCTCAGCCTCCCGAGTAGCTAGGATTACAGGTGCCCGCGACCATTGCTGGCTTTTTTTTTTTTTGTATTTTTAGTAGAGACGGGGTTTCACCATCTTAGCCAGGCTGGTCTTGAACTCCTGACCTCGTAATCCACCCGCCTTGGCCTCCCAGAGTGCTGGGATTACTGGCATGAGCCACCGCGTCCAGCCAAACTAACGTCACACAGTGTCTTAGTCAGTTTTCTGTTGCTTATAACAGAATACTTGAAACTGGATTATTTATTTATTTATTTATTTGAGATGGAGTCTCACTGTGTTACCCAGGCTGGAGTGCAGTGGTGCTATCTCGGCTCATGGCAACCTCTGCCTCCCAGGTTCAAGCGATTCTCCTGCCTCAGCCTCCTGAGTAGCTGAGATTACAGGTGACGGCCAAAACACCAAGCTAATTTTTTATTTCTAGTAGAGACGGGTTTTCACTATGTTGCCCAGGCTGGTCTCAAACTCCTGACCTCAGGTGATCCACCCCCCCCCAGCCTCCCAAAGTGCTGGGATTACAGGCATGAGCCACTGTGCCCCACTGAAACTGGATAATTTATAAAGAAGGGGAATTTATTTCTTATACAGTTATGGAGGCTGAAGGGGCTATATCTAGTCAAGGGGCTATATTATCAGACGAGGGCCTTTTTGCTGGTGGGGACTCTCTTCACAGTCCCAAGGCCGTGTAGGGCATCATATGATGAGGGGGCTGAGCATGCTAGCTCAGGTCTCTCTTCCTGTTCTTATAAAGCCCCTAGTCCCACTCTCATGAGAACCCATTCACCTGTCAATTCATTCATCCCAATCACCTCTTAAAGGTCATACCTCTCATTACTGCCACGTTGGGGATTAAATTTTAACATGAAGGCCAGGCGTGGTGGCTCACATCTGTAATCCCAGCACTTTGGGAGGGCGAGGTGGGCAGATCATGAGGTCAGGAGTTCAAGACCAGCCTGGCCAACATGGTGAAACCCCATCTATACTAAAGATACAAAAATTAGAGCCTGTAATCCCAGCTACTGGAGAGGCTGAAGCAGGAGAATCACTTGAACCCGGGAGGCAGAGGTTACAATGAGCAGAGATCATGCCACTGCACTCCAGCCTGGGTGACAGAGCAAGACTCTATCTCAAATAAATAAATAAATAAATAAATAAATAAATAAATAAATTTCAACATGAGTTTTAGAGGAAAAGAGATATTCAAACCACACCAGGTAGTAACTGTGCCTAATTTGGGATCCAGCTCTAGAATGCTCTTACTTGATCTGAGGTTTTATTTCCATCTGCCTGGCTCATGTGTCTGCTCTCAATTTGCTCTCTGCTTGGTCAAGGAAAAGCAGTACTATTTATTAGCCCCTAAAACCTCAACACCCAATTTAGAAGTTGTTTCCTCATTAAGTTTATTCTTTGAGTTGGGCCTTACCCAAGGGAACCCAAAACCAGGCCCAAAAGGAACAAAGGAGGGGATGCACGGAGGTAGGAAGCCACAGTGACCCTCTCTCGGAAGTATTTTCTACTCGGGTGAGGTTGTTTGTATTGTATATATGAGGTGCCGGATCTTTCTTTCTTCTTTCTTTCTTTCTTTCTTTCTTTCTTTCTTTCTTTCTTTCTTTCTTTCTTTCTTTCTTCCTTCCTTCCTTCCTTCCTTCCTTCCTTTCTTCCTTTCTTCCTTTCTTCCTTTCTTCTTTCCTTTCTTTCCTTTCTCTCTTTCTCCCTTTCTCCCTTTCTCCCTTTCTCCCTTTCTCTCTCTCTCTCTCTCTCTCTCTCTGTCTCTTTCTTTCTCTTTCTTTCTTTTTTTGAGACAGAGTCTCAGTCTGTCACCCAGGCTGGAGTGCAGTGGCGCAATCTCGGCTCACTGTAATCTCTGCCTCACGGGTTCACGCCATTCTCCTGCCTCAGCCTCTCCAGTAGCTGGGACTACAGGTGCCCGCCACCACGTCCAGCTAATTTTTTTGTATTTTTTAGTAGAGACAGGGTTTCACCATGTTAGCCAAAATGGGACTACAGGGTGCTGGATTTTTCTAAAGGTGCTTGTCCAGACAGCCCAACCAACATGGAGCCATGAAAGTTGCCAGGGCCAAGCCTTCTACTTGTTTTGTATCCAGCACCATGTAATATTAAGAAACAAGCGGGCCAGGCACAGTGGCTCATGCCTGTGATCCCAGCACTTTGGGAGGCCGAGGCGGGCAGATCACAAGGTCAGGAGATTGAGACCATCCTGGCTAACACAGTGAAACCCTGTCTCTACTAAAAATACAAAAAACTTAGCTGGGCGTGGTGGCAGGCGCCTGTAGTCCCGGCTACTCAGGAGACCGAGGCAGGAGAATGGCGTGAACCCAGGAGGTGAAGCTTGCAGTGAGCCAAGATAGTGCCTTTGCACTCCAGCCTGGGAGACAGAGTGAGACTCCGTCTCAAAAAAAAAAAAGAAACAAGAAACAAGCGAGGAAATTAATGAACAAGAAGTAACACCACACTATGGACTTTGGAGTCAGAAAGACAAATCAGATTTCAAATCCTAACCCCACACTGCCTAGCTGAGACCTTGAGTAAGTTGTACATCCTTTTTAAGCTTTAATATCACCATCCATTAAATGGATCTAAGGATAAAGACCCACTTTGTGAGGGTATCTTTTATCTGCTGTGTGAGATCATCTGTGAGCTATTCTTTTCTTTTCTTTTTTTTTTATTTTCAGACGGAGTTTCACTCTTGTTGCCCAGGCTGGAGTGCAATGGCACGATCTCGGCTCACCACAACCTCCGCATCCTGGGTTCAAACGATTCTCCTACCTCAGCCTCCCAAGTAGCTGGTATTACAGGCATGCGCCACCATGCCCAGCTAATTTTGTGTTTTTAGTAGACACGGGGTTTCTCCATGTTGGTCAGGCTGGTCTCGAAATGGTGACCTCAGGTGATCTGCCCTCCTCAGCCTCTCAAAGTGCTGGGATTACAGGCATGAGCCACTGCGCCCTGCCGAGTTATCCTTTTTCATATGTTTCCCACCTAACAGGCCCAGGATATTGTGGGTATCAAGATAATATATGCAAGCCGGGCGTGGTGGCTCACGCCTGTAATCCCAGCACTTTGAGAAGCTAAGGCAGGTGGATCACCTGAGGTCAGGAGTTCAAGACCAGCCTGGCCAACATGGTGAAACTCCATCTCTACTAAAAATACAAAAAATGGCCGGGTATGGTGGCACATGCCTGTAATCCCTGCTACTTGGGAGGCTGAGGCAGGAGAATTGCTTGAACCTGGGAGGTGGGGGTTGCAGTGAGTGGAGATCACACTATTGCACTCCAGGCTGGGCAACAAGAGTGAAACAATGCCTCAAAAAAAAAAAAAAAGAAAAAAAAGAAAAGATAACATATGCAAAGTGCCCACCACAGTTGCTGGCACAGAGGGAGCAGAATGTCTGCTGGCATTGTGTTTGGTGTTAGTGTCTTCTTCGGAGGTGCTCTGATCCGAAAAGCCGACCTTGGATCCCTGGCCGTAGTGATCAGGCTGTCCTGTAAGTATGGCTGCTAGGCTGAGTCAGGCGCTCCCACAGACCCTTGCAGACTGGCCTGGCACCAGCCACAGGGAATCCACTGCCCGGCCCTCAGAGGGAAGGTGGACCAGCAACACAGCTCAGCTCCTTGGCGCCATCTTCCCTCACAAAAGAGCGGCACTGTCTGAACCCCCAGGGCCAAGGAGCAGTAAAAGGCCATAAAGGCAGAGGGAGGAGCCGCCATAAACTGGAGCCAGAGTCCTTAGCAGTTTCCTTTCTGATAAGGGCTTCAAGGGTTTGGAGGAGACCTGCTGTGATTTCCTAGTCTGGGCTCGCGTGCCCTGGATGTTTGAATGCTTGGGTCAGAGTGCACAGAGGGAAGATCAAGGAGGAGAAACTGTCAGAAGGGACAGGAAAGGACAGGAGGGGGCATCCGACGAAGGCCAAGAGGCCGGCTACAGAAGGGGCCATGGAATAACACCACAAGGGTGGCTCGGGTGAAGGCCACTTCCTGCATACCAGGTCCCTGTAAAGGGATCACCTCATTCGCTCTCCCACCCAACGGAGAGTGAGACGGCCCCCCCATTACCAACCTATTTTTCAGGAGACCCGGGTTAGAGGGAGGATCTGCTACATCATGAGCAGGGTACAGTGCAAAATGCAAACGTCAGCCCTCTTGTGCACCATTTGTCAGGAATTTCAAGATGGCAGCCACAGAAGGTTAAAGCTAGTGGGCGGCCTTCTGAGTGTGGAGCCTTGTGTGACTGCACTGATCTCATGTCCGTGAAGCTGGCCCTGTCTAGAGGGGTTGAGACACTTGACAAAGGTCACACAATAGTAAGAAGCGGTGGCTCTGATGTGAACACAGTGCAGTGGGACAGGACAAAGCCCCGGGTGGGTCTTTTAGTTCCTCCCATCCTTTCTATAAGATGGGCAGTGCTCAAAGAGGGTAAAGGAGCTGTTGAGGGTCACACAGCTCCCTGAGAGGTGGGTTCTTCCAATAAGGCAGGGAATTCAAGATGGGCCATTGTCTCGTAAGATGTCAGTCTCTACTTGCTTAGAAAAGCAAAACACACGCCCAAAACATGCCCAAACCAGAACACCAGCAGCCTGGAAACACCAGACAAGAAAATGGAAGAAAATATATAATGAAGCCAGGCATGGTGGCTCACGCCTATAATCCCATCACTTTCACACCCAAAACACACCCAAACCAGGACACCCGCAGCCTGGAAATACCAGACAAGAAAGTGAAAGAAAATATATGATGAGGCCAGGCATGGTGGCTCACGCCCATAATCCCAGCACTTTGGGAGACTGAGGGGTGCGGATCACTTCAGGTCAGGAGTTCAAGACCAGCCTGGTCAACAGGGTGAAACCCCGTCTCTACTAAAAATACAAAAATGAGCCAGGCATGGTGGCACACATCTGTAGTCCCAGCTACTCAGGAGGCTGAGGCAGGAGAATCGTTTGAACCTGGGAGGCAGAGGTTGCAGTGAGCCGAGATAATGCCACTGTACTGGTCCAGGCTGAGCAACAGAGTGAGTGAGACTCTGTCTCAAAACAAAACAAAATCACAACAACAACAAAATACATACATATATAATGAGTTTTTATAGAATGGTAAGCTCATTTTCTGAGCGAGGGGATTTTTTTCAGTGAGTACAAACAGGAGTGGTAACTTTCCGGGCCCTACACTCCTCTAGCATTTCCATCCCCTTAGACACCCTATTAGGGCAGTGGTAGTGGCCAGGGCTGGAAGGAGCTGCTGCATAAATGTCCTCCAGAATGGAAGTGTGGACTCTACCACCAGGAACTCACCTGCCTCGGGCCCAGGGCACAGGTCTGCCTGTCTTGTGCCCTCTTATGCAGAGAGGCGTTTCCTCAAACCCCTGGTCCAGTGTTAGCTTTCCCTTCTCTGAGTAACAGGCGTCAGTGTTCATAGGCCCACAGCTCTGAAGGCAGCCAGTTCGAGCTGCTGTTTTTAAGAGCAGAGCCATCAAACTAAAGTGGCATTTTTATTAATTTTCCAGTTGACTACATGTTCTTATCAATTAAATGGACAGTCAGGAGGGTTAGTGGTGAGAGTCCAGGTTGGGCTCAGAAGCCCACGTTCCAGTGATGGCTCCAGCTCCCTCTGTGACCCCAGACACTCTGGGCTGCCAGAGGTCCTCATCTACACAAGGAGGGGCTTCAACATCAGCCTCTCTGCCTCCATGACTCTTACATTAGCGCTCTCCTATCCCCATTCTTCTTCCTCACTGCATAATCTTAGCCTGGGAGGCAGCTCAGCCTCACCTCCAAGGTGGACAGACTCATCAGAGCAAAGACTTCAGAAGGCACCCACTCATTCTTCCTCCCTTTTCACAGCCTGGGTTGTCCTTGGCCTCCTTGGAGGCTGGCAGGGAGAGGAGAGGTCCTGGCCTGGGCCTTGAGTCTGGCTCTCAGGTACACCATTCAAGGACAATAGCAAGGATATAGGCAGATGCTAAGAGGTTGGGACCAACCAATGTATTCCTGCTTTCCCTGTGGCCTCTTCCAAAAAGCCGTCATATCTCCGCTTCAAGAGAAAGAGCCAGGTTTCCTAAACACTCCTAGAGTTAGTGGAGTCTAGGATGTCATCCTGTACATTCCTGAAACCATTCCAAGCATGTGGGGTTATGTATAATCATAGGAATTAGGAAATAACATTTATGCCTATGGGGATTAAGAAAACCATGGACGCACATGGGAACATTATATAGTCATTGAAATGGTAATGGTGCTGTAATGATATCAGAAATGCTTATGATGTAATATTAACTCAGAAGAGCAAGGTGCAAAACTGGATAGAATATGTACTCAACCAGGTAGAATACATAGAAAAAAAACACCAGGATCGGGCGTGGTGGCCTGTAATCCCAGCACTTTGGGAGGCTGAGGCAGGTGAATCACCTGAGGTCAGGAGTTCGAGACCAGCCTGGCCAACATCATGAAACCCTGTCTCTACTAAAAATAAAAAATTAGCCGGGTATGGTGGTATGCCCCTGTAGTCCCAGCTACTTGGGAGGCTGAGGCAGAAGAATCGCTTGAACCTGGGAGGTGGAGGTTGCAGGGAGCCAAGATCATGCCACTGCACTCCAGCCTGGGTGGCAGAGTGAGACTCCATCTCAAAAACAAAAAACAAAACAAAACAAAACAAAACAAAAAACAACAACCAGTACAGATGATGGGATTGTGGAACATTTTTTTCTTGCTTTTTGTATTTGCATTAGTATGTTTCCGTTGCTGGCCACCCCAGCCCCTTCCTGAAGCCAGGCCTGGCTGGCTATATTTTGTACCATGTGACCCCCACCCACTTTCCCCTTCCCAGGCACAGCTGACTGGGATGTCACTTGTGGGTAGCCAGCTATAGGCAGACCAACACCATGTGACTTGAGTAGTCTGGCCTAGAAAGATGAGCTGTTATTTGTTCAGCTTTCCTCTTGAGCTGAGAAATGTGAACTGAGAAACAAAGAAAAAAGTTTGCTCCACTGGATTGAAGCTGCAGAGGGGACCAGAACACTGCTAGAGGAATGGTCACCTTGGGTGAGGGGCTTGTTGAGGCTATGAGGGGGCAGGGGCCAGAGGCCAGCAGAGAAAGCCAAATCCTAGGGACAGAGAAGTCAACAGCCACCTTGGCCAATTCCCCCACAAGCAACCTTATTCTTGCAACACACTCCCATTTTCCCTTGCGGTCAACTGAGAGGGTCTCTGGTCCTTGCAGCTGAAAAATGTTATGTTACACCTTCCAAAATTTCTATGGCTCTATACTATTATTATTATTATTGCTTTTGAGATAGGTTCTCACTCTGTGGCCCAGATTGGAGTGCACTGGCGGTATCATAGCTAACTGTAACCTTGAACTCTGGGCCTCAAGTGATCCTCCTGCCTCAGCCTTTGGAGTAGCTAAGACTATAGTGTGCGTTACCATACCCAGCTAAATTTTTTTTTTTTTTTTTTTTTTTTTTTTTTTTGAGACAGAATTTCACTCTTGTCGCCCAGGCTAGAGTGCAATGGGGTGATCTCGGCTCACTGCAACCTCTGCCTCCTGGGTTCGAGGAATTCTCTAGCCTCATCCTCCCAAATAGCTGAGATTACAGGCACCCGCCACCATGCCTGGCTAATTGTTGTATTTTTAGTAGAGATGGAGTTTCGCCATGTTGGCCAGGCTGGTTTTGAACTCTAGACCTCAGGTGATCCACCCACCTCGGCCTCCCAAAGTGCTGGGATTGTAGGCGTGAGCCACCATGCCTGGCCCTGGCTAATTTGTTTTTTGTAGAGATGGAGGCTCATCATGATGCCCATGCTGATCCTGAACTCCTGGGCTCAAGCGATCCTCCTTCCTCACCCTCCCAAAGTATTGGGATTACAGGTGTGAGCCACTGCACGCAGCCTATATAACTTTTAATACAATAGGGGACCACCAAAAAGGGAAGTCCACAGCATGTCAGGTGACCCTGTCATTTTGGAACGCCTTCTTATACCCAGTCAAATACTACACATTTTCCTGGTCTTGTGTCTTTCCACCAGGGCTGTAGAGGAACTAGAAAGGCTAGAGTTTTAGGCTATTGGGACATTGTGCACCCCTGGATGTCCCTCTGGGACTCTGCCATCAGACAGTCTCAGCCAGGGCCTGTTGGAGACAAACTGCCAGGGAAACAGGGCCTCATCACCTTCGACAGGCACCTTGGCATTGCCTATCTTGTGCTGATCACATCCTCAGACATTTGGTGGATCTCCATTTACATGTGGTCTCTGTACTGCCTCACACACTCTCAGCTCTCTCTCTTTCTTTGTCTCTCTTTCTTTTTTTGATGTTGTTAAACTCTGTCGCCCAAGCTGGAGTGCAGTGGCACAATGTTGGCTTACAGCAACCTCTGCCTCCCAGATTCAAGCAATTCTCTTGCCTCAGCCTCCTGAGTAGCTGGGATTACAGGCGCCCGCCACCACACTCGGCTAATTTTCATATTTTTAGTAGAAATGAGTTTTCACCATGTTGGCCAGGCTGGTCTTGAACTCCAGACCTCAAGTGATCTGCTCACCTCGGCCTCCCAAAGTGCTGGGATTACAGCTGTGAGCCACTGCGCCCAGCCTCTCTCTCACTTTCTCTCTCACACACACAGACACTCACACACATGTGCACGCACACATGCATATGCTCACACACACACACACACAGATGCTCAGACACACCCAAACCAGGACACCAGCAGCCTGGAAATACCAGACAAGAAAGTGGAAGAAGATATATAATGAGTTTGATAGAACTGGAAGTCCATTTCCTGAGCAAGGGGACTTTTGTGAGTGAGTATAGACAGACAGGAGTGATAACTTTCCTGGCCCTAGAAGCTTCTAGCATTTCCATCCCCTCACACGCTTCTTCCCTTGAAGTTTCTGTCCTTCACACTTCCTGCTATCTCAGGCTCTTGGCCAGATCTGCGGACTTGAAAGGCACAGCAAATGGCCTCAAATGTTCTTCCTCCTGGATAAAATGCACGCAACCACACTTACCTATTAGTGGACTTTCTTCCTACTTGCCTGAAATGTGGATTTCTGAACAGAAGAGGCCCGGGGTGGATGAAGTGGGAGAGAAGTACCGAGGAGAAAAAGGGAGGAGTGTGGACTATTTTTTTTTTTTTTTTTTGAGACGGAGTCTCGCTCTGTCACCCAGGCTGGAGTGCAATGGCATGATCTTGGCTCACTGCAACCTCTGCCTCCCGGGTTCAAACGATTCTCCTGTCTCAGCCTCCTGAGTAGCTGGGATTACAGGTGCCTGACACCACACCGGCTAATTGTTGTATGTTTTTAGTAGAGATGGGGCTTCACCACGTTGGCCAGGATGGTTTCAAACTCCTGACTTCAGGTGATCCTCCTGCCTCAGCCTCCCAGCTGTAATCCTCAGCTGGGATTACAGGCATGAGCCACCACACCTGGCCTAGCTTGAGCAAATTTCTCACCCTTCCTGAGCTTCACTTGTCCCAGCTGCAAAATGGGAATAAGCTGCTCTGTTACAGGAAGGATAAAATGAGAAGTGGACATAAAGGTCCATGCATACCGCAAGTGACCTTCTTCATCTTAGGGAGTCAGACTGTGACTGCCTTCCCTTCCTACTCCCCTCTGGACTCCTCCTGGGAATATGTCCTTCCCAGGAGCCTGGTGGGGGCTGGGCAGTCACCCCAGGCTAGGGGGGCGTCCACCTTGCAGACTTTTCCATAGCAGACTGACCGCTTGCTTTGCAGACTGTCAATGGGCAGTGCAGTCCAGGCCAGGGAAGGGCTAGTGGCGGCTGCAGTTCTGCGACCAGGTTTGGAAACGCGTGTCAAACGCAATTCCAACCAGATGAGGCTGGCCTGCTTCCAACGGCCGCTTTCCATCCAAGGTCTGGCCAAGGGGAGCTTTGCCCAGATCCCCTCCACAGGCAGTCCAGGCAGCAAGGCCTATTTGTTCCCCCGAGTCCTCGGGTCCAGACTCACAAGCTCACCTCTCTATTCCAGAGGCTCTGTTCAGAAGCTCCAAGCCATGAGTCATGGAGCCTGGTGGCGCTAGGGAAGGTGGGAAGGGTAGGTGCAGGCTCCAGGGCACATAGCAACTGGAAGAAGCCATCTGCCCATCCTGTAGTTAAACAAGGCTGGTCCTCTCCCTAACAAGCAGGGAAAGGAGCTGGGAAAAAGAAGAGGACGAAGAGATGCTCTCCAACCACCACAACATGGGGCAAACATAGGCCTCCTCCAGCGAAAGGAAATATCCCATATGAAGCAGATGGGCCTGAGGCAGTTGGCCAGAGAGCCAGTGACTTCTCTTTTTGCTGCTTAGAAATGGTGGCTGAAAAAAACACACACGCCACCACCACCGAAAAAAACTAGAGAATGCAGCATACCAGCAAAGAGTCACAGAAGGAAAGGAAATCCAAATGTTTTGAGTTTAGCTATTAAGCATAGTTTCCAGCGAGTGTACTCATGTCTTGAAATGAAACAGATGAAAGCAACATGTGTCAATGGTTGTAGGAAGGCAATAATGTCATCAACAGGAAATAAAGAAATTGAACACTGAAGCCTCAGCCCAGAATTTAACTCTTCTCTTGCCCAGGTCCCCAAGGCTTTCTGCGTGAAGACTGAGAACGTTTCCTGTAAGACTGGGTCACTGCCCCTCTCCACCTGCCTGGAAGGTCCTTGAGGCACCCCCTGCAAGGATCACGAGCACCTGAGAAGGACTCGCTTTCTTTCTTAAGGGATGTGGCCTTGGAAGAAAGGGAACCCCAAGGGGCCCTGGGCCAGCTGAAGAGGAAGCTGCATAGCCTCTCTCTCTATGAAGAGGCTACAAAGCCTTGGCTGTGGGATCACAGTTAAGAGTTCCTGGCAGGGACAGTGCTGGCTGCTGGCAGAGCCAGCAAAGCCAAGGCCAACGTGCTGGCACTAAAAGGGCTGGTGGCGCCACCAGGGAGTCCCGCAGGCCCCAGGAGTCTCTGAATGTTGCTCAGGCCCAGAAGCTAGGAGATCCCTTCTCAGCCAATCCCCCAACCCAAGGCAGAATGCAGAGCGCGTGCACTGGCCCCTCTGGTCAATCCAAGAGAACCTTAGGAAGAGCGGGGACTTTGGGCCTTGGAAGGTGAGGCTAACACTCACATGCCTTGAGAGTGGCCGGGATGACTCCTGCAGGCCAGTCTCGCTGGCTGCTTTTATCTCGGATGAATCCACCCTATTTGGCTTTGGGGATGCCTGACTCACTGTGGACATTGTATGTCACTTGCAAACAATTCATAAAACTTAAATATCAAACACATCATGCTGGATCAAATAGATCAAACAGATCACGTGGGATCTTGGAGTGAGAGCATTCATGAGTTCAGTTTCAGACCTGGCCTTAGAGCTCTTAAGTCCAGGAGTGCCAGACAGCACCGTGGGCTGCACCTGTTCTCTGCATCAGAGTCCTCGGGGAGGTCTACACAAAGCCAGATTCCAGAGCTTTTCTCTGGAGACTCAGGAGGTCAGGCTGAGGGGTCAGCAGCTTAGCCCAGTGATTTTTAGACCACCCTGGATCAAGATAGCCTAAAACAAATGGATGTAATTGTCATCACATACAGATAAAATTAATGGACAGAAATGTCTCAATTCTTTCTCTCACAATTAAGAAAACCAACCCTAAAAGATGTTTGGTAGGTCTTGACACTGAATTCTAGTACAGGATTTTTGGTATTTGCCCAGAAATACACATTTGGGTTTACTGTACCCGTGTGCATTAGTCAGCTTGGACTGCCATAGCAAAACAACAGACACTGGATGGTTACATCACAGACATTTACTTCTCACAGCTCTGGAGGTTGGAAGGCCAACATGAAGATGCCGACCCCTTTGGTTCCTGGTGAGGGCTCTCTTTCTGGCTTGCAGAGAGCTGCTGTCTGGCTATGTCGTGCTATGGCTGAGAGACAGAGAGCGAGCAAGCTCTCTGGCATCTCTTTTTTTTTTAGATGGAGTCTCGCTCTTGTCACCCAAGCTGGAGTGCAGTGGCATGATCTTGGCTCACTGCAGCCTCTACCTCCTGGGTTCCAGCGATTCTCCTGCCTCAGCCTCCCCAGTAGCTGAGATTACAGGCACACGTCACCACACCTGGCTAATTTTTGTATTTTTAGTAGAGACAGGGTTTCACCATGTTGGCCAGGCTGGTCTCAAACTCCTGACCTCAGGTGATCTGCCTGCCTCAGCTTCCCAATGCTGGGATTACAGGTGTGAGCCACTGTGCCTGGACTTTGTGTCTCCTCTTATAGGGGCACTAATCCCACCATGAGGACCCCATCCTCATGACCTCATCTGAACCTAATCACCGCCCAAAGGCCCTATCTCTGAATATTGGGAGTCAGGGCATCAACATGGGAATTTTGGGGAGACACAGTGGGGTCCATAGCACCATGTTTCATGGAGCTCCTCCGGGAGTACCACCAGGTCGATCTGACCCACATGTCAGGGGCCTGCCGGGTGGGCACTGGCATAGGCTTGGGGGCAGTGTCAGCAATGGTCAGACCCAGGCTTTCGCTCTTCAGGAGCCCTCATTGTGTGAGAGATCAACATAGAAACGGTAATGACCAAGGCGGAGATGTACCCAGGGTGCTGGGGGAGCAAGAAGGGGCACTAAGTCTACTTTAGAGGAGATGACAAGGGGTAAAATCAGCTCAAGGAAACTGAGAAGGGCAAACCTGGAAGATGGAACAGCACGAGCACAGGCTCCGAAGCTCGACGCAGCCTGGGGAGAGGGGATGGTTCCCTGTGGAGCTGGACAGCACATATCCCACAGGGGGCTGTCTGGAGTGGAGGTTGTTGTGGCCAGATCCAGGAGAAACCCAGGGCTCTGCGAGGAGTATGGCCTTACTTTGCAGATAAATTGTCTTAAACCGGGCAGTTGGGGAGCTATGTAACCCGAGCTGGGTTTTAGAAAGCTGCCTGTTGTGGGCGTGTTGGGGCTAGAAGTAATGAGAGGTAGGATTCAGACAGCAGGGACCCCATGGGAGTCCATTACATGAATGTAAGCGATCGTATTTGTTTAGATATTCATATTTTATTTCAGCAACTGTCTTAGGTCGGGCTCCCTAGAAACTGACCCTGTGAGGGGAATGCATGTGAATTACTAGGAAAAGTCTCAGGAAAACCCTGCAGGCGAGCGAGGGAATGGAAGGGAAGGAAGCCAGGCAAGGCTGTGACACCGAGCAGTGTCCACAGAGGGGGACTTTGGTTCCACCCACGGGGAAATCTGGAGACGGCGTAGGTCACGGCTCACCACTGTCCTGGCTTGGGGACAAGGGAGCTGGAGGATTTATACCCCAGCATCTGTCCACCACTGGTTAAGGGCTGGGAGGAGGTTAGGGGTATGCAGACACTTGTTGCTCTCCAAGTTGCCGGCACAAGGCATTCTAGCAGCTTCTACCAGAGAAGCAGCAGGAAATGCTGCGAGTGAAGCAGGAAGAAGCTGGTGTCCAGGGTGGGGTGGGGGTGAGGGGAGAGGGGGTGGGAAAGCAGAGCTCTGAGGGCATCTGGTGCCATGTAAGGCTGCCCAAGGACTTCCAGTGCATCTCATGACTAGCCAGGGCCAGCCAGGAATTCCTGCTTGGGAAGAACTTAGTATGGTTCAAATCTAGAATGTCGAGGAAAGCCCAAAACAGGACAGCCACATCAGCTCCTTTTCTGGGATTACGGGGACTTTATGACTCTAAAAAATTTTTTCCAGCCGGGAGTGGACAAGGGATTTGGCAAGCAAGGAATGCCCCATGCTGACCTCACCAGCTAACCATGAACCACATCAGTGGCTACAACAGGGCTTTGCTGCAAGAATCAGGGCCCATCCAAGGGCTGCCACTGACTGGCTAACTGATGTGGGGAAGGCCAAGTTCTCATTCGTCGGTCACTCAGTGCTCTTTATCTCCACAACCACGATGGCTCTGCATGCCCTACTCATCTCTAAGGTGGTTATAAAGATAAAAACAGGATTCCAGCTTGGGCAAGTTTTCCAAGAATGTTCAAGGCTTGCTGTAAGTCCATAATATATGCCACTTCTGAAATGCTGAGTAATGTCAGACAAGGGCCAGCAGGGAGAAAAGTGACATTTACTGAATGTCCCCTACAGGTTGGTGGCTGCCTTCGCAAGCTTCACGCAGGTGACGAGAAGGTGCATAGGGAGAACTTTGACCTTCAAGGCTGGATACTGACAGAAACCTTGGTCTGTCCCTGTGGCCGCAGCTATCACTAAGGCATGTGGTCTCCACCCAAAATGCAATTAATCACTGAGCACGGGCGTTACCTCTTCAGACTTGTGAATAAACAGAGATCAAAGACAGCCAGTCAATGAGACTCTGATAGGCCTTTAACCAGGCCCGGTGCCAGCTCGCTGGCCGCCTGCACTCCTGATCCAGCCAGACACACTCAGCCACCCATATGTCAACTCCCTGTCCTGCCTCCCACCCTCTAGGGCCAGGCCAACCTTCCACAGTGTCCCAGAGCCATTGAGCTTCCAGATTAACCTCTTCCCTGTTATAATGGTGCATGGAAGCCAGCTTTCTCTTGGAAAATCAGGACTGTGGATGATGTGGCTGGGACACCATCCCTTTCCCCCTTCCTCTTGACAGCCCACTGGGTCCTGTCACTGATAGACCCAGAAGCAGAGCACCTCCCTGTGAAACATTCAAATCTGCGCCCCAGGCCCATTTACAAAGCTGACTTGTCTTGGATCCTCAAGATTGCAAGAAAACAAGGAGACTATGACTGTAACATCTGAACTGTCAGGGAACTCCTGTATAATCTCTTTCGGCCTCTCTGCCAGGGTTCATGTCCCACCTCACTGGGTGCCCCAGATGTGGGGATGAGAGTGAGGGGGCGGGAAGTCTGTGCCATGCTCCAGGATGGCCAGGCTCTCCTGGCCACCCCCAGTGTCTACATCAAAGTCCCCACCCCATTGCACGGCACGGGAACCTCTGCCCACAGCTCTAGAATGTGAGCTCTTTAAGGGCAAGGAAAAGATTCATTCACCTTTGCATTTCCAGAGCTTCACCGAAAGCAGGGGCGCAGCAAGGTTAGATGTCCTTGATGCAGGACTCACCACACACCACCGGGAACACTGAGGATCTGAGAGCCTGTGGGACTTGCCCAAGCTAAGCTGTTCAGTAAATGGCAGGGTCTGGACTTGAACACATGTCTGCCTGACTTCAAAGTCTGGGCTTGTTCCAGTACATCACACATATGTCTGAGCTAAGACATCTGGGTTTACAACATCATAAAAATCAAAGGTTGGCAATACGTTCCCAGCATCCAGTTTCACACATGGACCAGTTTTGTCCCATAGCCAAGGACTGGTGACCCTGGCTTCAGGTACCTCTTTGCTGACAGGGGCTCTGGGGAAGAGAGTGCAGTGGGCGCTGTCCATGCAGCCCCTCTGGGGGCCACACTACGGATGTTTTCGGTTACCAACAAATTCTCTCTTCTCTAAGAGGATGTAGGCTGCCTTGTATAATATCTACATTAGCGGCCAGGCACAGTGGCTCATTATAGGCATGAGCTACCAGCACTTTGGGAGGCCAAGGCAGGTGGATCACCTCAGGTCAGGAGTTCGAGACCAGCTTGGCCAACATGGTGAAACCCCGTCTCTACTAAAAATACAAAAATTAGCTGGGTGTGGTGGCATACACCTGTGATCCCAGTTACTTGGAAGGCTGAGGCAGGAGAATCACTTGAACCGGGGAGGTGGAGGTTGCAGTGAGCCAATATTGCACCACTGCACTCCCCCATGGGCAACAAAGCAAGACCTTGTCTCAAAAAAAAAAAAAAAAAAAAAAATCTAAATTAGCAGATGGTTTTCAAAGTTTTTGGACTGGATTGTGGAACAAATCGTATCATTTCCCCATATCAGTCTACATTGAATGTTTGTCATAATTTTATTTTATTTATTTTTATTCTTAATTTTGAGACAGGGGCTCACTGTGTCATCCAGGCTGGAGTACAGTGGTGTAATCATGGCTCATGGCAGCCTTGAACTACTGGGTTCCAGTAATCTTCCCACCTCAAACCTCCCAAGTAAGCTGGGATGACAGGTGCACATCACCACGCCCAGCTAACCATCATAATTTTCCAAGAACAAATCAAATGCAATGAACTGACCAAACAACCCTCACTGGCATCCTCTGGAGAATGCATAACCTGTCTGTGATCAAGGAGAGTCTATGTTACACACTGCTACACATTACCTGCCCTTCTTCAGGGAACACTCTGATACTGTGGCACAGCTGGCCACAGTATTTCTTTTTTCTTTTTTTTTTTTTTTTGAGACAGAGTCTCACTCAGTCGCCCAGGCTGGAGTGCAGTGGCACAATCTCGGCTCACTGTAACCTCCGCCTCCTGGGTTCAAGTGATTCTCCTGCTTCTGCCTCCCGAGTAGCTGGGATTACAGGTGTGCGCCACCACGCCCGGCTAATTTGTGTATTTTAAGTAGAGATGGGGTTTCACCATGTTGGTCAGGCTGGTCTTGATATCTTGACCTCGTGATTCGCCCGCCTTCGCCTCCCAAAGTGCTGGGATTATAGGTGTGAGCCACCACGCCCGGTCACAGTGTTTCTTTCTGAGCTTGAAAACCAGAAAGGGGATAAACGGTTGGAAGTGAAATTTGGCCAGCTGGTTAGATCATGAGTGTTAAAAGGTGCTAAAATCAAGGGGGCCACTGGCTTTGGCCAGAGTCATCTTCCCAACACAGCCTTTCTGCAAAGGTCTGGCAGCTGCAGGGCAGCCACACCACGATACAAGAGTCAGTTGCAGAGGGAGTAGGAGGTCCCCAGCTCTCTCCTGCCCTCCTTTGATTCTTCCACCTGAGGGCCAAGTATGACTTGTGTCTTGAGATGCTGCAGTCTCTTTCCCTAGGGTACATTTATACCACTTCGGAGAAGCTTTTGGTGTTTTTGGTTTTTTAGAGAATAGAAACAGAGGCCAGGCATGGTGGCTCACGCCTGTAATGCCAGCACTTTGGGAAGCTGAGACAGCTGGGTCACTTGAGGTCTGGAGTTGGAGACCAGCCTGGCCAACATGGTGAAGCCCCGTCTCTACTAAAAATATGAAAATTAGCTGGGCATTGTGGCACACGCCTGTAGTCCCAACTACTCGAGAGGCTGAGGCAGGAGAATCGCTTGAACCCGGGAGGCAGAGGTTGCAGTGGGACAAGATTGAGCCATTGCACTTCAACCTGGGCGACGGGGCAAAGCTCCATCCTCCCACTCCCCCTGCAAAAAAAAGAAGCAATTATTTCAGCCTGACACGGCATGGTGGCTCACACTTGTAATCCCAGCACTTTGGGAGGCTGAGGCGGGTGGATCACTTGAGCCCAGGAGTTGGACACCAGTCTGGGCAACATAGTGAGACCTCATCTCTACAAAATTTTTTTTTTTTTAATTAGCTGGATGTGGTGGTGCACAACTGTAGTCCCAACTCAACTGGAGAGGCTGAGGTGGGAGGATCCCTTGAGCCCACCTCAAGCTTCAGTGAGCCATGGTCAAACCACTGTACTTCAGCCTGGATGATAGAGCAAGACCTTCTCGTCTCTCGTCTCTCTCGTCTCCTCTTGCCAGCTCTTTCTTTCTCTTCTCTCTCTCTCTCTTCTCTCATCTATATATATATATATATTATATTTTTTTTTTTTCACCTTATAAGAGGACAAGGTAGAGACAAGGTCTCACTCTGTCACCCAGGCCGCTCATGAATTCCTGGCCTCAACCAGTCCTCCTACTCAGCTTCAGCTCCCCCAAGAGCTGGGGTTACAGGTATGAGCCACGGTGACAGCCATCTTTTGTAAGAGCTGGAGTGATGGCTGCAGATGGATGGGGCCACAGTCTTCTCAGGTGTGCTGGTGACTGTCTCCTGAGAGCTGGACAGAGGCCTCTGCACTCTGTCTGCATTCAGGGAACATTTACAGAATCACGCTCTGTGTACAGCACTGTGTTGTCCTGGTGGTCTGGGGTGCATTTCCTGGTCTCACCATCTGAGGACTCAGATGGCTCTCTGTAGAAGCCCAAATGAGGGTTGGTGGGGCTGAGGCATGTTGGCAGTGGTGAAGATAACCTCCCTCAGCACCCAGCCTTCCCCACTGGTCGGGACTAGGAATGTGGTCGGAGAGCCCCGCAGAGAGGCTGCAGAGAGGCTATAGCTGCCCTGGCAGCTGTTCAAGTATCTATCCATTTCAAAGGCTTTTTGTTAAACTTCTAACAGCCGAAAGGACAGCCTGAAGCCATGCATCAGGAAGGCCTCCCAATTTCGGTGACCAGGAAGTCTATTGAGTTCCCTCCAACCCCTCCAGCACCTAGAATGGAGACCTGAACTGGGCAATCAGCCCAATAAATCAGGGGATGGCACCCCAGGGGCCATCATGACCCAGGGGAGGCCCCTCTGGCTTTGGGATTTACTGAAGGGCAACACACAGGTGTGCAGGGCAGGAAGGCGAAAGGAAGCTTTGGAAAGATGCTAGCAGGGATGATGCCAGTGTCATACAAGTGTTGGGTCTCCCTGGGGCGATGTTTGATGCAGTCTTCCTTTCTTCCCCGGCTCCTGTCTGCTCATCCAGCTCTAGCTGCGGGAGTCAGCTCTGCCTTTGGTGGGGTTCTGCTACTACCAAGTCATGGGTGCTCTCCAGGCAAGTCATCTTGGCTTCTGAAATGTTATTTTCTCATTCACAAAATAAAGATGTTGGCCTGGTCACCAGGTCTGCTTCTCTCTGATGCGTGTCAGGGACATCTCAGAGGATGCAAGGAGAGTGAGAGAGGTGGGGATGTGGGGAGGCGCCCTGAGGGATCAAGCCATGGGTGTCCTGGGCGCACCCATGAAGAGCCAGGTCCACTGACACCAAGAAAGGAAGGCTTTCCTCCCCTCTACCCCAAACCTTGTGCCTTTAAGTGTCTTCGTTTGATTTGAATTCTTGATTGCCATTGTGGAGGGGTGTGGCTGAGCGGGACCTTTGATCTCGCCTCCCCAGAGTTTCTGGGGTCTGTGGTTCGGCAGAGAAGTTTGGGGTTAGCAGCAGTCACTGCCATCCATATGAGGGGGGCGCTCAGGCCCAAATTGATGTCAGGTTCCCGGCCAGGCGGAGTGTTACCTGGAGCTTTGAAGCTTGTAATGACTCCAGACCGTCTTCTCAAGTCAGCGGCTACAAATGTTAATAAAATTAAAGCCACCTGAGAGTTCAGCTGGGCGATCCTTTGAACGCAAGTCTGTGATGGGTTATTACCCTCAATTACCTAGTTGTCCACTCTCTTTGCTTGGGGTTAAACTCTTAACTCTTCCCTTTGAAGTCATTATCCTTTTATCTATGACTGGACCAAGGAATTTCAGGACAATAATCAATGGAAACTTCATAAGAATAGAGAAGCGGGCCGGGAGGGGAAAAGGTGTGAATATCCCTTTCACCGCTGGGGGGAAGGGGGATGGG
>NW_016817144.1:2498736-2567390 GCF_001698545.2 Rhinopithecus bieti | reverse complement strand
GCAGAGAGGCTGCAGAGAGGCTATAGCTGCCCTGGCAGCTGTTCAAGTATCTATCCATTTCAAAGGCTTTTTGTTAAACTTCTAACAGCCGAAAGGACAGCCTGAAGCCATGCATCAGGAAGGCCTCCCAATTTCGGTGACCAGGAAGTCTATTGAGTTCCCTCCAACCCCTCCAGCACCTAGAATGGAGACCTGAACTGGGCAATCAGCCCAATAAATCAGGGGATGGCACCCCAGGGGCCATCATGACCCAGGGGAGGCCCCCTCTGGCTTTGGGATTTACTGAAGGGCAACACACAGGTGTGCAGGGCAGGAAGGCGAAAGGAAGCTTTGGAAAGATGCTAGCAGGGATGATGCCAGTGTCATACAAGTGTTGGGTCTCCCTGGGGCGATGTTTGATGCAGTCTTCCTTTCTTCCCCGGCTCCTGTCTGCTCATCCAGCTCTAGCTGCGGGAGTCAGCTCTGCCTTTGGTGGGGGTTCTGCTACTACCAAGTCATGGGTGCTCTCCAGGCAAGTCATCTTGGCTTCTGAAATGTTATTTTCTCATTCACAAAATAAAGATGTTGGCCTGGTCACCAGGTCTGCTTCTCTCTGATGCGTGTCAGGGACATCTCAGAGGATGCAAGGAGAGTGAGAGAGGTGGGGGATGTGGGGGAGGCGCCCTGAGGGATCAAGCCATGGGTGTCCTGGGCGCACCCATGAAGAGCCAGGTCCACTGACACCAAGAAAGGAAGGCTTTCCTCCCCTCTACCCCCAAACCTTGTGCCTTTAAGTGTCTTCGTTTGATTTGAATTCTTGATTGCCATTGTGGAGGGGTGTGGCTGAGCGGGACCTTTGATCTCGCCTCCCCAGAGTTTCTGGGGTCTGTGGTTCGGCAGAGAAGTTTGGGGTTAGCAGCAGTCACTGCCATCCATATGAGGGGGGCGCTCAGGCCCAAATTGATGTCAGGTTCCCGGCCAGGCGGAGTGTTACCTGGAGCTTTGAAGCTTGTAATGACTCCAGACCGTCTTCTCAAGTCAGCGGCTACAAATGTTAATAAAATTAAAGCCACCTGAGAGTTCAGCTGGGCGATCCTTTGAACGCAAGTCTGTGATGGGTTATTACCCTCAATTACCTAGTTGTCCACTCTCTTTGCTTGGGGTTAAACTCTTAACTCTTCCCTTTGAAGTCATTATCCTTTTATCTATGACTGGACCAAGGAATTTCAGGACAATAATCAATGGAAACTTCATAAGAATAGAGAAGCCAGCCGGGAGGGGAAAAGGTGTGAATATCCCTTTCACCGCTGGGGGGAAGGGGGGTGGGGAGATGGGGGGATGGGGGATGGGGGATGGCGGATGGGGGCCGAGAAGGCCCTGTGTCCCCAACTTGAAGAACTAAAAAAGGAAGTGGGGGTACCTGATAATGACCCAGCGAGCAATTTTCAGATCTTCTAGAAAATGAAGAGAAAACGATAATTTGGGGGCGATCAGAGAGGTGCAGCCTTCATCAAAGGAGAAGGGAAAGTAATGAAGCAAAAAGACACAATTAAAGAATGGGTTTAATTAGGGCTTTGATGTCTGACATGGTGCATGACACTGTTAAAGGGGGAAGGGGATCAACTATTCAAGCGCCAGGAAATGGCTTGTTAAAAAGATCCGTCCCCAAAGACGCTGTCAGAAAGAGGGGAAACTTTCCTGCCGCTTCCCTACCAAAGAGGAAAGTCAGTTTCACTTGGATCCTCACCATCAGGAGGAAAAAACATCACAACTTTTTTTCTGGTAAAAGTGTTTCTGGGTTCCTAGAGGCAGCAGCTCTTTGAGGATCATTATACTCGGTGCTGGCCTCCCCCTGTTTAAAGAGAGAAGGAAAGAGAGAGACAGGAGAAAAGAAGGAAAAAAAAACAAAAAAACAAAAAAAACAAAAACGGAGTGTGTGTGCGCTAACGAATGTTGGCAATGTGTGTTTCATTTCTCCTTTTCATTTAATCCCATTTGGAATGCTTGTCTACACAGAGAAGATGAAAACACAGGGGGGAAGAGCCTGTCTGCAGTTTCCCAGTCGCACTGGAATGAGCAAGAAGCCTTCTCCAGTAACGAGCAGCAGCCCCAGCCTGGTTTTAGATGTGACAGAGCCGCGTCTGCCCCTCTACCACGTAGCCCGCACCTCTCAGCCTGACACACACATGCACACACAAACACTGCCAATTGAGGATTTGAAAGCTCACATTTTGCCCTTGTTACAACTCCCCCACTCCTCATTAAAAAAAGAAATAATAAAATAAAAACTCCTTTTATTGTGTGCAACATCTGGAAAGCTCCCTTCTCCATCTGCTAGGTCCTGACAGTGTTTGCAACCACAAAGCCAGCATCTCCTCCTGCAATGTGTCACGAAGGCTGGGGGTTGGAAGCCCTGGTGAGGAAGCCTAGGAGGGGGTCAGACAAACAGGCCTGCCCTCTGCCTGCTGGAGGCTGGAGCCAGCGTGGGTCCCCTTGGCCTGGGTTCTGGGGCCTGGGCTTCATGTGACTCCTAGTTTAAGGGAGGCAGCCGGTAGCCCCCTGAGTCTGTTCAGACAGGAAGCAATGGCTGAATATTCTCATGTTCCTGGGAATAACTCGAGTCAGGCCCTCCTGCCAGTGCCGGGAAGAAGGACAAACAGCTTGGAGACCCTAATGCGTAGGCTTGGGATTCAGTTTGAAATGAGCCTGTTGGGTTTTATTTCAAAACGCTCCTGTCTTGGGTTTTATTTCCTCTCTCTTACTTACACACACACTCAGCTAGCACTCTGGAAGAAAAAAAAAAAAAAGACAGCAGGTTTTGAAAAGTAGAGTGGTTTATGTGAAAAGATCGAAATGTTTCTCATACTTTCTCCAAAGGCCTAGGGCTCTTTTCTCCCAGGGACTGAACTTTTTCTCAGAGACAGTAATCCTTTAAAGCCTCAGCCCTCATTTCTTTTAGGTCACTCTTCCATTTCTTGGATTTAAAGAAACCAGAGGGGTCACAGATGTGGACATGTCACTCAAAATGAGCCATGGGGCTCTGGTCATTCTGCTTTGGAGGATGAGGGTTAGTTAGAAAGACAGCCTTAGTGATGATAGGCTGGTGGACAGAGGCACATGATCCAGACCCAGCCAGTGAAAAGTGACAGAAATTTAGGATGGCTTGAGCGACGGTCAGGGTGGTGATGTCCTCAGCTGTGCTGATCTTGGACACTGTGCCTAGACAGACATGCATGTATTTATATGTGAACCAAACGTGCTGGGCTGTCTAGGATGCTATGATGTATCTGCTCCTGATGAAAGCGAATGCTAAAGTTAGCTCAACAAAAAGCAAACCTCTTCAAATCAAGTGTCATTCTTCTAGATACCTAAAAGCTGCTTTATAATACAATTTATGCAGACGCTGGAGGAACTTCTACTTGAATTGGAGGGACTCCTTTGCTTTTCTGCCCAAACTACAACTGCTCAAACATTTCTACTGTGAAGAAATAAAATATATGAAAAGCACGGTAAGGCCAGGCACAGTGTCTCATGCCTGTAATCCCAGCAGTTTGGGATGCTGGGGTGGATGGATAATTTGAGGTCAGGAGTTCGAGGAGATCAGCCTGGCCAACATGGGAAAACCTTGTCTCTACTAAAAAAAAAAATAGCAAAAAAATTAGCTGGGTAGTAGTGGTGCACACCTGTAATCACAGCTACTCAGGAGGCTAAGGCATGAGAATCACCTGAACCTGGGACAGGGAGGTTACTGCCAGCCAAGATTGTACCACTGCACTCCAGTCTGGGCGACAGCGTGAAACCCTGTCTCAAACAAACAAACAAACAAAAAACATGGTAAGCCTAAATCGGCCCACATTAAGAATAATCTCTCCTCACTTTAGGATTTTCCATTTTATGGTGGTTTTCTAATCTTTGCACCTTGGAAAGTAAGATGCCTGGGGATCGGGATCCTTATAGTAGAAGGGGAAAAAAACTATTATGGAGGGCCTGGATTTTGTAAAGAGTTTTGAAATGCCCTGGCTTATTCTAAGTGTCTCTCCTCACAAAAGGAAGATATGACATGAAGTATATATATATTTTATTTTATTTTATTTTTTTGAGACAGAGTCTCACTCTGTCGCCCAGGCTGAAGTGCAGTGGCATAATCTCAGCTCACTGCAACCTCCACCTCCCAGGTTCAAGCGATTCTCCTGCCTCAGCCTCCCAAGTAGCTGAGATTACAGGCACGCACCACCATACTGGGCTAATTTTTGTATTTTTGGTAGAGACGGGGTTTCACCATTTTGGCCAGGCTGGTCTCAAACTCCTGACCTCAAGTGATCTGCCTGCCTCGGCCTCCCAAAGTGCTGGATTACAGGCACAGTCACCATGCCTGGACTGAAGTATATTTTTGATGATCGGTTTTGGGACAGTCTCATCTTGGCTTCGGATATGTAATTCTGCTGGGTAGAAAGGACTATGGGGGAAGAGGGCTCTGGACTGGCACCGAGGCCCCAGGAGTCTAGCTGGGCAACGCTGAAGGCTTTTGGGGAACCGGGGTCAGGGACTGGCTTGATCCCAGCATCACTTTTCCATATTACCCACTGGAATATGCCAATATTTCACCTTTACATAGTGTTGGTGGTGGGGGCTGTTTGTTTATGTGACAAACATTTCTGCAGCAAGAGAAAATGGATGTTAATTACCAAGTGAAGCTAAACCCCAGTTTATGAAGAGGCTTCTCCAAAAGAAGCTGCAGGCTACAGAGAGAAGTCTTACTTTAGGAACCAAGTAAAAAGCTTTCCTTTCATGTTGTTTTCAGAGAGGACGTCTTCGTTTGTGATGAGAGTAGTTGTCAGGAACAGGCTCCTATTAAAGGTGGTTTTGCTGGAAGCAGGAGAAGGCCCGAAGCCAGGGATATTCTTTTTAATAAGTCCCCAGCCTCAAAGCAGAAACAGGGCCTCGGTCCCAACACAGAGGAGAGATGCTTCCCACCCAGTCTCACACTGGAGGTGGGGCAGGGTGCATGTGAGTGTGTGAGTGTGTGAGTGTGTGAGTGAGTGTGTGAGCGTGTGAGCGTGTGAGCGTGTGAGCGTGTGAGTGTGTGAGTGTGTGAGTGCAGGTGTTATTCTGAGGGTGCTGGGGACACTCCAGAAGGCCTTTCACTCTCATGGAAGGAAAGAATGAACTTAAGACCCACAGTCCTCAGGGTAAGTCACACCTACCGCCCCAGGAATCTGGGCTTTGCAGAGTTTTATCTATCAGGTACAGCCTGAGTCTATGCCTCACTCTGCCAGACACTGAGGATAGGTTTCCTGGGACAAGTTACCCAATCCCTCCATGCCTCCATTTCCTAGCCTGTAAGACAGAGGAGGATTCCTGTGTCATGGGATTGGGGACTATTAGAGGTAGTGTACTGTCTTTGCCACATTATAGCAGGCACTCAGTATACTCATTATTTTTCCCTTTTTTGGTGGGGGGGGGATGGAGTTTTGCTCTTGTCACCCAGGCTGGCATGCAATGGCGCCATCTTGGCTCACTGCAACCTCTGCCTCCCGGGTTCAAGCCATTGTCTTGCCTGGGCCTCCAGAGTAGCTGGGATTACAGGCATGCGCCACCATGCCTGTCTATTTTTCTATTTTTAGTAGAGACAGAGTTTCTCCATGTTGGTCAGGCTGGCCTCAAACTCCCGACCTCAGGTGATCCGCCCACCTCAGCCTCCCAAAGTGCTGGGATTACAGGCGTGAGCCACTGCGCCCGGCCTTATTTTTCCAATAATTCTTCTGTGTGAAAAAAAACAGGTAAGAATGGGTTTTGTTTAGGCTCCAAGACTGTAAGCTTTCTGAGAGTAGGTACTGCATCTCACTTTGTAGCCTCAAGTTCCAGCACACTGTTGGGAGTACGATGGACTCTAATACACGGTTGTGGTTGCTGGTATAGATCACTGAGGAACTGCTGTTGGTCAGGAGAGGGTAGGGGATGAGAACTACAGTAGTCTTTGCTTTACAAAAGCATAGTCTTGGCCGGGTGCAGTGGCTGTAATCCCAGCACTTTGGGAGGTCGAGGCAGGTGGATCACCTGAGGTCAGGAGTTTGAGACCAGCCTAACTAACATGTTGAAACCCTGTTTCTACTAAAAATACAAAATTAGTCAGGCATGGTGGTGCACACCTGTAATCCCAGCTACTCGGGAGGCTGAGGCAGTAGAATCTCTTGAACCCAGGAGGTGGAGATTGTAATGAGCTGAGATCATGCCATAGCACTCCAGCCTGGGTGACAGAGTGAGACTCTGTCTCAAAAAAAAAAAAAAAAAAAAAAAAATCTTATAGGATTGTTAAAATTGGAAACATTACTTTTATCGAACAGACAGCAAGCTTTAAGGACAAGTTGAAGTCTGTGATGTATTAAACAGGGGCACCTACTGATAGAGCTTGGAAATGCAACCTGAGTCTACTAGACATTGCAAAGGAGGAGGAAGAGGAGTAGGTTCAGAGTTGAAGGATCCTCAACCCCTAGAATCAATTGAAGAGGAGGTAAAGGTGGAGGAGGCATTTCAACTTAGGAAGAGTCAAATGCTACCAGGTTTTCAGATTGCTGGCGGTCTGCCACAACTGGGCCACTAAGCACATCCAACATGCCACAGACGTTGTTCCTACACGAATCTGATCCTAGGGAGTGGCTCTGCCTGGCCAACAGTTGAGATGACTCTGCCTCCATCTGCCCTAGCTGTCTTGTCTGAGCTTCGTGACCCTCCACCAACATGTAAAATGCCTGACTAGGGCACAATTTCTAATGGTGGCGCATTAAAAAATGGGATGCACCAAGAGGGGCTCAAAACCATGGCCTTGATGGATGGTCTGATGGACTGAACTAACCAACCGGAGAGTCTCCTCTCCTCCACCTGGAGACAGTAACTCCAGTCTTGCAATAGAAGTCAATGGGAAGATAGGATTCACTTCGTGGTGATCTTTGCTGGAACCTGTGAGTGTCATGCCCTTGCCTTAGTGTTTACTCTTGGGATTATCTGCACAGCAGATAATCTGATGAGGTTGTCTATTCACTTGTTTCCATGAACAGTCGCTGAACACCTACTATGTGCTGGGCACTGTGCTAAGGACTGAAGCCCTACTAGAGCACCACAAAAGAGGTACTTTAGGGGATACATTTGTTATTGTGCTCACATTGTGTTAGAGTCATTGGAGCAGTTCAGCGGTACTGATGATCCCTGGCTAGCCATGTGGCCGTGGCCAAGCCATTTACATTCTCTGTCAATTAGTTACTTCTTCAGTAAAGTGAGGGGTTGGACTAGATCATCTCCAAAGTCTCTTTCAGCAAAAACATTCTAAGCATCATGCTCCGTGTGGAAAAGATCAGGTAATCGCCATCACTCTGGATAAACACAGTGTTACTAAAGGGTGGTAATAAATTTTGTCACTGTCTGTCATAATCATGTTCTGCCACATCATCTCTCTTCACACACAGATGTTTTTTTCCTCTATCAAAAGCTTGCTCCCTCCCTCCTGAGCGCCTCATCACTGTTGGTGCCATCCATTCTGGCAGGCTCCTTATTGGAACTGCCAAAGCACTAAGGCCTTGATGCCATGCCTGTCCCCTGACGTGAAGGGAAACAAGTTGGGTACATGACAGCGCATCCAGCCTTCTCTGAGCACCTCCTGAAGGGAAGGAGGAAGTTGGGCTACTTGAGGTTGAAGAATAAAGACAGGGAGAGTTCTTTCTCTAAAACAGCCGTGTTGATGGCACAGTGGCTCTTCCGAGACGTTCCTTGCCTATGCGGGGCTTCTGATAATTACCTGGTTGATTGCCTAAAATCTGGGGACTTTTCTGGGAGCTGCTGAACGGCATTTGTTTCCATATCTTTGGAGAAGAATATCAGATATGAGCCTTAACATCTTAGCGTTTTTGTAATTAGTATTTCTCCACTGAAATGGAAATGTCTTCTCTCCTACCCTGTTTTACTAGAACGTTGTGTACGGTAGGTCTTCTGTTGTTCAAAAAGAGAGAGACCGTTTGGAACAGTCTGAAATATCTTTAAAGGAACAGTCAAATCATCCATTCAACTAAATAGGAGTCAACTCCCCTGGAAATCACTTCCAAAAACTTCTTTGGAGTATGACATTTTCAAAGCAAAATTCTTTTCTTTTTTCAAAATACCACAAGCAATGCATTGAGTTCAGGGAATACTGCCTGCCAAACTTCAATTTTATATTTAACCTTTCTTCTTCTTTTTTAATGTCTTGCAAAACATGCTTGAAACTCTTCAAAAACCTTTTCAGCTTGAAAGTTTGGGAAAGAGTCTTAACTGACGAAACTCTCAGTTCTTAGCTTCCCTGTGTCTTCCCTTCCCCCTCCTTTGGTTAAGGAGAAAAATTAGTATTGACCGTTCACCAAACAAGGTCAACTCTAATCAGCCTGGGAAAGGGACGGACATTCGGTGCTGGTTGCTGACTTTTCATATCTACACTACCTGAGTGACTCTTAATCAGGTCCCAGTGTATCTTTTTAAAGCAAAAACTCATAGGTTCTTGGGCCATTAAGAGTGAGAAACCTTAAAACTGTGGTTGTGGTAGAAACATGACATTGAACACACCCCACTCCCCCTGTGTCAAGACACATAAGCATTGTGTAGTCAAGTTCTGCCAAAGAAATTGAAAATATATCTATAAAGTGGGGCTACTGGCTAGTCAGTAGAAGAATTGAACTTTTAAAAAGGTGTTGATAAAATACTTGTTAGAACAGGAAAACAGGATTAGTGGTGGTGTTCTGGGCATGACGTCCTCTGGGCCAAAAAAAGAAAATAATCATGTTGTTCTATTTTTCCTGGGGCCCAGCAAAGCAGTCTCAGCCCAAACATCAGGCCTCTAATCTTATTTTCTTTTTCTCTAGCATGTATTTTATTAACCCATTTTCTCATTTACCCACTCTGAATAGCTCAGTGGGTAGCATCCTTCTCAGAAAGTGAAAACCTCCTTGGAGATGCTGTGTCGAAGCAGAAATGCACACAAACCCCCAGCCCTAGTTGCAGCAAAGAATAGCCCCTTCTGTAATCCCGTCTGGTGAATCCACACATTGTATTCCAGCCTGCCAGGAGTGCTCATGCCTTATTAAAACATGGGCCATCAAGGAATGCAGCTGGCAAAAGGCTGGCAGCTTGCAAAGTGATTAATATCTAGGTAGGGATGAAAAGAAGTCCTTCCTATCCAGGGCCCAAGGCAAAGGGTTTCCACAGATCTGCCACCTGGCAACAGGCTACTACCCCAAAATAGGATGGGTCCAGAGCTGATGGTCTTTCGAAGGCGTCAAAGTGCAGCTTGCCTTGGACTGCATGTTGTAGGGGATCAGCCATGGGTTTAGATTCAGCCAGGTGACCTGTGTTCACATCTTATTTTTGCCACCATCTTGATTGAATGACCTTCGACTGCCACTTTCCTTCTTGGAGCCAAATTATAGGGGTAGTCCTGAGTGACTGATCTCACTGTACAGATGTGTTGTGAAGAATTCTAGACCCTCAAAATGAAGGGTCTAGAATGCCCAGTTCTAGGACCCTTGGAATAAAGATGTAGACATGATATCCCTATTTCAAACGCAAAGCCTTAAGGTGGGGGATAGGTATGTATCCCTGCTTCCCCACTACCAATTTCCCATTTTGACTTTTGGAAAAGTCTGTCCCATAGTCTCTTTGCAAAAGTGAGATAGGGTGGAGGCTGATGGAGAGCTGCACAGGAAGTGAGCTCACTCAGTCTAATCCAACGAACCCTCAGTGCCCACTGTATACTCCAGTCTGTGCCAGTTGCTGGACAACACAACATGTACATCATGTTGTACTGGGGAAGACAAAAACCACAATGAGCTAACACTACACTTTCACCAGAATGGCTTAAGTTTGAAAAACTGTCAATACCATGTGTTGGCAAAGATATGAAGCAATGGGATCTCACATACCTTGTTGATAAGGGTGTAAATTCGTTCAATCACTTTGGAAAATTGTTTGGCAATACCTGCTAAAGCTAAACATATGTCTGTCCTATGTCCTGGTAATTCTACTTCTGGTACATATCCAGGGGAAGTAATTGTACATGTTCACCAAAAGACACATACAATAATATCCATAGCAGCTATATTCATAATAGCTCCAAATGAGAACTAGCTCTATTACTGGAACTGGCACTTCACACAATTTTTATGATCTTTGTCTCTTAATCTTTTATATAATTAACATATTCCTTCATCCAAAAAATAAGAAAATGCTGTGGAGGTGATTTTTTATTTCTTTTTTCTTTTTTTTTTTTTTTTTTTTTTTTTGAGACGGAGTCTCGCTCTGTCGCCAGGCTGGGGTGCAGTGGCCGGATCTCAGCTCACTGCAACCTCCACCTCCCAGGTTCAAGAGATTCTCCTGCCTTAGCCTCCTGAGTAGCTGAGATTACAGGCAAGTGCCACCATGCCCAGCTAATTTTGTAGTTTTAGTAGAAATGGGGTTTCACCATGTTGGCCAGGATGGGCTCAATCTCTTGACCTTGTGATCTGACCACCTTGGCCTCCAAAGTGCTGGGATTATAGGCATGAGCCACTGCACCTGGCTTTTTTCCTTTCTTTTATATTTTGAGATGGGAGTCAGAGTCTCGCTCTATTGGCCAGGCTGGAGTGCAATGGCATGAATTTGGCTCACTGCAACCTCNTGCTGTGGGGGTTTTTTTTTTTTTTTTTTTTCTTTTTTTTTTTTTTTTTTTTTTTTTGAGACGGAGTCTCGCTCTGTCGCCAGGCTGGGGTGCAGTGGCCGGATCTCAGCTCACTGCAACCTCCACCTCCCAGGTTCAAGAGATTCTCCTGCCTTAGCCTCCTGAGTAGCTGAGATTACAGGCAAGTGCCACCATGCCCAGCTAATTTTTGTAGTTTTAGTAGAAATGGGGTTTCACCATGTTGACCAGGATGGGCTCAATCTCTTGACCTTGTGATCTGACCACCTTGGCCTCCAAAGTGCTGGGATTATAGGCATGAGCCACTGCACCTGGCTTTTTTCCTTTCTTTTATATTTTGAGATGGGAGTCAGAGTCTCGCTCTATTGGCCAGGCTGGAGTGCAATGGCATGAATTTGGCTCACTGCAACCTCCACCTCCTGGGCTCAAGTGATTCTTCTGTCTCAGCCTCCTGAGTAGTTGGGATTACAGGCACATGCCACCACATCTGGCTAACTTTTGTATTTTTAGTAGAGACAGGGTTTCACCATGTTGGTCAGGCTGGTCTCGAACTCCTGACCTCAGGTGATCTGCCTACCTCGGCCTTCTAAAGTGCTGGGATTACAGGTGTGAGCCACTGCACTCGGCTCATTTTTTTTTTTTTTTTTAGACAGGAGTCGGAGTCTTGCTCTGTTGGCCAGGCTGGAGTGCAATGGTGCGATCTTGGCTCACTGCAACCTCTGTCTCCTGGGCTCAATCAATTCTCCTGTCTCAGCCTCCTGAGTAGCTGGGATTATAGGTGCACACCACCACACCTGGCTAACTTTTGTATTTTTAGTAGATGGGGTTTCACCATGTTGGTCAGGCTGGTCTCGAACTCCTGACCTCGTGATCCACCTGCCCTGGCCTCCCAAAGTGCCAGGATTACAGGCATGAGCCACTGTGCCTGGCCTGTGGAGGTGATTCTTATGCCTTGGAACATGTAGGTTATGTGCATGTTTCTGTGTGTGTATGTTGGAGGCGGCAGTGTCAAGGAAAATGGCATCCAAGGAGATGGCTGGGTCTGCTCCTATTTGAAATTTTTCTAAGCATCTGTGGGGGTATGGCATTGGATAAACACTGGGGATTCTTCATAGCAGAAACCTCACCATCTGTTCTTCTGAGGCACTGGGGCCAAGAAAGCATCTTGCACAGAATCAAAAGTCAGTAAATGTTGACCTGAACTGAATTCCCTGCTCTCAGAGACCTTATAACATTTTCATAGAACAACAACAACAACAACAACGAATTTCACCCAGAAACACAGCAACTTATGGCAAATCATTTAGTCCCAATTGAAAACAGCTGTGTGGTAAGGTACTTTGGGCATTAAAAAATTTACACCTGTCTTAGTCCATTTTGTGTTGCTATATCAGAATACCATAGACTGGGTAATTTATAAAGAAGAAGAATGTATTTCTCACAGTTCTGGAAGCTGGGAGTTCACTATTAAGGTGTTGGCATCTGGTGAGGGCCTTCCTGCTGCTTTTTCCCATGGTGGAAGATGGAAGGGGAAAGGGCAAGAGAGCAAGAGAGCAAACAAATGGAGCTGAACTCATTTTTATACCAAAGCCACTCTGGTGATAACTAACCCACTCCTGAGATAACAATATTAATCCATTCATGAAGGCAGAACTCTTATGACCTAATCATCTCTTATTAGGCCCCACCTCCCAATACTGTTGCATTGGGAATTAAGTTGCTGACACATGATCTTTGAGGGTGCATTCACCCCATAGTAACATCTAATCTTAGATCCATCACTAACTGGCTATGTGATATTGGGTATCACCTGACCTCAGGTGATCCACCTGCCTCGGCCTCCCAAAGTGCTGGGTGGGATTATAGGCGCGAGCCACCACGCCCGGCCAGGCCAATCATTTTGGAGCTATGCTTACATTTTATCTGTCACATGACACATCTCATCCATCAAGAAATCCCATCATAGCTGATTTGAAAACCATGGGCTGTGACTGCACTGCTCTTCCAAATGCCTAAGTCGGCCCCTCATAACAATAGTGACGTATTTGCTTCCCTTTGTTTGTTTGTTTTTTTAACAAATCAAAGAAAAGGCATTTTAGTGGTTCACTAATTCAATTGACTAAATAAAGCCACACGACTATGGCTTCAGGTCGCATCAGGCTCAGCTCTGCAATTTTCTAGTCTGTGAACTCGGGCCAAAGCCCCCTTCGTAAGTTCACTGTGGTTACCTTGCCCCATCCATCCCAACTGGCCTTGACCTAAGGATGTCCCCAAATGCTTCCACTTTTGCTTTGCTTCGGCCTGCAAATCTCCCCACCTCCACCTTCCACAAGAGCTTGGGGATGCTTGGCATTGCTTGGTCTCTTAGGATGAAATTCATCAAACTCGGTCTCCATAATATTTGTGGGCAGTGTCTCTTCATTTCCTCAGGGATCAGATAGCGGGGATTAAATCTCATGGTGCCAGGGCTGGAGGATAGCTGACTCTCAACCTGAATCCCTTCTGCCAGTACTAACCAACTCCATAAGGAAAAAGGCCACTTATTACATTGCATTGGGAATCAAGCTGCTGACACATGATCTTTGAAGGACACATTCACACCACTATACCTTGGAATATCTAGAGTATGTGTATATTTCTGTGTGTGTATGTTGGAGGGGGTGATGTCAAGGAAAATGGCATCCAAGGAGATAGCTGTGTATGCTCCTATTTGAAATTTTCCTAAGCATCCATGGGGGTAGGGCAGTGGGATGAACACTGGGGATCCTTCAGGGTAGAGACCACATCATCTGTGGTGTGTGTGGGGACCCGCCATAATTCTTAGGTCATCCATGAGAGATGCTGTCACTGAAGGGGGAGGGGCGTTTGAATTGGATACATAGACTGTAGATTTAAAGGCAATACTTGCTATGTTTTCAAAACGGAATTTTAAAATGAAGTTTGAAAAGTCATATTGATTTTCAATTAGAAAAATTTCATTTTGGGCTGGGTGCAGTGGCTCACGCCTGTAATCCCAGCACTTTGGAAGGTTGAGGCGGGTGGATCACGAGGTCAGGGGTTCGAGACCATCCTGGCCAACATGGTGAAAGCCTGTGTCTACTAAAAATATAAAAATTAGCTGGGTGTGGTGGCGGGCAACTGTAATCCCAGCTACTTGGGAGGCTGAGACAGGAGAATGGCTTGAACCTGGGAGGTGGAGGTTGCAGTGAGCTGGGATCATACCATTGTACTCCAGCCTGGGTGATAGGACGAGACTCCTTCTCAAAAAAAAAAAAAAAAAAAAGGCCGGGCACAGTGGCTCATGCCTGTAATCCCAGCGCTTTGGGAGGCCAAGGCGGGTGGATCACAAGGTCAGGAGATTGAGACTATCCTGGCCAACATGGTGAAACCCCATCTCTACTAAAAATACAAAAAAAAATTAGCTGGGCATGGTGGTGGGTGCCTATAATCCTAGCTACTTGGGAGGCTGAGCTAGGAGAATGGCTTGAACCCGGGAGGCGGAGGTTACAGTGAGCCAAGATCATGCTGCTGCACTCCAGCCTGGTAACAGAGGAAGACTCTGTCTCAAAATAATAATAATAATAATAAAATAAAATAAAAATTCATGTTAACCTCTTGTCCCCTTTGGTCATTATGAAGACACCATGAATGGCATAATAGGATTTCTATTTATATGGATTTGGTTATACAATGCTCCCTGGGATCTGGAAGGGAAGGATGATGGATCCTAAAGTACTTTACACTTGAAACAACGATATGCTCTGGAGCGGAACTGAGGACAAGCTGGGGTTTGTGTGGAAACTTTGAAGGGGTAGGAGGCAGAGGACTGATTCTAGGAGTCAATTTTAGGGATTTTGATAAGAGGTGTATTTGCCTGCCAGTCCCAACTGTCTACTCATCTTGGGACTCTGAAGAAGTATTTTGTCTGGGTTGGGGTGATGTGTCACCTTGGAGGGGAAGAGGCAGTGCTAGGCTTAGTACAGTGAGGGATAGGGTAGGTGCAAGATCCCTGTTCTGCTGGCGGAGAGAGTAAACTCAGTGTGACCAAGTTTGCAGTTAGTCAATGCCGGAACCAGACCTGAAGGCAGCTCAGGCTTGAGTTAGGTCTGAGCCATGCTCTGCCCTGGTTAGGCGCGTGCTGGTTCCTTATTTTTCTTTTTTTTTTTTTTTTGAGACAGAGTCTCGCTCTGTCGCCCGGGCTGGAGTGCAGTGGTGCGATCTCTGCTCACTGCAAGCTCTGCCGCCTCCCAGGTTAACGCCATTATCCTGCCTCAGCCTCTCTAGAAGCTGGGACTACAGGCGCCCGCCACCACGCCCGGCTAATTTTTTGTATTTTCAGTAGAGATGGGGTTTCACCGTGTTTGCCAGGATGGTCTCATCTCCTGACCTCGTGATCCGCCCACCTCAGCCTCCCAAAGTGCTGGGATTACAGGCCTGAGCCACTGCGCCCGGCCTCCTTATTTTTCTTAGGAACAGATTCCTTAGCACCCACAGTCCCCTGGCAGGAACGGGCCAGTCCCAGGCTTAGCCGTAAGTGAAGAGAGTGATGAGGAAGAGTCTAGGTTGCTGGTGTTGGGCAGGGGACGTCTCAGTAGGAGGGCCCTGAATCGAGTGCCTTCCTGTGTATTCCTAAGAACCTGGTGTTGAGACCCTGGGCTTGGCAGGAGTGGCAGGGCACCAAAGCAGAGAAGCACACTGGAAAAGTAAGGGGTGTCCTCCTCCTCACTGCCATCGCTCCTGTTGCCATGCGTGGGGTGCTCTGCAGGTACTAGGCCCTGGCTTGGCATGACGGGCACCACTGCCTTTAATCCTACAGCAACCACATATGGCAGGTTTTCTGACCTAAGGAGTGAGGCTTACGAGGGATGGGTGGGGGATCTGAGGACAGTGCCTCTGTTTCTTTGCTGGCACCAAGGGCTTGGCAGACACGACTGCACAGATTCTCATGAGAAGTGGGTATCTGGGAGAGGCTCCACTCAGGCTGGGAGAGGCAGAGGCAGGATGTGTTCCGTTCATCCCCAGTGCAAGAGGTAATGAGAGCAATAAAAGCATCTGCAGGAAAGAGGGCATCACCCGGCAGCTCCAAGTTCACCATGGACTTCGAAGCAGTGCAGACCCCAACTATTCATTCCTCCCCCATAGACAGCCAAATGGCCACACTGTGCAGGGGGTCCTCCTACCTTCGCAGATTTATTTCCCCAGTATCAACAGCCGAGGCAGGGACGCGTCTCATGAACAGCTCATAGGAAACCTCATTCCACCACAAGGCATCCGCTCCCACCCACCAGAAAAGGCTTCAAAGTGGCAACCAAGCCTTGATCTAGTGGCCAGTTTGGGCACATTCCCTTCTCCTGGGTGACTTCCTTCTCCATTCTTATAGGAAATTCTTGTAAAGCTCCATAAAGTCTAAAATGGGGGCCGGGCATGGTTGATCACGCCTATAATCCCAGCACTTTGGGAGGCTGAGGTGGGCGGCTCACCTGAGGTTGGGAGTTCGAGACCAGCCTGGCCAATACGGTGAAACCCCGTTTCTACTTAAAAACAAAACAAAACAAAACAAAACAAAACAAAAAAAACTAGCTGGGCATGGTGGCAGGCACCTGTAACCTCAGCTACTTGGGAGGCTGAGGCAGGAGAATTGCTTGAACTCAGGAGACAGAGGTTACAGTGAGCTGAGATCATGCCACTGCCCTTCAGCCTGGCCAACAGAGTAACACTCTATCTCCAAAGAAAAAAAACAAAAAAACAAAATCAAGAAGTGTGAAATCAGAAGGTCTTCTAACAGTGATTCTTATCCTGAACACACCTTCAAATCATTCAGAAGCTTTAAAACCATTCGCAACCCCAGCCCTGAGCTTTTAATTGGTCTGCAGTGGGCTCTGGGCCTGGGCGTGTCTGGGAAGCTCCTCTGGCGATTTTGATGTGCAGCCTGGGGTGAGAGGCACTGTGCCCTCTCCCTGAGTCAGTAGAAGTCTTCATCAGGCCCTGCTGCATCACCATGGCTGCTTCTCCTTGAGAGATAACCTCTCAGACTCATTTCTTCATCTGCAAAGAAGAGTTAAGGGACTCTACCTCATACAGTAGCCATGATGAGGGTTTAGGGAGCAATGCCTGTAAAAGGGCCATGCCCTCCAAAAATAGATGATTTACAATCAGAACTGATCCACACTTGAAAACTTTGAGTTCAAAGTTTTCATGTTTTATGTTGTTCAAGAACAGGCCAGGCATGGTGGCTCATGCCTGTAATCCCAGCACTTTGTGAGGCCAAGACGGATGGATTGCTGAGCTCAGGAATTTTTTAGACCAGCATGGGCATCATGGCAAAATCCCATCTCTACAAAAAATGAAATACAAAAATTAGCCAGGCATGGTGGTGCACACTTGGGAGCACTCCCATGCTACTTGGGAGGCTGAAGTAGGAGGATCGCTTGAGTCCAGGAGGTTGAGGCTGCAGTGAGTCATGATCATGCAACCCCACTCCAGTTTGGGTGGCAGAGTGAGATCCTGTCTCAAATAAAAAATAATAATAATAAATAAATAAATAAAACACAGCCATTGACTCAGAAACTGTCTACACCCCGTTTTTCACCTCTGTGTAAACTATAGAAAGTGGGGCTCCAGGCTTATTCTGAAGGAAACCTGCCTCCTGACTTTTAAGGGTTTGGAAGCTGCTGGCTCCTAAGATATGATTTGCACATTATGCTCTCTTGGAGCATTTTATTTTAAGCAAAACAAAAAAATGTAACATTTTGAATCTGTCTTTGGCCACAGAGAGAATCAAACTTGGAAAAGAGGGGGTTCAGCTTCTTTCCTTCCTGGCTGCCCTAGGAACCAGAAACATTCCATCCACATCTCTCCTCAGCTGTTTTTCCATCATCTCCAAACAGAAAATCAGAGACATCAGCAATGTGAAAGCCAAATCCTATGTGTCTGAGGCGTTGTGAAGGCATCCAGTTTTAATAATGTCCCAGTGTGGGGACATCTGGCTGGACATCAAGGATCTGCTGATTGCTTCACACTTTCCCCACCCATTGCTCAAGGTTAGCTACTTATCTGCTTCCTAAGATTTTGTCACAGAGTCTTGGCATTACAAAGACCTGAGAGATACAAATCACGGGCTCACAGAATGCAATTTCCCATCTCCTACTGCTTCCCTGACACCAGTGCTCCAAGACTTAGAGGAATGAGGGCCCGCTACCTTCAAGGACAAGGGAAGACCTACCTCAAATGGTAACTCTGACCTCGCAAATAATGGGAAAGGCTGCAGCTTCCTCATGGATCCTTTCCCCACTGCCCAGAGAAATCTCTCTCCAGAGAACTGGGAGGAAACCGAGGGCCCAGGCGTGGAAGAATTACTTGTGAGCAACAGTGAGCGAAGCCATTTGGAAGTGATGCCAGGACTCCCCTCTTGCAATTCCCACTCCATTTCTCAAACTCTTACCCAAGAGCAGACTCTTGCACATACCACTGTTTGGGAATCTGGCCAAGTGCTGTTCTCCTATAAAACGTCTTATCAGATGGTTTATGAAATTAAGCTTTGTTGCTGTATCCTACATTTCCAAACAGACACTGTTCCCAGGGCCACGGTTGAAAGAAAAGCCTTTCAACCTTTCTACATCCCAAGATACGTAACATCCTGAAGAAACTAGTAGATGGACAATGGCCCATGAGTGACCACTGGAAAGAAAAAAGAGTTGGCTCATCTCATCATGGGTTAAGTTGACGTGTCTAATACTCCACAGTAAGCTGTGGGTGTGTATTAGTATGTTCTCGAACTGCTATAAATAAATACCTGAGACTGGGTAATTTATAAAGAAAATAGGTTTAATTGGCTCATGGTTCTGCAGGCTACACAGGAAGCATGGCTGGGGAGTCCTCAGGAAACTTACAATCATGGCGGAAGGTGAAGGGGAAGCAGGCACATCTTCACGTGGCCAGAGCAGGAGGAAGAGAGATCTTCTGATAACTCACTCATTAGCACAAGAACAGCACCAAAGGAGAAATCTGCCTGAATGATCCAATCACTTCTCACCAGGCCCCACCTCCAACATCAGTGATTACAATTTGACATGAGATTTGGGTGTGGACACAGACCCAAACCATATCAGGATGTCAGGGAGTAAGTAACAAGAAAGACACTCTGAAGCCAAAAACTTGGGATTCTAGACCTAATTTTAGCATCTAGGTAGCTGACTTTAATCTCAGAAAAATCATTTTACCTTAGAGATTCTCAGCTTTCTCATCTGTAAAAAAAAGCGGGGGGGGAGGGCATTAATAATACCAGCTATAAGGGTTTGTCCATACCTTTGGGAAAATTGAGTTAACAGATGAAACAAGAGTTTTATAATGATAAAGTCAAATGAAAGGGAGGTGGTATGTTTAATTCCTAAGACAAGAAGACATCATTATAACAAGGGGGACCAATTCTGGAAAGAAATGATGGGTTTGGGTCAAAGAAACTAAGCAGAGGTTTTTTAAAAGTATGAAAGTAAAAGGAAGGAAAACGAGGAAAAGGCCTCTGGTTGGCCACAAGTCAGTAGAAGCCAAAACAATGGACTTTGATTGCAAGGAGCAGAAACTCCTCTGTCAGCCGTGAACAAGGCGGGTGGCATCACCAGCACATCAGCCCCATTCCTTTGCTAGCTCTGAGCTTTAACTCTTGTCAGTGAGAATCTTCTTGGATGAGGCCGGGCCACAGGTCACTGGTCCAGTGACTGAGAAGAGGGCTGGGTTGGCTGCATCTAGAACAGGGGCTAGGGGAAGGGCAGGTCCCCTAAAGAGGGTGCCGTGAGTGTGGCAGGTGTCTTGAGGTTTAACCTGATGCAGCAACCAGGAAAGTATATGTGGCCCTAAGCTGCAGTGATACATGTACAGGATCCAGATCAAAGCGGGTAGAACCGGCTGGGCAGGGTGGCTCAAGCCTGTAATACCAGCACTTTGGGAGGCAGAGGCAGGCAGGTCACCTGAAGTTGAGAGTTTGAGATCAGCCTGGCCAACATAGTGAAACCCTGCCTCTACTAAAAATACAAAAATAAGTTGGGCATGGTGGCATTTGCCTATAATCCCAGCTACTCAGGAGGCTGAGGCAGGAGAATCGCTTGAACCTGGGAGGCGGAGGTTGCAGTGAGCCGAGATCGTGCCATTGCATTCCAGCCTGGGTGACAGAGCGAGACTCCGTCTCAAAACAAACAAACAAACAAAACAAACAAACAAAACAAAGGGGACCAAACTCATTCATTCATTCCTCAACAAACATTTATTGAAAGTCTACTATGTGCCAATTCAAATTTTATATCTTTGCTTTCAAAGAGCTCAAAAGTCCAGGGAGACTCAGAAATAAACTATTATCACACATACAGTGCATTAAGAGCTATGAGAGTGATGGGGACATCACATTGCGGGAATCACAGCAGACATTCTTTATCCTGAGGAGGTGATGGTTGATACAAGCTGAGTCCCGGGGAATGGGTGGGCATTAGCCAGGGGCTTCCTGGAAGAGGGAGCTCCAGACACAGGGAATGGCATGTGACAATGCCACAAGGCATGAGGCCACAAGGCCCCACCAGAGAGCTGCAAGTCATGTAACAAGGCAGGGATGCCTGTGGGTGGGACGGTAGAGGTGGCTGCTGGAGGTCAGACTCCTTCACTTGGGAAATACTGAAATTAGCACCTGTGAAGTGCCTGCTAGATGCCAGGTTCTGTCAATACAAAGATGGAAACAATACAACTCTGCCCTTAGGGAGTTTCATCCAATTGGGGAAGACATCCAGGCATGGACAATATTGTGTGCGTAGGATGTACTCATTGCCTGCTATGGACTCACAGAGGAGGCATCTCAGATTGTAAAGGATATTGAGTACTATGATATGGAGAATGGCCTTGATTAAGATCAGCTACAGCAGAGGCCAGGGGAAAATGGAGGTTAAGGAGTGCAGGCAGGAGAGTAACAGGGAGAGAGCTGGGTTCCCAGGAGAGAGGCTGGAGGCAGTGGGGAAAATGGACAGCAGAGCAGTGAGGCTGCTGAAGAAGCTATTGCAATAGTTGAGAAATAGCAGAGGCTTGGGCTACACTGCTGACAGTGAAGATAGAGAAAAGGAGGAGAGCCAGAAAGCTCTGTAGATGCTGGAGCTTGCAGAAATTGGGAATTAATTAGTTGTAAGCATGAAGGGAAAAACAGGGTTCAAGCGTCTGCTGGGCTTCTGATGTGGGTGACTAGTAAATGGGACAAGTTTAGTCCTAGACATTTTGAAATTCAGTCGCCCATTGGGCATGAGGGTGGAGACATCTAGCAGTTAGTTGAAGAAAGGGCTCTAAGTTCAGAAGAAAGGACTGGGTGGGTGTCATAGTTGGTGAGTAGAAGCTGAAGCCTGGATACGGAAATGATCATATATGGAATGAGGTCTACAGAAACCAACAATGAAGGAAAGCAGGAGGCCGGGCGCAGTGGCTCATGCCTGTAATCCCAGCACTTTGGGAGGCCGAGGCAGGTGGATCACTTGAGGTCAGGGGTTTGAGACCAGTCTGGCCACCATGGTGAAACCCTGTCTCTACTAAAAATACAAAAATTAGCTGGGCTTGGTGGTGGGTGCCTGTGATCCCAACTATTCAGGAGGCTGACACAGGAGAATCGCTTGAACCAGGAGATGGGGGTTGCAGTGAGCCAAGATCATGCGCCACTGCACTCCGGCCTGGGCAACAGAGGGAGCCTCCATAAACAACAACAACAACAACAAAACAAAACAAAAAACAAAAACAAACAAACAAACAAACGCAGAAGAGAAGCCCATAAAGGAGACTGCAATGGCAGAGACGTGGTGGTGGGGGTTGGGGGTGCGGGTGAACCAGCCAAAGGAGAAGAGTTTGAGAGAGCAGAGAGGGGAAGAAAGGCAGACGAGGCAAAACGGGATATCCTTTGGATGTGACAATGGTGTAACTTTAGCAAGAGCAGCCTCAGTAGTTACAGGCACGGGAAGTGAGTCTGTAGTGGGCTGAAAAGTAAGAGGAGAGTTGGAGAGCGGAGACCTACGTGTAAGAGCTTTTATGAAAAGCTTGGTTGAAGGGAAGAGACCAACTCAGACCACGTCTGGAAGAAGGTGTTCAGTGGGCACCGCTTTTTTTTTTTTGAGATGGAGTTTCACTCTGTTGCCCAGGCGGAAGTGCAGTAGCGGGATCTTGGCTCACTGCAACCTCCGCCTCCCGGGTTCAAGCAATTCTCCTGCCTCAGCCTCCTGAGTAGTTGGAATTACAGGCACCCGCCACCGCGCCTGGCTAATTTTTGTATTTTTAGTAGAGATGGGGTTTCCCCATATTAGCCAGGCTGGTCTTGAACTCCTGACCTCAGGTGATCTGCCCACCTTGGTCTCCCAAAGTCCTGGGGTTGCAGGCATGAGCCACTGCGCCCGGCCTGGGCACTGCTTTTTAAGAGGATGGTCAGCAGACCGAGTGTGCCCAGGAGGTCCCAGAAGTTGATGAAGGATCTGGAAACAAAGCGCCTAGCAGCTACTAAAAGAACTGAGGATTCTTCATTCGAGATGGTGGCTGAGGGAGCCTTCTTCAAATACCCAAATACCTGTCATAAGGGAGAAGAACTCATTTCCTTTCAGGTATTCCTAAAGAGCAGAATTAGGACTCATGGGTAGAAGTTATAGGAAGGACAATTTTGAGTCAATATAAAGAACAGCTTCCAACGAAGAAGCGCTTCCTACAATGAAATGGATTGCCTTGGAAGATAAACATTCTACCTTTTCACTGGAAGCATTTGGCTGATTCAAGACCAGCACATGATGATCCTGGGGAACCATCCAGAAGCAGCCTGACTTGGATGTCACTTTTCCATCATCCATCGAACCCCACCCCTCCATCCTGGGCCGCATTCCACAAGAGACTGAGCCAGAAGTGACCTTAAGGGCTCCTAGCAACCTAGAGATTTTATGAGCCTAAAAAGTTTCTAGGCCAGGCGCGGTGGCTTGCGCTGTAATCCCAGCACTTTGGGAGGCTGAGGCGGGCGGATTGCCTGAGGTTAGGAGTTCAATATCAGCCATGGAGAAATTCCGTCTCTACTAAAAATATAAAATTAGCAGGGCGTGGTGGCACATGCTGTAATCCCAGCTACTCGGGAGGCTGAGGCAGGAGAATCACTTGAACCTGGGAGGCAGAGGTTGCAGTGAGCCAAGATCTCGCCATTGTATTCCAGCACAGGCAACAAGAGTGAGACTCTATCTCCAAAAAAAAAAAAAAAAAAAAAAAAAAATTCTAATTAAATCATGCAAATGAGGAAATCAATCCACTGCAAGCTTCACCTGTGGGCCAAAGCCTGTCTGCTGTCTGTTTTTGTGAATAAAATTGTACTGCAATGCAGATATACATGGTCTATGACTGCATTTGCACTGCAACTGCAGAATTGAGTCGTTGCAACAGAGACCGTATGACCTGAAGCTGAAAACATTTGCTATCTGGCACTTTATAGAAAAAATTCGCTGACCTCCTCTCTACATCCCTGAGATAAAATGGTTGAACACACTGGTCTCCCAGTCTAAGCTATACATCTAGCTGAGATTTCTCAGTTTATCTTAGACTTAGTATACATCTTTGGGAACCTGAATTTGTAACACACAAAAAAAAGCCAAACAGAGACTCAGACCTGGAGCTGTCAAACAAACCCAGCTACAGCTGCATGTTTTATTTGGTTCAGGCTGGGTTACAAATACCAACTGTGAGCAAGGCAAACTTTGCACACTCCCCCCCCTTTTTTTTTGAGACAGAGTCTCACTCTGTCGCCAGACTGGAGTGCAGTAGCGCGATCTTGGCTCACTGTAACCTCTGCCTCCTGGGTTCAAGTGATTCTCCTGCCTCAGCCTCCCAAGTAGCTGGGACTACAGGTGTGTACCACCATGCCCAGCTAAGTTTTGTATTTTTAGTAGAGACAGGGTTTCACCATGTTGGTCAGGATGGTCTCGATCTCTTGACCTCGTGATCCACCCGCCTCAGCCTCCCAAAGTGTTGGGGTTACAGGCGTGAGCCACCATGCCCATCTTGCACACTCTTAAAGTAGAAACAAAATAGCCAAAGGAGTCCAGCGGCTTCCCTTGAAGGCGGGTGATGGGGCTTTCTAAACCACACAGACTTGGGTCAGATTTGATGGAAGGGAGTTCTAGCCAAATTCAGAGAACGTTTCTTCCCCCGTGTCTACTCTCTGGCTAATGGTGACATGGACAAAAGCTCTTGCACAAAGTATCCAAAATCTGCCCTGTACTGCAATCTAAGAGGGTCTGCTCAGCCACAGGCTTCTGGAAGGCGTGTATAAACAGCTAGCCCTACCTTTCTGATCTGAGTTTTCTCTTCCCTGTAATATCGGGATTGGCTGTTTTCACCAGAAAGTGGCCTTTTCTTTACTCCCATCCAGTTCCACTGACGTCCACTTGAGAATATGAAGCTGAACCTGTAGCTACCCTGATGGGGTCGCACTCATGCAGGGCTGGAAAGGACATGCACTGACCTTGCCTACACCAGTGTTTCCCCAACGGAACACGCTCTTCTAGAAAGGGGACAAGTTCTCACTTGTCCTGCATCCTGGAGCATTATAGCTACTCTTCCTTGAACTCTCAGGTTAGGAGACAGCACTTCTCCTGGGCTCCTATTTAGAACTCTCTTATGAAATGTACCACCAAATCCTATACATTACAGGTATTTATATACCACTTTAGTTTTTCTAGACTGTGACTTCCCTGGGCATGGGACTTGTGCCCAATTCATCTTTGGGTCAGTGCCTGACACACAGAGGATGTGTCTTGAATATACACAGAATGAATCATGGAATCTTTAAAAAAAAATTTTTTTTTCAGATGGGGTCTCACTCTGTTACCCAGGTTGGAGTGCGGTGGTATGATCACAGCTCACCATAGCCTCCATCTCCCTGGGCTCAGGTTATCCTCCCACCTCAGCCTCCCAAGTAGCTTGTGCCACTATGCCCAGGGCTTGTGCCACTATGCCCAGCTAATTTTTTTATTTTTTATTTTTTGCAGTCCCAGTATGTTGTCCAGATTGGTCTCAAACTCCTGGGCTCAAGTAATCCTCCTGCCTCAGCCTCCCAGTGTTGGGATTACAGGCATGCGCCACTGCACCTGGCCTGAATCACTAAATCTTTTCTTTTTTCTTTTTTTTTTTGAGACGGAGTCTTGCTCTGTTGCCCAGGCTGGAGAGCAGTAGCATGATCTCGGCTCACTGCAACTTCTACTTCCCGGGTTCAAGCGATTCTCCTGCCTCAGTCTCCCGAGTAGCTGGGACTACAGTTGCATGCCACCATGCCCAGCTAATTTTTGTATTTTTAGTAGAGATGGGGTTTCGACATGTTGGCCAGGCTGATCTCAAACTCCTGACCTCAGGTGATCCGCCTGCCTTGGCCTCCCAAAGTGCTGGGATTACAGTCGTGAGCCACTGCGTCGGGCCTCGCTGAATCTTAAAATCTGCTAAGTAGTGGCCACCTGGATAGGCTACACCAAAGGGAAAAACTGGCCTCATTCCAACCAGGGTCAATCACTCTGGGGGGGCTGGGAGAACTGGGAGAAATCCGTCTCATTAGAGAATTATGACTGTGCCCAAATTTGTGACTGGCCAGTTTGGCAATACTAGGCACAGGCTCTGTATTCATCTGCCTGCAGGATGAATCTTGGATGAAAAATTAAATGAGGCACGTTATTCTTATAAAGCAAAGGAAGGAAACGAGGAGTCTGAACATGAGCAGTGTATTAGTCTGTTCTCATGCTGCTATAAAGACATACCCAAGACTGGATAATTTATAAAGGGAAGAGGACTCACAGTTCCACATGGCTGGGGAGGCCTCACAATCATAGTGGAAGGCAAAGGAGGAGGAAAGTCACGTCTTACACGGTGGCAGGCAAGAGAGCATGTGCAGGGGAACTGCCCTTTATAAAACCATCAGATCTCATAAGATTTATTCACTATCATGAGAACCAAACAGAAAACCCTGCCCCCATGATTCAATTACCTCCCACCGGGTCCCTCCCGTGATTATGGGAGCTATAAATTCAAGATGAGATTTGGGTAGGGACCCAGCCAAACCACATCAAGCAGGCTGGAAAACGTTCCCTGAGTTGGTGAATGAGAAAGGGAACTGGTTACGGCCTGGGCAGACGAGGTAAAGTACACCATGCCATGCGGAGTGTGCAGCTCCCACAGTGGTATGTGGAAGGCACGGTGCCCTCTGTTGAGGAATGTGGCCCAGTCTGTCACCCAACTTCTCCTAGATAGTGTGGGTCACTTCTTAGCCAGCTCTGTCCTCAGAGTGGTACTGAACCGCTGATGAAGGGTATCTGCCAAAGGAGCAGCCACATGGGTCACTTGCTAAGCTGATCTGAGGAAAGGAATCTTCCAGACACATTCTTGGAAAGTTCTTGATTCAGCAAAGGTCATTTTCTCTGACTACCCAACAGCTCTACTCTTTCCACCCGTCTTGGGTTATTAGAATGAAAAGGTCTACGTGTTTTGTCTTTATAAAAGTTGGAAGAAGCGTATGTAACAATTCTTGGTTCCAGATTCACTAAATAGAGACAAATAATCCTCCACAACCTAACTGGTTGCCAAGCTGGTAACAAGTTAAATTATTCTTCTTTCTTTCTTTCTTTTTTTTTTTTTTTTGAGACAGAGTCTCACTCTGTCACCCAGGCTGGAGTGCAGTGGTGAGATCTTGGCTCACTGCAACCTCTGCCTCCCGGGTTCAAGCGATTCTCCTGCCTCAGCCTCCCAAGTAGCTGGGACTATAGGTGCCCACCATCATGCCCAGCTAATTGTTGTATTTTTAGTAGAGATGGGGTTTCACCATGTGGGCCGGCCTGGTCTTGAACTCCTGACCTCAGGTGATCCGCCTGCCTCGGCCTCCCAAAGTGCTGGTATTACAGGCGTGAGCCACTGCGCCCAGCCTGAAATGTTCCTTTTCGAAGGCTTTTCTTCATGGGCTGAACTAGTTGAATATTCTAAAAATATGAGCTTAGTGATGTTGGACAGAAAATATTACCTTCATATCAGCATTTTTCATTGAGCCAAGGGCCTTGGAACTGTGTTCAAAATTAGAGTCATCTCTAGAAAATAGTTAGTGTGGATTTACTGTGCATGGATGATCTAGAAATCCATTGAGTGGTAACTGCAGGAAGAGAAAAATTCCCTTGCCTCCTTCATTGATTTTCTGCACAATTCTTTGATGCTACTGAATAGGTTTTAAAACTTTCTCTTGTCTGTTGACATCAAGCCACCAAGTTCATTTTGGAAGTGATGAAACACTGCTTTGGTGGTGCTAAAAATGTCTACATGTTCTTATGTGTTTAGAAGAGAACTGATTCTAGGCTGAGCACAGTGACTGGTGCCTGTAATCCCAGCACTTCAGGAGGCTGAGGCAGGTGGATCACTTGAGGCCAGGAGTTGGAGACCAGCCTGGCCAAAATGGTGAAACCCTGTCTCTACTAAAAAATAGAAAATTAGCTGGGTGTGGTGCTGCGTGACTGTAGTCCCAGCTACTCAGAAGGCTGACGGAGGAGAATCGTTTGAACCTGGGAGGCCGAGATTGCAGTGAGCTGAGATCATGCCACGCACTCCAGCCTGGATGACAAAGCGGGACAGTCTCGAAACAAAACAAAACACAACAGAACAAAACAAAAATTAGCTGGGCATGGTGGCGCATGCATGTAGTCCCAGCTACTCGGGAGGCTGAGACAAGAGAATTGTTCGAACACATGAGGCAGAGGTTGCAGTGAGCCGAGATTGTGCCACTGCACTCCAGCCTGGGCAACAGAGCGAGACTTTGTCAAAAAAAAAAAAAAAAAAAAAGGAAGAGAATTGGTTCTTTTGCTCAAACTACTGCTTGATTCTGAAACATATGGATTCATCTCATCTGATTAGGTTCATTGTATCCTATCAAAATGTTTCCTCCTCCATAAATGAGTATCACATTCTCTTATAACTGAGGAATTGGCACTTTACATGCTTCAAATACTTTCTGTGTCCTTCAAAATTGTGCTCACCATCAAATGAAACCTCTTACTTTTGACTAAATGAGTTATTTCCAAAACTATGGTCTTTCTTGATCATTTTATTGATTTGAGAATCTGCACATCACATTTACTTTCCTTAAATATAGTGAAGCATGAAAACATTTTAATACTTGAATTTAAAAAAAAATGAAGTGTTGCCAAAAAGATCTGTTTTTTTTCCTGAGGCTCAGGATGAATCATTAGCAACCTTGACTCTGACTGGTAAGACTGATATAGGCGATAGTAAATGCAAGTTTTGGTGGTTAGTAGGGATCTTAACTCTGGTTAAGAAAAGACCTTAAAGAAGGGACACATAGGGCCAGGTGCAGTGGCTCCCACCTGTAATCCCAGCACTTTGGGAGGCCCAAGTTAGGGGATCACCTGAGGTTGGGAGTTTGAGACCAGCCTGGCCAACACAGTGAAACCCCATCTCTACTAAGAATACAAAAATTGCTGGGTGTGGTAGTGCATGCGTGTGATCCCAGCTACTTGGGAAGCTGAGGCATGAGAATCACTAGAATCTGGGAGGGGAAGATTGCACCACTGCACTCCAGCCTGGACGGCAGAGTTATAGCAGCGCAATTCGCAATTGCAAAAATATGGAACCAGCCCAAATGCCCGTCAATTAACGAGTGGATAAAGAAACTGTGGCCTATGTATACTATGTAATACTACTCAGTCATAAAAAGGAATGAATTAATGGCATTCACAGGAATCTGGATGGAACTGGAGACTATTATTCTAAGTGAAGTAATTCAGGAATGGAAAAACAAATGTCATATGTTCTCACTCATAAGTGGGAGCTAAGCTATGAGGATGCAAAGGTATAAGAATGACAAAACAGACCTTGGGGACTTGAGGTAAAGGGTGGGAGTGGGATGAGGGATAAAAGACTACAAATTGGGGCTGGGTGCAGTGGTTCACACCTGTAATCCCAGCACTTTGGGAGGCCGAGGTGGGTGGATCACGAGGTCAGGAGTTTAAGACCAGCCTGGCCAACATGATGAAACCCCGTCTCTACTAAAAATACAAAAATTAGCCAGGTGTGGTGGCAGGCACCTGTAATCCCAGCTACTGTAATCCCAGCTACTTGGGAGGCTGAGGCAGAGAACTGCTTGAACCCGGGAGGTGGAGGTTGCAGTGAGCCAAGATAGCGCCACTGCATTCCAGCCTGGGTGACTGACAGAACAAGACTCTGTCTCAAAAAAAAAAAAAGACTACCAATTGGATTCAGTGTATACTGCTCTGGTGATGGGTGCACCAAATTCTCACAAAGAACTTCATGTAATTAAATACTACCTGTTTCCCCCAAAACCTATGGAAATTAAAAAAAAAAAAAAAGACTCTGTCTCAAAAAAGAAAAAAGAAGGGACAGATAGCAAGACTAGCTGTTGAGTAAGAAGGGTGAAGGGTTGTTTACAGTCAAATATCAGCTGCAGGTAACATTTCTCTTTCAAGTGGCCTAAGCGGGCAGGGCATGGTGGCTCAGCCTGTAATCCCACCCAGCACTTTGGGAGAGTGAAGGAGGTGGACCACTTGAGGTCAGGAGTTTGAGACTGGCCTGACCAACATGGTGAAACCCTGTCTCTACTAAAAGTACAAAAACTAGTTGGGCATGGTGGTATGTACCTGTAATCCCAGCTACTCGGGAGGCTGAGGCAGGAGAATCGCTAGAATCCGGGAGGTGGAGGTTGCAGTGAGCCGAGATCGTGCCACTGCACTCCAGCCTGGATGACAGAGTGAGACTCTACTTCAAAAAAAAAAAAAAAAAAGATGGTCTAAGTGATTTCTACATTGTGGTTTGTACATATTAAACACATCACTAGTTTGATAAGGCTGTAGTCATTATCTCTTGTGTATTTATCTGGACGGGGAAGCTAAGCATACAGAATTTAAGTGGCTAGCCTAAAGGCCAACTTACCAAACTGTGAGAAATGGAATCTGGCTATCAATACAAGCTCTTTCCTTAAGTATTATGAACTATATACTTCCACTATACAGAATTTGATAACATGCCTGAAGATGCAGTAGAATTATACCTTCTTTTCTCCATGGTCAGAAGGCAATAAAGTAAAATTCAACTATCCTTAGGGGTGTAATCACTTTATTAATACAGATAAAACCATTATGACCAAGTAGGAATTATAGCATAAGCTCAGCACATAAAATGGAATTATTTAAACTATATTACAGTGAAGCTAGTCAGGAATAAGACTCCACTTATTTTTGGCCTGAACACTTCTTTCAGATGAAGAGAAATGTTACTCCCAGTTTTACATATATTTCTGGGAGTGAAACTCAGGGCTTGTCCACAATACTACAGTTTTCCTATGTTGGGATCCTCTCTACTTGAAGAGCCTGGGGGAAAAGCACACCCTCCTTAGCAATGAGTGGTAAGTAGTCTAAAGTCAAGCTCACCATCATCCCCAGCATTTCTTAGCTTGATTTCAGCCAATGCCACCTGGCAGAAGAGTGGTACCACTTTTACGATATCAGCCACCGAAAAATCCCAAGTCCATGCTACCAACCTGTCTCTCACTGTTCGATCTCTGCAATCGACTAGCTAACTGACATGCCTTTAAAGTTGCAACTGGGTCCCGACTTCTCTTTTTGCACCCAGGAGAGGCACATTCTATTACTAAAAGAGAAATCCAGGGCTGGATTCATGGTGGCACAGCCCCCAGTTTTTGGCACATCTACTCAAACCATAGTCAATTCTACAGACATTTCCAGTGGGGAACGCTACCCCCAGCACCGTCTCAAAGCTATGACTGAATTCACCCAACATCTCAAGGGCATCACGGCTAGTTGACTTTCCTTTGCCACTTCTTTGAAGGACAGTCAGCAGATCCAAAGCATTTACTGAATTTACTTCTATAGCTTCCCCCTGGAGACTGTAAAGTACCCAAATGCTGGAGTGCAGTGGCGCGATCTCGGCTCTTTGCAACCTCCGCCTCCCGGGTTCAAGCAATTCTCCTGCCTCAGCCTCCCAAGTCACTGGGATTACAGATGTCCATCACCACGCCCAACTAATTTTTTGTATTTTTAGTACAGACGGGGTTTCACCATGTTAGCAAGGGTGGTCTCGATCTCCTGACCTCGTGATCCGCCCACCTCAGCCTCCCAAAGTGCTGAGATTACAGGAGTGAGCCACTGCGCCCGGCCCCTCAATTTTCGTTGGTAGGAAAAAGTCATTTTCCCCCTTCCTGCCTCTAAATAAGCTCACAACCTAAACTATTTGACAGAATTGTAATGTCTTGCCTTGCTTTGTAAGTCCCTATTAATAACTTTTAGTGTTGGCATGAAGGAATTTTAGTGCCAAACTATGAAAAATATAGGCAAAGGAAGATATTTATGACTTCTAGACATTGTAGTAAGCATTTACAAAATTTACTAAAGAATTTAGGATATTACAACGTTTTTATGTAGTAAGAAAGTCTTACCAGTATTTCCAGAATTTTAACAAGTTTAATTTCCCTTTTAAAGAGTTGTATCATCTTCTGGTGCTCAATATTAAAGCCCCTTACATGGCTGTTTTTTGTTTTTTGGTTTTTTGAGATGGAGTTTTGCTCTTGTTGCCCAGGCTGGAGTGCAGTGGCGTGATCGCAGCTCACTGCAACCTCCACCTCCCGAGTCCAAGTGATTCTCCTGTCTCAGCTTTCTGAGTAGCTGGGATTACAGGTGCCTGCCACCACGCCAGGCTAAGTTTTGGTATTTTTTTTTAGTAGAGACAGCGTTTTACCATGTTGGCCAGGCTGTTCTCGAACTCCTGACCTCAGGTGATCCACCCGCCTTACCCTCCCAAAGTGTTGGGATTACAGGCGTGAGCCACCGGACCCGGCCTACATGGCTGTTTTTAATGCAATCTCCTTTACCCCCAAAATGTTTCCATAGTTGGGATGTGTGTCTCTGCCCAAAACAAACCTCATGTTAAAATGTAATCCTCAATTTTAAGGTTGAAGGTGGGTGGGGCCTGGTGGTGGGAATTGATTGGGTCACGGGGACATAATTTCTTTTTTTGTTTTTCCTTTTTTTTTTGAGACGGAGTCTCGCTCTGTTGCCCAGGCTGGAGTGCAGTGGCATGATCTCGGCTCACTGCAAGCTCTGCCTCCCGGGTTCATGCCATTCTCCTGCCTCAGCCTCCTGAGTAGCTGGTTCTACAGGCACTCGCCACCACATGCAGCTAACTATTTTTTTTTTTTTTTGTATTTTTAGTAGATATGGGGTTTCACCATGTTAGCCAGTATGGTCTCGATCTCCTGACCTCGTGATCCGCCCGCCTTGGCCTCCCAAAGTGCTGGGATTACAGGCCTGAGCCACTGTGCCCCACCCCCTTTCTTTATAAATTACCCAGTCTCAGGTTTATTTTTTTATAGCAATGTAAGAATGGCCTAATACAATGTTTTCACAATCATTTGCCTGGGTTAACTATTGTTTGCTTGTTTTTTGAGGGGAGTGCTGGACATTATTAATAGGAGTAGTTTTGTGAATAAGTATACTAACTTGAGGTGAAGTTCTACCTAAATATCACCTTAAGTCAAAGTTGGCATTTCGTTGTTGTTAGTAAGGATAAAAATGCCTGAAAATCAATGATAATTCCGGAATTTAATATTAGTAAGGATCAGAAGCAAAAACATTTGGCTGAGTGCAGAGGAACTTCTCTTTCAGAGGATCCATTTTATCAGGATTTATCCTGAGGGAGGGCTAGCTGGCAAAGTGGCTAACTTCATTTAGCAACTCTACAAAATTTACAAATTGGTGCAGACTGTAGGATGAGAGAAGAGCTGAACTTTCAAGAACGTTTCCCTGAACTTTCACAAATAATCGAGGATACCAGTTCACATGGCCAGGTCTGTATGAGCTCCAGTGATTTTGTGGGTTTAGTGTCTAGTGGAGCCACCCCCAACTGCAAACCATTATGTAGCATCAAAGGAAAGAACTTCCTCCAAACCCTGAGGAACTCTCAGAATGCCTGGTCCACTCGCCACTAAGCTCAGGTCTCTAGATGTCTAGCAGCCACCACACTCTTTAGTTTGGACCCTCAAGGAATTAGATGTGTCTTCTCTAACCCACTGCCCATTCTGACTTCTTTCTCAAGGGCAAATTCAAAGGACTTTATCCTCTTTGAAGCACCCTTTGTCTAACCCTGCTGGCCACCCCTCTCTTATCCACTACTTCTCTTTCAAAAACTCATGTGGTGCCTCATGCCTATAATCCCAGCACTTTGGGAGGCTGAGATGGGTGGATCACAAGGTCAGGAGTTGGAGACCAGCCTGACTAACATGGTGAAATCCCGTGTCTACTAAAAGTACAAAAATTAGCCAGGCGTGGTGGCATGCATCTGTAATCCCAGCTACTTAGGAGGCTGAGGCAGGAGAATCGCTTGAACCCAGGAGGTGGAGGTTGCAGTGAGCCGAGATCACGCCACTGCACTCCAGCCTGGGTGACAGAGCGAGAGTCTGTCTCAAAAAACAAACAAAAACCAAAAAACTCCTTTCCTCAGCTTCCAGAAAGAATAGTGCACTCTCCCCTGGTCCTCTCCTATTCCTCTTCCTCTCCTTTTCTGTTTCCCCCAAGACCTTCCCCTTCTTGGTGAAACCATTGGCTCTCCCAGCATCAACTGTAACCCAGATGTTCCTGGCTTGACAAATCTCTGGGCCCTGACCCAGGTTTCCAGTTGCCTGATGAAGCTCATTATGTCTAAACCCAAACTCATCCTTCTTCCCTGACTGAAACCTGTGCCACACATCTTTTGAGGCTAGAAGCCTTGGCCCCAAGTCTTCTGAAGCTGGAAGCCTTGGCCCCACATCTGTTTCTTTTTTGCAGTCATGTCATTTATTCAGGTGTCATGGTGGCTACTGAATCTTTGCCCCACTTTCCATTCACAGAGAAATGCCTCTCTCACTGAGGACTTGGACCAATTTATGGGAATACTACACACATTGCCTCCATTTTTCTTTGCCTGCAGCCTCTTGTCTCTTCTAAGCCAGGGGTCCCCAACCCCTGGGCTGAGGACCTGTACTGGTGTGTGGCCTGTTAGGAACGAGACCTCACAACAGGAGATGAGCCGCCTTGGAGCAAGCATTACCACCCGAGCTCCACCCCGTCGGATCAGGGCAGCATTCGATTCTCATAGGAGTGTGAACCCTATTGTGAACTGTGCATGCAAGAGATCTAAGTCACATGCTCTTTATGAGAGTCTAACTAATGCCTCATGATCCGAAGTGGAACTGTTTTATCTTGAAACCATCCCCACTGCGTCCTATCCCCTACCCCTACCCTGTCCGTGGAAAAACTGTCTTCCATAAAACTGGTCCCTGGTGCCAAAAAGGTTGGGGACTGCTGCTGTAATCCATCCCATCATCTCCACCAGGTGCAGTGGCTCATGCCTGTAATCCCAGCACTTTGGGAGGCTGGGGTGGGCAGACCACTTGAGGTCAGGAGTTCAAGACCAGCCTGGTCAACATGGTGAAACCCCGTCTTTACTAAAAAATACAAAAATTAGCCATGCATGGTGGCAGGTGCCTGTAATCTCAGCTACTAGGCTGAGGAAGGGAGAATTGTTTGAGCCTGGGAGGTGGAGGTTGCAGTGAGGCGAGATCGTGCCACTGCACTCTAGTCTGGGCAACAGAGTAAGACTCCATCTAAAAAAAAAAAGGAAAAAAAAAAATACATTCCATTTCATGCTGTTGCTGGACAAATGCTCATACGGCAATTTCTGATGATGTTCAAATGACTCTAATTGCTGTTCAAATGACTCTAATTGCTTCCTCTTGCTTATAAAATAACCTCCAAACTTTTCCTGCATGGAGACAATACATTGTAGTGAAAAGAGCAAAAATGAGTGAATCAGAGACACAAGGGTTCCAATTTCTGCTTTTGCCAGATGTTACATATGTGGCCTTGGACAAGTTTCCAAACTTCTCTTTGCTTCAGCTTCCCTAAATATAAATAAGACTTATAAACTTACTGAGAATTGTCATAAAATTAAAATAGCCTTCATTTATTGAAAGTTTATTGCATGTTAGAATTTTTAAAATGCAACACCTCATTTAATCTTCATAACCATGTTCTACTATTCCTCTATTTTCTTTTTCTTTCTTTTTTCTTTTCTTTTCTTTTCTTTTTCTTTTTTTTTTTTTGAGACAGAATCTCTCTCTGTCGCCCAGCCTGGAGTGAAGTGGTGCGATCTCGGCTCACTGCAACCTCTGCCTCCTGGGTTCAAGTAATTCTCATGCCTCAGCCTCCTGAGGAGCTGACACTACAGGCATGCACCACCACATTTGGCTAATTTTTGTATTTTTAGTAGCGATGGGGTTTCGCCATGTTGGCCAGTCTGGTCTTGAACTCCTGGCCTCAAGTGATCTGCCCACCTTGGCCTCCCAAAGTGCTGGGATTACAGGTGTTGAGTCACCGCACCTGGCCTTATTCCTCTATTTTCTAGGATCAGGAAACTCGGACTCAGAGAAGCTAAGCACCCAGCCGAATTCCAGATCCTTAACTGACCTGTGCTGAGGCCTCTCCTAGTACTGCAGGTAGTCAGTATGTATAGTTCCCTTTGTCTTCCATAATCTGACTCTGACACACCTTCAAAAGCTTATCTCATGCTACTTTTCTCCCAGCAGTTGTAATCTCCCTGGTTTGAACTACCTCACTGGCTGTGGCTCTACCTACAAGGCCCTTCCCGCATTTTCACCTCCTGAAATCCTACTGCTATCCTAAACTCTAGCCAAGTGTCACCTCTTCCTAGAAGACCTGACTGCAAACATTCCTGCCTCCCTGGAAATCTCATAATGCTTGCCATTTCTCATATGCAAAGATCAGGTTTTCTCTTGTATTATCATTTTTTCCCTTTTGTGCACATGTTTTATTTTCCTTCCTGAATCACAAACTCTTTCTGGGCAAGGAGCATGATGCCAAGGTCTTATTCAACCTTGTTTGCCTTTTAGTTCCAGGCTCAGTCCCTGGGACAGATGAAGCACTTGCAAAGGTCTGTAGAATATTTAATTTTTGTGCAAATTTAATCCAGCTTTGAAGAGTTGAGCTCAATCTACAGTTTGCATGAAGTGAATGTGTTCCTCATGTGTTAGAGGTGATATCACAGGGAGAACAGTAATTACAATGTGAGATGGAGATGGGGCCAATTAATCTTTTTCCTTTGCCAATAAAAAGGCAGAGAGAGTGAACATTACATGGTTTTAGGCAAAGTACCTGACAGCGGGGACCAGTGGTAGGAGGTCTACTTAGGTTTGCTATCTTAATTAGCCTATTTAAAAAAGATTTCTGGCACTATAAAGATGTGTGGATTTGCCTTTGAAGGTATACAGATTTACCATCACTCTCGCGTGCGCACACACACACCCTCCCACACACACCCCACAATCCAAATAACATAGTATAAAGGGTTTTAAAAGAAAACTCTTAATCCACCCCATTTATATTTCAGCAGCTTCCAAATTCACATGCCCGAATGCAATAAATAAAAATACTGGAGAAGAAAATCAGATAACACAAGTGGGAACTCAGTCAGAGAAAGATTCCCGAACATTGCAGGAAATATCACTCTAGGCAGAAAACTGCTACCAGATCCTTAACTCTGAGAAAGAACAGGTGGAGACGTGATGAGTCAACGCCGCTGAGGCTTCACGCAGCAACCACCACGGCCCGGCTTGGGTAAATATTTTTATTACAAACACAGTGATGTATAATGGGCCAAACAATCCATCCTGAAAAAGATTGCACACAGGATTGTGACACTGCAGTAGCTGGGAAAGTGGGCCAGAACCCGAGCTTACATGTTCCTAACCTGACGAGCAGCATCAGGGCTGATGTCAGGTTAGTGACAGCTGCCATCACCTCACAGGAAGCAAAACTGGGAAATGCAAAATTCGGCTTTGAGAAATCTCAGTCGATGGCAAGACATTTCTTTAAAAAGTGCAAGATTTGCAGGACCCTCCACCATCCTCTTAGGCAAATATTTCTTCTTAAGGAAACAGTGTCTTTTCTATTTTCCTTTCTCCCTCAAACTCTCACAGGGTCTGCCTCTTGGACTGAGCTGAATTCCAGTCAAACCAATGTTTTACATGTCTCCCCTTCCTTCCTTCCTTCCTTCCTTCCTTCCTTCCTTCCTTTCCTCCCTCCCTTCCTTCCTCTCTCTCTCTTTCTCCTTCCTTCCTTCCTTTTTCTTTCTCTTTCTCTTTCTCTCTCTCCTCCCCCCTCTTTCTTTACTTCCTTTCTCTCTCTTTTTTTTTTTTTGATGGAGTCTCACCCTCTCACCCAGACTGGAGTGCAGTGGCACAATCTCGGCTCACTGCAACCTCAGCCTCCCAGGTTCAAGAGATTCTCCTGCCTCAGTTTCCAAAGTAGATGGGATTATAGGTATGCACCACCATGCCCAGCTAATTTTTTTTTTTTTTTTTTTTTTAAGTAGAGACAGGGTTTCATGATATGTTGGCCAGACTGGTTCCAAACTCCTGACTTCAGGTGATCTATCCGCCTCGGCCTTCCAAAGTGCTAGGATTACAGGTGCAAGCCACCTCGCCCAGCCTATTTAGATATTTTCAAACCACCTGTGGATCACAGGGTTGGACTAATCGTCTGGTGACTGCGGCATTCAGTAAGATGTGGAGAGTTAAGAGAGCAGAGGGGCCACCCAGCCCCTGCACCTGGCTTCCTTTACACAGTTACCTTCTCCCCCCCACCCCCAGGCTCAGACTGAGAAGAATAAGATCCAGGAGATGGGCTAAGAGGCCAGGAGAGAGAGAACTGGGCTGTGGTGGTGAGAAAGTGAGAAAACTAACGGGAAATCAGAAGGCCGATTCATTTGTTTATCTAGATGATTATGCTCTACTTAGTTGAATAGTTTTGAAGTGCTCTGTGGTTCAGGAAATTTCCTCTCACAGGCTTATCAGGTCCACAGCCTTCCATGTGCCTGATAGTTCCACGAAAGAAGGCTCCTGAGCACAGGGTACGGGTTTTGAGGGACATTTTACTAATACACTTGCTAATATAATTAAGACAAGTAATGCATACCAAACCTCAAGCAGAGAAGAGGTGAAAAAAATTCAACTAAGGTTGCTTCCATCTTTTAAAAGAACAGAATAAAAAGACGTGGCGCTCTTAAATATCTCTAACTCAGGGTTTCCCAGGAAGTGTTTCTAAATCCGCAGCTGGACTTGTGGTTCTAGAAATGCAACATAGATTGACAGAATTTTTGAACAGGAAGGAACTTTTAAGCAATATCTTAGGTTTGGGCTTCTCTGATCAATATTTCACAGAACTCTACAATAAAATACGTGAGTCACAGAAGAAGCTGAAAGATAATTCCATGGATCACATCATTTTAGGAAATTGCAGATTAAAGGAAGGTAGGCCGGGCACGGTGGCTCACGCCTGTAATCCCAGCACTTCGAGAGGCTGAGGTGGGTGGATCACCTGAGGTCAGGAGTTCAAGACCTGCCTGACCAACATGGTGAAATCCCATCTCTACTTAAAATACAAAATCAGCCAGGCGTGGTGGGCATGCCTGTAATCCCAGCTACTCGGGAGGCTGAGGCAGGAGAATCACTTGAACCAGGAGGCGGAGGTTGCAGTGAGCTCAGATGGCACCATTGCACTCCAGCCTGGGCAACAAGAGCAAAACTCCATCTCAAAAAAAAAAAAAAAAGAAAAAAGAAAGGTAAATTGGTTTCTTTAGCAAAGGGTGTGGCAGCTTACAGATGGCAATAGATTCTTCACCTTTGCTGGGTCTACGTACTCTGCCCTTGTCTCTGGGCGGGTTCGGTCTTTGACAGTTGAAGCGATCCTGCCAGTTTCTGGGTGCTGGCCTTACGGGGTTGGTGGCTTCCATGTCTGGTCTCTGGCTGGGCTGGCTCTGGAGGGTTCCTCAAAGCTGCCACTCCCCAGCAAACAGGCAGCATCAGTTGCCTACTATGTGAATGGGTCTTGTGGGCTTGAGCCCTTGCCTCCCATGACTGCCACCCCAGGCAACATCTGACTGCACCTGCATGAAACCCAAGTGAGAACAGCCTAGCTGAGCCCGATGAACCCTCAGCACTGAGAGAGATGATAGGAAGTTATTGTTTAAGCCATTAAGTTTTGGGGTGGTTCATGTTGCTGTCTAGCACACAGTTGGCAATCAGCAACTATTTATTCAATGAATGAATGACTGAGTGAGTGGTGTAAATGCGAATCTTTGCCACATTTCCTAAATATGACACCTGAATACTTCAAGACAAATCTTACAGAACAGGGTTTACAGAATGCTAGTCTGAGAAACAATAAATGAGAAGATTGAAATGGTAGAGTCTGGGAAATATTGGTCCAGTTATGTCCTTCTGTTATCGATTAGAAAAGTGAGCCAGACAGGTCAAGAGAATTACCCAAGAAAATAAAACTAATTGTTAGACTCCACCTATGAACGAATTTCCTTTCCTAGCTAAAGTAAAGAGTATGGATACAATGGTGTCCCTCCCATAGCCACATTTTAACTAATTAAATAGATCAGGCTTCTAACTTGGTAGCCCTTTCTTTCTGTTCCATGATAAACTCTTTGTGTCCAACTAGCTATTTTCCATGCGACCTCTTTTACGTAGCAGACTTCCAAAGATGATAGAAGAATATGAATTAGGCTAGGCACAGTGGCTCACACCTGTAATCCCAGAACTTTGGGAGGCCAAGGTGGGCAAACCACTTGAGGCCATGTGTTCGACACCAGCCTGGCCAACATAGTAAAACCCCATCTCTACTAAAAATAAAAAAAATTAGCCGGGCATGGTGGCGCACACCTGTAATCCCAGCTACTTGGGAGGCTGAGGCAGGAGAATTGCTTGAACCAACAAGACGGAGGTTGCAGTGAGCTGAGATCGTGCCACTGTGCTCCAGCGTGGGCGACAGAGCAACAGTGCAAGACTCTCTCAAAAAAAAAAAGAAAAGAAAAGAAAAGAATATGTATTAGTCTAAAGTCTAGATTAAGCATTCTCAAAATAGCAGAATCCATAACAGCATCTTGGGTCTTTGGTTTTAAAACATTTGCCTGGGCTTGGCGTGGTGGCTCATGCCTGTAATCCCAGCACTTTGAGAGGCCGAGGCAGGTGGATCACCAGAGTTCAGGAGTTCGAGACCAGCCTGACCAGCATGGAGAAACCCTGTCTCTACTAAAAATACAAAATTAGCTGAGTGTGGTGGCGCATGCCTGTAGTCCCGGCTACTTGGGAGGCTGAGGCAGGAGAATCGCTTGAACCTGGAGGCAGAGGTTGTGGTGAGCCAAGATCATGCCATTGTACTCCAGCCTGGGCAACAAGAGTGAAACTCCGTTTTGAAAAAAAAAAAAAATTGCCTGATGGAAATCCTTGTTTAAAACTGAAATGCCTGGAAGAAGAGATTTTCAGCAGAACTAGATAGTGGTGAGGAATCCAGATTTTCAAATTCCTTCAGTCTTATGTTACAAATTTCATTTCTCTTCCTCCAAATGAGAAGTAAATAATATGATCTGATTTTAAAACAATATAGTGAAGAATGTTAACACTAACCAGGTCAAAATCTAGGGTATTCCATTTTACTTTTCTTTTTCTTTCTTTTTTTAGACAGAGTCTTGCTCTGTCGCCCAGGTTGGAGTGTAGTGGTGTGATCTCGGCTCACTGCAACCTCTGTCTCCCAGGTTCAAGTGATTCTCCTGCCTCAGCCTCCCGAGTAGCTGGGATTATAGGTGCATGCCACCACGCCCACCTAGTTTTTGTATTTTTAGTAGAGACAGGATTTTACCATGTTGGCCAGGATGGTCTCGATCTCCTGACCACATGATCCACCCACCTCGGCCTCCCAAAGTGCTGGGATTACAAGTGTGAGCCACGGCACTTGGCCTCCATTTTTACTTTTCAAATACTATTACAGCCTATACCACCACTTCCTAATCAAGTCTCCAAAGCCAAGAACCACTTCAATATCAGTTGAAAAAAAGTTTTACCTAATTATCTTCATTCCCTACTTTGAACTGACCAACCATGTATCTTTTTCTGGTTTTATCAAAGGGGCTGCCAGGACAAAAGCACATCTAATTTTAAGTAGGTTTTAGTTAGCAGACTTAAAATTGATCATGCATTTTAGTTTCAGTAACTTGCAATTTCTATACCCTTTGATAATTCACTTTAAAGAGCAAGCCATCTTTAATGACAAGGCTTAAAAGAGATGACCTTTCTGAACAAAATATGAAAGCTCAGAAGAGATAGTTCTTTTAAGGAAACTATGAATTAAAATGACCTTGTGTTCTGAAACTTTTCTCCCACCATTTTTGATGTTTTACCTTTCCTTTTTACTCTTAGAAAGAAAGCTAAAACACCACTGCCTTCTATGGATGGTGATGCACTTCAATAAGAGAGCTGTTAATTGTTAATTCCAACTCACAGTTCCTTCTGTCTGCACTGTCTCTACAGATGCCTTTAATGAGGTTGCTCACCACTACAAGCATATACCCGTTTCTGAAGAAATCTCTGTTGATATGTGACATTACAAGATAATGTTTGAATCTGAGCTATTTCCCTTGAATCACAGTCAATTCTTTTGTACGGTCTTAGAAGCAAGTCCGTCATTCTCTGTTCCCTCTTAGTCTTCCTGTTTTCTTCATTATGCCCCTGATGGCTGCCCTCTGTGAAGTTCATTGTTGAGTGGGGAGGCTGCAAAATCAGAGCTCAGACCCCTGAAAGGGTGCACTGCTTGGTGATGCAGAAATGGTGGACTTGAACAAAATTGTGACATACGTGGATGACTGAATAGCTAACTTTGCTGTTCGCCCTTCTCTTCCCTGACCCCGTAAGTGGATGACAACAAACACCAAGAACCCAGGGTTGCAGAGTGTTTCTTCTGCTTGGCTTGTTCCAAACCCTTTACCAACCACTACCTGTTGACAATTACTTGCTGGAATAGAAAAAGCACAGGTGGATGACTCCGGTACAGCAGCCAATAATGATAACTTGAGATGTAACGAAATTAGGTACTTGTGATGAACAATTGATCTTCCAGCAGATAAAAGAACGGATGGAATCTTAGATGATTTTATAATAAGGCACAGTGTTTATAATTTATTTCCTGAGCACTAGTTTTTTTCTCCCAGTAGCCATTTCTATATTCACCACTCAACTCAGTAAGGAATTTCAAACATGCCAAATGCAATTTTTCTTTCTCTTCCTTTATCAGAGAATGTTCACAAAGACATTAGTGTCAACTATCCATTCCTATCACATCCAGTCAAAGTGACCTAAAGTTTCATTCCCTTTACTCCCAGACATACATGACATGGTTCAGAAAGGAAACAGGATCTGGGTAATGTCAAAGGTTCACCAGTGTTTGTAATTTCATAACCCTTGAAATAAGGAAAAGAAAGAATGGCAGGTAACCTTCCAAAACACCTAGTGATATTTACTCATGGAAAATAAATAGTCTTGAGTGGGAGTTCCAAAGCCAGCATTCAACACAATTCACAAAGTATTTTCACCTCAAGCAGCTAATAACCTTACTAATGAAATCTGGTGAGCTTCAACTTGTTTTCCATGGTCTGTACAGAAAGAAGTACTTAACAGGAATCCTGCAGGAATCTTTCCCTTCAGACTAAATCATAGTCTGAGTACCAATAATCCTCATTTGTTTTAATAGCGTCTGCAATTATTTTGCTTTTTCCTAAATATTCTTGAAACCAGTACTATAATTTATTGTATATGCAGGAAAAACCTCATCTTCCAAAGGTCACAGACTTATATTCCTGGAGGAGGTGTCAGGGTATCTGAACATTACCAGTAGCCCCACAGAGATGAGTTAGTGCAAGAATCCCAGGCCTCCTACTGATGGCCACAGCCCAGTCCTGTTTATGCCAATTCTCACCCTGGCTTTGGAAGTGGCTGTAAAACCTGTTACTTCCTTATCATCTTCGTGGCTCAGTTACAGTACAAAAAGGGGTAATTAATCCTTGGGCTGCAAACAACAGACTTGGGTGTGGGAAAGAGAAAAGAATTTTGAAAAAGTGTAAATAAACATTGTGCCCCGTCCTTTTACAGTAAACCAGAGTATTACAGCCCCGCCCATGGGCCAGATTTTTAGAGAGCTCAAAATGCCCATGGCACACACCACAATGCAGTCGAAAGAATCTGGAGCATCCATTCACTCATTCACCGCAATTCAAAATTTCCTTGGCAGATGGGTTGACCAATCATCGCAGAACAGCTCTTGGGCATTTGGGTGGGGAGAGGGACCCAGACTTCACCATCCACTCATGGAAGTAACACCATGTGGTGCCCACATGCAAACTGGACCAAGTAAAGCATATTCTGTGGCTACTTGCCAATGTGTCGTGTCCTCATAACCTCACCTCACATTTTTTAGGCTTTGTTAAGGATCATCGATTGATATAATGAAAGCAACCACCATAAAAAGGCAGATCAAGAAAGTAACAATAAAACCACAGCAGCTATCTAAAATTGTCACACCATATTCTGCCTCTAGGGTTCCAGGACGTGACTGGAGACCAATGAGACAAATACTTGGACTGATATCAGATGATCCAGCAATTTTATCCTAAACACCAATTCATGCACTAATTATGGATTTGATTGTTGACATGATATAAGGTATATTTTCCCGAAGTATTTGAGATTGCTAGCATTTGCTGGGGAAAAATACCATATATATGTCACATTTATTTTAGCAAATGAGGTTCAATAAAAAGTAGAAATAAAACTGATAAGTACAAAATAATATTTTAATAATATATGAACATGAACATGAAAAGTGTAAACAGGTCAGAATTTTTGATATGATACTATAAATGTGATTTTGATCGTACGCAACTAGTAAAATTCTATGCAAAAGGATTAACAAGGCGTATCATAAGAAATCATTTCTTTGCCCAATATAAGCAGTTCTCAGCACATACTCAAATGCACACAAACATGAAAATCAAAAATAATGGAATGTTAAAAAAATAACTTAGGCAGACACAAATAAAACCACCCCACTAGCGTATGAATGATGCATGTTTTTATGATCTTAATTACATTTAAGGATTTTTAAAATGCCACTGATCTTACAGTTTACAATATCCAAATCTTCAAACCTGCTGGAGGAAGTCCACAGCGCAGCCTGGAAATTGTATCCATTGCATTCTCTTGTGCAGTTACCTGTAAACCAAAAATCACAGTCACGACTTTCTCTAGGTTTAACAGGTATGTCAATCAAAAAATAAGCTCCAATTCTGGAGAAGTTGATAGGGGTTGAAAAGGATATTTAATATCAAAATTTCATCATTTATGCTTATCTATAAGGGATCAAATCTTACTGACACCAAGCAAACAGAATCTTTTGAAAAATGTGTGATCCACAAGATCTTTCCTTTTAATTCAAAGCCAAATAAGTAGTTCAGTCTTTCACTGCACAAACAGGAAGGGTGTTTGATGGAATTACAGGAGGTAAACATAATCTGTGTTAGTGATGTCACTGGGAACCTTTGACTACAAAAGGTCTCATGCATCCGCAAAAAGAGCACTGAGGGTACTCAAGTCACTGTGAGTGCTGGATCACTGAGCTGTTGATCTATTCTGGTCTGGAGAACAACGCCAAACCCTTAGGGGAAAGGACTTTGAAGATGTGAGCTATCCTAGCAAGCATTGCAACATCTCTCTATCTTAAAGGAAGATTATGTCTCCTTCACTCCATCACTGGGCCTCAAGACGTCTTGTCCTCTTGTCCAGGTAAGGCCTGGACTTGCCCTGCCCCTGCAGATCCTCTCATCTTTCTTTTTTCGAGACAGAGTCTTGCTCTGTTGCCCAGGCTGGAATGCCGTGGTGTGATCTCAGCTCACTGCAACCTCTGCCTCCCAGGTTCAAGCAATTATCCTGCCTCAGCCTCCTGAGTAGCTGGGATTATAGGTGTGTGCCACCACACCTAGCTAATTTTTGTATTTTTAGTAGAGACAGGGTTTCACCATGTTGGCCAGGCTGGTCTTGAACTCCTGAGCTCAGGTGATCCTCCTGCCTTGGCCTCCCAAATTGCTGGGATTACAGGAGTGAGCCACCGTGCCCAGCAGATTCTCTCATCTTGTTCTGACAGTACAGACGAAGCACTGGGATGAGAAGGGGGGTGACTTCTTAAAGACATGCTACTTACTAAAAACAAGTCTTTTTCAAAACTTGTATTATGTCCAAGCATTTTAATAAAGACAAAGGCCAAACGAGGAGGCTCACAGGTGCCACAACACAAACTAATCAGGAGACACCTGCTTATGGGCTGTACCTTCTGCCTTGGTATGTAGTCAGTTCTTCTTGAAGGATGGAGGCTCTCTTTTGCAGAAAATTAACCTAGAAAAGACACCTTGTGTGAGAAGAGGTGGACGTGGCTTACATGTCAATATTGTGCAAATAGTATGGTACGATTTTATTTAAATTCAGACAATTCCCCAGATAAAACTCAGAGGATTTGTTGAATGTCAATGTTGTGTTTTTTACATTTGGTCACATCCCATCCTTATTGAAAATCCATCAGATACGACAGAATAAAGTTCAAACTCCTCATTGCAGCGCCGTTTTGATCTGGCCCGCCCCCATCACTGTGGCTTTACCTGTCCTCACGCCCTGTCCACCACTGCTGTTTCTACACCATGTCTTTCTCACTCCGTCGCTCTTTGGCCCAGGCCATTTTCTCTCTTTGGAACACTTGTCTTTCTGTCTCCTATTCATCCTCCACCATTTGGTTTAAACATCATCTCTCCTGTGGAATTGTTCAACTCCTCCCCAACTGCTCCCCGCCTCCTAGCCCCAGGCAAAGCCAGTGGTCCCCTGCTCTGTGTTCCTCCCTTCTATTACTGATACTTCTCACACTGCTTTGTGGGTATTTGTTTTCATATGTCTTCCCTAAACCTGAGAGCTTCTCTTGGGCAAGAATGACTTTTCTGTCTCTCTACCCCAGTTTCTTTTACAGGGCTGGGCATGTGGCTGGTTTCACTAGCTGTTGAATGAATGGAGGAGTGAGTGAGTGTAAAGAAAATTACTGCTTTCTGGAAATGTTAGTCCATCCTAGGGATTCCCTGAGGTTGGAGAGACAGAACTTCATAGTGGAAAGAGCCTGAGCTTTGTCTGGAGTTAGGCCAACTTGGGTTCAATTCCTGGCTTGCCATTTGTGGCTCTAGGAAAATTACTTAAGCTCTTGATGCCTAATCTGTGAAATGGGGTTAATGACAGCTACTTCCCAGGGTTATGAGGATGACATGAAACAACTAGAGAAACTACCTAGTGCAGAGCTCACAGCAGGCACAATTGCCAGACCACCATTCTTAGGCGGCTGGAGGAAACTGCGTTGTTTAGCATATTGTCTTCAATCAGATCTTTACAAAGCATTTGATTATTGTGAAGCATACATTTCTATACTATTAAAGATGCCTGTATCAGGCGTGGATTCAAAAGTACCTTACACAACCCAATATAAATGGTTTGGGGCTAACTTATACCATGGCTTAATGTAATCAAGAGTCAGTGGTATTTGATCGTTTCAGAATTGTTTATTCTTGTGTCTTTGGTCTGAACTGAAACCATGGCAACGGTTGATCCCGAAACATAGTTATGCAAGAGAATACAGCTGGCAGAACAGAAAATGTGCTTGAAAGAGAAGAAAACACAGTCTTTCTAAATGGGTGCATCTCAAAGTGGTCCTCCTGGTTTTGCTGATTTGTATGGCACCCTCGTCTTCATTTTATCCAATTGCTCAAGTGACCCATAGGACAATTGATAATTTTGACAGATGCAGGAATTACACTGATTCAACTTCCCTCCCCCAACCATGCTCTGTAATCGGAATTCCAACAATTCTCAAAAAACACAGGCACCTGTGCTTTCAAACTAAATTTGCTCACTGTATGGCCTGTGACTCCTCCGTGCAGCTGCCAACTCTGAGGCCCTATCGCAGCTGGCAGCACTCTCTTTCTGGGTCAGCCTGCAGTTTTAGGAGGCTGAAGTGGCTTTTATTACAGTGAAATGATATGAATGATAATAGAAGTCCTGCAGGTAGTTTTCAGATTTCTTTTTTTTTTTTTTTTTCCTTTTCCTAAAAAAACCCCTCTGAAGGCATCAGGTCCTACCTAGCTGACACTATCTGTAGCTCACCTACAAACTTAATGGGTAAACCACACCTGGAGTGGAGCTTTTCATGTAAATAAAGATTACTTAACCCTTTGTATGTTCCCATTCTCCTCCAGTACTTATTTTTATATGCAGGCGTGAGCAAATTTCATAGCCCATAGAAGCAATCGGAAATGGTAGCATATGGATTGAGATTATGAACATTTCATTATCAGATTAGAGACTTTTTACTAGGGGAATATAAAAGGAGCAGCTAAAATGTGTTCCACATTTTATCTTACATATTATAAATAGATAACGTGGATATCATCAAACCATATCATTTATTTTATTCATAAATATATTTATTAAGCACCTGTTATGTGCCAGGCACAGTACTTGATACAGGGAGTAAAGAAATACTTTCTTTCCTTCATGGAATTTTTCAAGGAAAAAGTATGTCTGAAACTTCAAAGTGGGCTGGGCACGGTGGCTCATGCTTGTAATCCCAACACTTTGGGAGGCTGAGGTGGGCGAATCGCTTGAGGTCAGGAGTTCGAGACCAGCCTGGCCAAGATAGCGAAATCCCGTCTCCACTACAAATACAAAAATTAGCTGGGCGTGGTGGCATGCGCCTGTAATCCCAGCTACTTGAGAGGATGAGGCTGGAGACTCGCTTAAACTCGGGAGGCAGAGGCTGCAGTGAGCCAAGATGGCACCACTGAACTCCAGCCTGGGTGACAGTGAAATTCCATCTCAAAAAAATGAAAAAAAATAAAATAAAATTCGAAGTGTATTGGAAATGTGAATACACAAACTCTTTCTCATGATACCAACAATATGTAAAACAGTCAAACAATACAGAAGTATGTAGCAAAAATATGTTAGAAGTTTTCTTACATCATGAACCGCATCAAGAATCACACATTTCTTTTTTTTCTTTTCTCTCTTTTTTTTTCTTTTTTTTAGATGGAGTCTTGCTCTGTCACCCAGGCTGGAGTGCAGTGGTGCGATCTCAGCTCACTGCAACCTCTGCCTCCCAGGTTCAAGTGATTCTCCTGCCTCAGCTTCCTGAGTAGCTGGGATTACAGGCATGCACTACCACGCCTAGCTAATTTTTGTATTTTTAGGAGAGACGGGGTATCACCCTGTTGGCCAGGCTGGTCTCAAACTCCTGATCTCAGGTGATCCACCTGCCTCGGCCTCCCAAAGTGCTGGGATTACAGGCGTGAGCCACTGCACCCAACCATATTTCTTTTTCTTTTCTTTTTTTTTTTTTGAGATGGAGTCTCGCTCTGCCGCCCAGGCTGGAGTGCAGTGGCCGGATCTCAGCTCACTGCAAGCTCCGCCTCCTGGGTTTACGCCATTCTCCTGCCTCAGCCTCCCGAGTAGCTGGGACTACAGGCGCCCGCCACGTCGCCCGGCTAGTTTTTTTGTTTTTGTATTTTTTAGTAGAGACGGGGTTTCACCGTGTTAGCCAGGATGGTCTTGATCTCCTGACCTCGTGATCCACCTGTCTCGGCTTCCCAAAGTGCTGGGATTACAGGCTTGAGCCACTGTGCCCGGCCCATATTTCTTTTCTTTTTTGAGACAGAGTCTTGTTCTGTCACCCAGGCTGGAGTGCAGTGGTGCGATCTCGGCTCACTGCAACCTCTGCCTCCCGGGTTCAAGTGATTCTCCTGCCTCAGCCTCCCAAGTAGCTGGGAATATAGGCACGGGCCACCATGCCCAGCTAATTTTTGTATTTTTAGTAAAGATGGGATTTTGCCACGTTGGCTAGGCTGGTCTCAAACTCCTGACCTCAGAAGGTCTGCCTGCCTCAGCCTCCCAAAGCGCTAGGATTATAGGCATGAACCACCACGCCCAGCCAAGAACCATACATTTCAACAACAACTATTTAACCTAATTGTTTGAATACCTTGTCATTATTTTGCCTTGAACATAGAATGTATCTTGTTATCTCTAACGACCATGTAAAATACACCAGAATAAAAGTGCTTCTAACATAACTGTGCTTTCAATTTCTTTGCACTTCTACACAGTGAGGAATCAGCCATATGCTAAGTGATGGCATTTCGGACCTGAAACCAAGAATAAAAGAATGAGGCTATATTGAAAGGTAGACTGTAAATGAATTGATGTTACAACTGACTGAACTTTTCAATTTTAAGGGTGCTTCAAAGAAATTCTTATTGAGACAATGAGTTATTAAACAAGAAAAAAATTTAAAAAAATGAAAACAATTTATCCTGAGTAGCAAGTTTTACAATGACATCACATTGATTTCTGGCATCAATTTGGAATCAGATTTATTTGCAAGTTTCTTTTCAGAGTATGCATATCACCTAATCCTTGGAAAATGGCTTGATTCTAGTAATTACCTGTGATTTTAGGGAGGAAATGGTGTCTTCAAGTTCTTGTCTTAGGGATGCTGGCATCAACCCTTTCAATTTTGTTTCATATTCTTGTCGTATGTAAGTTATCTAAATTGGAAAAAAATTAAGAGTTATCTTTTTACCACATAAATGATTGTTTTGAATTTAAGAAGTCCCAGAATAGTATCTGTTCATCACAATGAAAGGTTTGTTACATACGGTCAGAAACCAGACAATAAAGATGAAATAAGAAGAAGAGTTAAAAACTCAAAAGGCTACCCAGCCTGACCCCATGACTCTGAGAGAGACAGTCCCTGTAACAATGCTTTCTTTAAAATCCTTGTGAACACAATTTTCAGCATCTGATAAGTAAAATAATTGTTTTCTCCTCTTCACTCATGAGGTTCCCCACTCTGCCAGCCCTGCAGCCTCTCCTTGATCAGGATGTGAACTCCAACCATACTAAGCTGTGATCTGAGGACAACTCATAGCATGTCTCTGCTTTGATTAAAATACTCCTTGAGGGTGTGGTGGCTCACGCCTGTAGTCCCAGCACTTTGGGAGACTGAGGTGGGCAGATCACTTGAGCCCAGGAGTTTGAGACCAGCCTGGGCATCTCTAAAAAATATATAAAAATTAGCTGGGCATGGTGGTGCACATCTGTAGTCTCAGCTACCTGGGAGGCTGAGGTGGGAGGATCCTTTGAGCCCAGGAGGTCAAACCTGCAGTGAGCCAAGATCGGGCCACTGCACTCCAGTCTGGGTGACAGAGTGAGACTTTGTCCCCCAAAACCCCCCAAAAAATCCCTACTCCCCCAAACTGACAGGTAGTTGGGGCACTAAGTGTGATTCATATGATCATGAAGACATGAATGAAGGAGAATCTGCATAGCGGTGTCTCCAACCCCCTTTGACACAAGTAGACAGGTAGAATGCACTGGGCATAGGAAGGTTCCTGGTTCCCTTCTGCCTCCTGAATACTGTCGGGCCTGTGTTTAACTAACTGATGCTCACTGGGCTAGTAAAAAAAACAGGTCGGTGGCTCATCCCATTCATCTCTCTCAAGGCTAAAGGAGTGAGTGAGAGGGTAGAAGAAAAGCCTTTGGAAGAATATGCCTGAGCAGGATGATGTGCATGGATGAGGCATGAATATGCATGTGTAGATATTGGTGCCTTCTTCCAGCTGTGTTTCTGCATTTCTCTTCCTCCTACTATGAGATATGATAGAATTAATTATTTTTAAAATCTGTTGCATGTGCTGTGCATGACTTAACCAAACATTAAAGCTGAGTTGCAGTGTATCATACCAAGTGATTCATCACACACACCTGGAAATAGGCAATATACTACGAAAATTGTGCACAACTGAGTTGAGTTGGATAAGCCTATCAATTTGCTGAAGATAATTTAAAATGAACGGTCTTTAAGACCCAACTTTTCTTACACTAAATTGAATTAAGGAAGAAATGTGCTTAACAATTCATTTCATTACCTACTACAATCCTGTGGCCACTGTTCTAGAATACAAATTTTCAATTTTTGGCAAAGTGCTTTTTTTGGGATATGCTATAATCCTGTGACTTATACTTAAAGGAAAAAAAGAAATAATAAAATATGATCTCTCCCACAGATGCAAAGTCTTTGCTGATGAAATATCTGTTGATTCTCCTATCTATTGATTTTTCTCATCTTCTCTTCTTCAACTTACTTCCAAGTGAGCCAGTTCCAGCTACTCACATACTTGAGTCAGTTAGCTGACTCAAACGAAGGAAAAATGCAAAGCAAAACACATGCTTTATAAACCAGACCTCAGGGTAACATTTATTGAGGGTTCGTGGGTTATATATAGATTATTGTTTTTTTTCTATCACTCAACACTGGCTCTGGAAGTTTGAGTTTCAACTCTTTTAAAAACAACTCATGCACGCCCTATTCCCTTTTTAAACAAATTTTATTCTGTGTTTTATTACTGAAATACGTTGTCCTACCCATCCCACCCCAGAGTAAAAATCTCACCCAGGCTCCCTATTTCTTTCCCTCATCCCCTCTTCCCCACACCATCCAGGGACAAATGCGCCAGGGTTCCCTGCCCACTGGTCATTCTGGAGTGTGTCCATTGGGTAGTAATGTGGAAACCACCAGGGCCTTTGTGGAGAAAATGGAGGGGGCTGAAGGAGTCCCAAGAGGGGCTTATTTCAGGGCCTTGGACCCTTGCTCATAGGCGAGCTTGATCTTATCATCTGGACAGGTGGAGGCAGATTTTTCCTGAGCATAGGCATTGCTCAAGTACCGATGCACACCACGGAAGGCCTCAGGGATGGTGAATCTCCGGTACTTTTTTTTTTTTTTTTTTCTTTTGAGATGGCATCTCACTCTGTCGCCCAGGCTGGAGTGCAGTGGCATGATCTTGGCTCACTGTAATCTCTGCCTCCCAGGTTCCAGCAATTCTTTTGCCTCAGCCTCCTGAGTAGCTGGGATTACAAGTACGTACCACCACACCTGGCTAATTTTTTTTTTTGTATTATTATTATTATTTTTTTAGTAGACACGGGGTTTCAACTTGTAGGCCAGGCTGGTCTTGAACTCCTGACCTCAAGTGATCTGCCCACCTTGGCCTCCCAAAGTGCTGGAATTACAGGCATGAGCCATGACACCCGGCACCCCGGCACTTCTTACACAACACTTGTACTATGTGGAGCTTTGACAACAGGTTGCAGTCAGCCAGGGTGAGCTCATTGCCATCCAGAAACTTCCTCTGAGAGATGCCTTCATCTTCAGCACTGGTTTCATCCACTTCTTCTGGGTCGGGGGATGTCAAGTAATTGTCTAAAACCTTCAGGGCTTTCAGGAGTCCCTTCTCCAGACTGTCATTTAGTGCTGGGTTTGAATTTTTGATGTAAGCAGAAAATCTGGCAAATATGTCCAGCTCAGCTGTGTTGGACTCAGGGTTCAGAGCTGCCAGCTTGGGGTACCTGGGAGGGCACAGCAGTGCCTACAGAAATTCCTCAGTCTTGTTGGTGTCCTTGTGCTCTTCCATGCCATACAGCAGGAATGGGAGCTGCCCTTCTGGGTACAGCTTTTGCACTATCTTGGTCTGCCTCTTGGTGTCAATGATGGTGACACTGAAGGTGACTCCCTTGAACCACAGCACCATGAACAGTCTCTAGGAGAAGGGGCAGTTCCCAATCTTGACCCCATCACTGCCAGCCTTCATGAACAATTCAACTTGCAGTTGTTCTTCAGCTATGGTTGCGCTAGGGACCAGAAAATGGCCATAGCTGGGGGAACTGGGGCATGCACTATTTCTTACATCCTTATCTGTTTAGAATGTCTATCTGTTTTCCTAAGCTGGCACTCAGCAAGAAGGCCATGTTCCATTTGACTGCCAAGATGGTGAAGCCCAATGATGAGAAGCCAGACAAGTTCAAGTCTGGCATTTTCCAGGGTCTTCTGAAGCTGGAGATGGCTTAGCTCGGTTGCATTTACAATGCAGTCCTTGAGGATTTGGTCTTCTCACATGAAACTGGATGGCAGCCAGCTCATAAAGGTTCATTTGGACAAAGCACAGCAGAACAATAGGGAACACAAGGTCAAAACTTTTTCTGGTGTTTATAAGAAGCTCATGGGCAAATACGTTGATTTTGAATTTCCAGAATTTCAACTGTAAACACAAATTATAAAGTATATTCACAGTAAAAAAAATAGAACAAAGCCTATCCATTGCCTTTATATTTAAAAGACAACTTTGCTGGGTATAAAACTGCTTCAATCCCACTTTCTTTCTCTCATAACTTTGTGAACACAAAGATCAAGTTAGCTAGGCATGGAGGTGTGCACCTATAGTCCCAACTACTTGGGAGGCTGAGGTGGGAGGATTACTTGAGCCCCTCAGAACATTTCTCCAGTGTTTTCTGGCATTACATATTGCCATGGTAAAGTCTGAGGCCAATCTGTTTTTTTTTCATGTTGAATATAACTTTCTTTTTCTGCTTGGATGCTATGATTTTCTTTTTCCTTCATTTAGTTACTTCACTGGGAAATGCTTTGATACTAATTATTTTATATTATTTTTCCTGAGACATTGTGTGTGCCCTTTCTACCTTTACATTCCATTATTTGAACAAAAGTTTCCTTTGTTTAGAAGGATTATTTGTATTTGACTATATATATATCTTTTCCTGTTGGTTCTCTTCTTCAGAGACAAAAATTTTGCGAATGTTGGCTCTTCTTTGGCAATCTCCCATAACATTTTCTCTATTATTATTTTTATTTTCATATCATTTTATTTTGAGACAGGGTCTTGCTATGTTGCCCAGGCTGGTCTCCAACTCCTGGACTCAACCGATCTTCCTGCCTCAGCCTCCTGAGTAGTTGGAATTACATGCCTGCATCACTGCACCAAACTCTTCTTATCATTGTATATCTATTTTATATTTTCATTTCATTTTATATAATAGCCTCTAGCCTAATTACTATATTTCCTTGGATGGTTTTAGTTATGATTTTCCTATTTTGTTTCATCTACTATGGTTTCAATCTTTTGCTTTTGTCTACCATTTTTCCTAAGCTCTGAGAGATCACTTTTCATCTGTCTGTTGACTTATATCATCTTTAAATATCTCTTCTTTTTCCTACTTCTCTATCGCCCTCCACCATTTTCCTTGAGAGAGAGATGTCTAAATGTGTTTTGTGAATGCTTTGACACTGTGAAGAGCTGTTATAAAGAACTATAATTAGTCTGAACTTTCCTACTGTAATTTTCCATTTGATATACAGAACATTATTTGCTTACATTCTTTCTTCTTCTCTCTTTTAATCCAGCAAAGATCATATGCTAGTTCCTTTTCCAAAAGAAAATTACACCTCATTTTTGAATGGAACCAGCTATTTGCTGAGAGTTGAGGTGTGGCAGGAGTAGCTGGGGTCAGGCCACAGCTATGATTTGGTTTTGTTGTCTTCGTTACTCTTTGACCAAATCTATGATTTCATTTGCTCTGGGGGCCTATGTCCCTCAGTTTTCAAGCACTTTGGAGGTCACAGCCAAGTACTTAAGCCCTTTGGTTCATGCTCATGGCTGGTTTCTCCTGACTCTCCTTCCCCCCGCCCTGCCCACTATTCACATATGATGGTTTCTCTCTAGTAGGAGGCTAGGCCATCGAGAGTAGAAGACTGGGTGTGTCCAAGGTTGCTCTTTGATCACCATTATTCCTTCCATCACTTTTCAAATTCAGAAGTTACATTTTCCAACATTTATTGAAGATTCGTGCATTTATACTTCCTGTCTATTCCTTTATTCTTTGTTTTTGTGATTTTAGTGAATTTGAATGAATTTAAAATAAGCCTCTGGAAAATATGAAATTACCTCATGCATGAGTGAGACCGTCAACTGGGAAAATATTACTACCCTGAATCCTTAAGCTCAAATGCTGAATTTAAAAATCATTATATAAAGCTGAATCCTGTTACTTTAATAAAGTCATGAAAAACTTTAACCAATCTGTTTTCATTCTATGAGGTTAATAAAGTTACCACCAGCAAACATTTACTGAGGACTTTTTGTGTTGACTCTCCATGTTTTATATGGACTTAATCCTTCTGATGACCCAATGAGGGAAGCACAGAGAGGTAAAACATGATTTGAACTTAGGTAGTCTGACTCTCAAACACATATTATTGTCCACTTTGCTCTACAGTTTCTCAAATAATCCTTCTAAATGCTGAGCTGATTTGTCCACCCTAGGGGGAAGAGAATGCCAGAGACACATGCATTAGAGGAGTCTTTGCTACCACGTTCTAGTGCTCTCACCAGCACAACAGGGCCCAGGGACAGGGGATGGGGTGTTGAACTGCAGTGTTTCCAGACATCCATCTAGTCATCAATCTTTTTAAAAAAGTGACAACCATGAAAACAACAACTGGTTCCAGAGGACTCCCCACACCTTCCTACTGATTTTAAAATTTTAGCTTACTACGGATTTATATATGACCAACTGGAGAAAACCTCTACAAATGCAATATACATGTCTGACCTGAAAGTTCCACAAATTCCCCAAAGAGGCACATATTCAAAATCTAACCAGTGAAGGATACATGTAAATTTGTCATATGGCAAAATGACAAAAGAAAAAGAAATAGTTTATATTCCTATATATCACTCTTGATTCTTGTGACCTTTTTTTTTGAGACTGAGTTTCACTCTTATTGCCCAGGCTGGAGTGCAATGGCACAATCTCGGCTCACCGCAACCTCTGCCTCCCGGGTTCAAGTGATTCTCCTGCCTCAGCCTCCCGAGTAGCTGGGATTACAGGCATGCACCACCATTCCTGGCTAATTCTGTATTTTTAGTAGAGACGAGGTTTCTCCATGTTGGTCAGGCTGGTCTCAAACTCTCGACCTCAGGTGATCCACCTTCCTTGGCCTCCCAAAGTGCTGAGATTACAGGCATGAGCCACTCTGCCCAGCCTTTTTTTTTTTATTTTAATTTTTTTATTTTTATTTAATTTTATTTTTTAAGAGACAGGGTCTTGCTCTATCACCTAGGCTGGAGTGCCATGGCACAGTCATGGCTCACTGCAGCCTCAACCTCCCGAGGTTCAAGCAATCCTCCTGCCTCAGCCTCCCGAGTAGCTGGGACTACAGGTGTGTGCCACCATGCCCAGCTAATTTTTTTTTTCCCCCGTATGGATAGTTTCTCACTATGTTGCCTAGGCTGGTCTCAAACTCCAGGGCTCAAGTGATCCTCATGCCTTGGCCTCCCAAAGTGCTAAGATAATAGGCATAAGCCACCATGCCTGGCTTTTGCTACTGCTTTTGTATCCCCACCTCTGACCCAGGCTGTGTTTAAGGGGAAACAATGAGGTCATGAGAACTTTTACTTATGGACTATTCATGAATTTGGAACTGCCGAAACAATCTGGCCTTACAACAGACCATGAAGCAAGACGAGGTTGAGTGGAGTTAAGCAAAGGGTTTGATGGACACACTATTCCTTTGATTCAAGATCAAAAGTTTTACACATACATGTATTTTATCATTATATATGAATATTAAATTCATTAGCATAAAGTATCTTATTATACCAGTGTGATGTCTATTAAACACTAAGGTATTCAAAGGCTGTTCTGCTGCGGCTCATTTCCATCCTCTCTCCATTCCCACCATCCTCAAAAAGCACTGTGGATAATTACGTGCTCTTCCATGTCCCTCAACCACATCGCACCAAAGAGAGGGGCTTCCCTCTCTCCACCACGGTTACTTCTCTCTCTACCTTCCTTCATCTTCTTTCCCTTAGCAAAATAAAATTAGGAAACCCACTCAGGACATTGTGATAATGACATTTCCATAATTAGTAATAAGACTCCTGTAAGCTGAGTGGAAATGGGGTCTTTATAACATGGTGCCCACGTGACTAACAGGCCGTGCCCTGCTCCGTGGCAACAGTCTGCCTGCTCTTCCCTCCAAGGCATGGCACTGACACTATGATTCCCTTAACTACAGGTGCCCGCCTCATCGCCCGGCTAGTTTTTTGTATTTTTAAGTAGAGACAGGGTTTCACCGTATTAGCCAGGATGGTCTCGATCTCCTGACCTCGTGATCCTCCCGTCTCGGCCTCCCAAAGTGCTGGGATTACAGGCTTGAGCCACCGCGCCCGGCCCGATTCCCTTAACTTTTAAAGTAAACTGTGAAGACCAAGACCATCCCTAACTAGAGTTTCATGTTCCAATCAAGTAAAACTGAAATGATGGGTAATCAGACAAATGCTCATTTGCATAAATAAGAGACTACAAAGTGTATGGAATGTGCAGTTGACTTGAGCCAAGGGGTCCCTAGAGATAAAAATTCAAAGTGACACTGGAAAAAGGGAGCCTCGAAAATCTGTAATTTCATTAAAAATAGCGAAGGGAGAACTAAAACATATTTTATGATGTTTTTATTCAAAAAAACACTGTATTGACTGGGCATGTTGGCTCATGCCTGTAATCCCAGCACTCTGGGAGGCCGAGGCTGCTGGATAACCTGAGGTCAGTAGTTCAAGACTAGCCTAGCCAACACAGTGAAACTCCATCTCCACTAAAAATACAAAAATCAGCCAGGCATAGTGGCAGGTGCCTGTAATCCCAGCTACTCGGGAGACTGAGGCAGAAGAATCGCTTGAAGCCAGGAGGTGGAGGTTGCAGCGAGCCAACATTGCGCCACTGCACTCCAGCCTGGGCAACAGAGTGAGAGTCTGTCTCAAAACAAACAAACACTGTATCAACCAGTCATGTCCATATGTCAAAACCATGTCAAATATGTCATCTTGTTTACAATAAAACAAAAACTAAGATTGAAATGTACAGCTCTGTGCAATCAGCTTAGGCACAGGCCTCAAATGCAAGTTATTTTATTGCAAGCTCCAATGTGACCAACACAGCATTGTCTTTTGAGGAGCTGAGAAGAGAGGAACCTCCTATTGCATTGCCACTGGCTTATGCTACAGTAGTTGTTTATATGTCTCTGCATAGTCATTTATTATCACATTTTGAGGTAAGGGTGAAGCAGTTCAGGAAAATAAGTGTGCCTGAGGCCAGGTGTGGTGGCTCATGCCTCTAATCCCAGCACTTTGGGAGGCTGAGGCAGGAGTATCGCTTGAACTCAGGAGTTCAAGACCAGCCTGGGCAACATAATGAGACCTCATTTCTACTGAAAATTAAAAAAAAAATCTGCTGAGCACGGTGGCATGCATCTGTGGTCCCAGCTACTTGAGAGTCTAAGGCGGGAGGGTTGCTTGAGCCCAGGAGATCCAGGCTGCAGTGAGCTATGTTTGTGCTACTGTACCCAGCCTGGGCAACTGAACGAGACCCTGTCTCAAAAAAAAAAAAAAAAAAAAAAAAAAGTGTGACTATTACTTTACAAAGCCCAGCAAGCATTTCTGGGGTCAGTTCAGCAGAGAACAAGGGAAACTACGTAAGAATTCTATTGATGTTATCTCCTGAATCTTTCCATTTTGCCACTGGAACCATCCCAGTCCAGAATACATTCAATACATCCATCTTGCATCTGGATGACTGCAATATTGGTAAGTTGGTTTTGCTTTTCAAGCAGAATTTGCTTAACCTTTAAGATCAAAATTAATATCCTGTATATGGCCAACAAGGCCCTGTACTGTCTGGCCCTATTCACCTCCTAACCTGCAACTCCAGAGAGTCACCTGGCCTCTGGAATACTAGACATGTTTGCTTTCTCTCAATTCATTCACCAGTGCCCTGTGAATTAGGATGGTTCTTGCTTTTCTCTGATTCTTCTTTCTTGTTGTGTGGGTTTTGCCACTGTGTCCATCTGGACCTCTGGATATTGGGGGTCCCTGCTCTGTGGTGATGTCAGGGAGGGTGCAGATCTAGGCACCCAGGGGGAGGGAGTTTGGCCAGGCCTTCATGATGAGGCTGTGTTGGGGCCAACTGACTCTCCTTTAGACAAGTCATAGCCTTGAGTGTGGCAGGCACCAGCTTTATTCCCAAGAACGGGCCCCACACCAGCCCTTGCTTTCAAGCTGCAACCCAGGCTCCTGGCACTTTCCTGGCAAGAAGCACTTCTGTCATCCCTAACAGGTTTCCTTCCAGCTGCCTCTGCCTGCTGCTGGGCTCAGTACCTGGAGGCTGTGGCCTCACTCACCACTCAGGTTCTGTTCTGTTTCTACATCACAGAAATGTTCGTCTTGCTTTTAATACCAAATACTGGCTGGGTGCAGTGGCTCCTGCCTGTAATCCCAGCACTTTGGGAGGCCAAGGTGGGCAAGAGTTCAAGACCAGCCTGGCCAACATGGTGAAACCTCTTCTCTACTGCAAATACCAAAAAAAAAAAAAAAAAAGAAAAGAAAAACTTTGCTGGGCCTGGTGGCAAGCACCTGTAGTCCCAGCTGCTCAGGGAGGCTGAGGCAGAAGAATTGCTTGAACCCAGGAGGCAGAGGTTGCAGTGAGCCAAGATTAAAAAAAATTACATCTTTCTAATTCTTTCTCTCTCTCTATAAATATATGTATTTTATGTATATATTTTTTATTTCCATGAGGTTTTCAGGGAACAGGTGGTATTTGGTTACATGAGTAAGTTCAGTGATGATTTGTGAGAATTTGGTGCACCCATGGCCCAAGCAGTGTACACTGAACCCAATTGGTAGTCTTTTATCCCTCACCTCCTTCCCACCCTTTCTCCCTGAGCCCCCAAAGTCCATTGTGTCATTCTCATGCCTTTGCATCCTCATAGCTTAGCTCCCACTTATGAGTGAGAACATATGATGTTTGGTCTTCCATTCCCGAGTTACTTCACTTAGAATAATAGTCTCCAACTCCATTCAGGTTGCTGTGAATGTCATTAATTCATTCCTTTTTATGGCTAAGTAGTATTCTATTGTATGTAGGCCACAGTTTCTTTATCCATTCATCGATTAATTGGCATTTGGGTTGGTTCCACATTTTTGCAACTGCAAATTGTGCTGCCATAAACATGCATGTGCAAGTACCTTTTCCATATAATCACCTCTTTTCCTCTGGGTAGATACCCAGTAATGGGATTGCTGGATCAAGTGATAGTTCTACTTTTAGCTCCTTAAGAAATGTCCACACTGTTTTCCATTGTGACTGTATGAGTTAACATTCCCAGCAGCAGTGCGAACATACTCCCTTTTCACTGCATCCACAGCAACATCTATTATTTTTTGATTATGGTCTTTCCTTCCTTCTTTCCTTCTTCCCTTCCCCTCCCTGCCTCCCTCCCTCCCTTCCTCTTTCTTTTTCTTTCTTTCTTTTTTATTTTTGAGATGGTGAAGTCTCACTCTGTCGCCCAGGCAGAAGTGCGGTGGCATGATCTGGCTCACTACAAAACTCTGCCTCCCAGGTTCAAGTGATTCTCCTGCCTCAGCCTCCCGAGTAGCTGGGATTAAGGTGTGCACCACCACTACACCCAACTCATTTTTATATTTTTAGTAGAGACAGGGTTTCACCATGAACTCCTGACCTCAGGTGATCCCCCTGCCTTGGCCTCCCAAAGTGCTGGGATTACAGGTGTGGGCCACCACACCCAGCCGATTATGGCCATTCTTGAGAGTGTAAGGTGGTATACAAATGGCCAAAAATGCTCAACATCACTAATGATCAGAAAAATGCAAATCAAAACCACAATGCGATCTCTTTTTATATTTTATCAATCATTGTAGAGTGTTTGGAACTGAGGGGGTGTCTGGTAATATCCCCTAATAGAGCCATCCAGTAGAAAAGGACAACCTGTTTTGTAACCTTTTGATTTAATGAAGTGTAGGGATTAAGAGCCCAGACGCTGGAACTGGTGTGCCTGGAGCTGGGTCTGAGTTGTGCCCTTAAATCTGTGTGCTCCCAGAAAGAGTAACTTCTCTGTGCCTCAGTTTCCTTATCAGGAAAATAATTTTTCAAGGCCACTGTGAAGATTAGATGATTTAATACCTGTAAAATTTGTATAAGGGTTGCACGTAATAAATGTTCAATAAATATTAGTTATCATTATATGACTTAATGGAGATTTTTATTATATCTATTTCATATTATGTATATAGTACGAATTATATTTATATATATTCTATTTAGCCAGTTCCTATCATTAGACTTTATTGCTTTTTCCAATTATTTGCAACATTAGAAATCCTTATAGCAAATTATTTGCTTAAATTAATGATTAATTGAGGACTCCATTGAAATGTTTTTGTATTTTTTAGTATCTGTGGGTTGAGAAAGTACCTTATCAAAAGCTCCTATGAATTCAGAATCAATTTTAAATGAATTTAGATTTTATAATTTAAAACAATCCATATACATTTGAAAAACAGTAGTGCCTGTTTATCCAGGCTACCAACAATGGCTGGTGAGTGCCTTAGTTTGGGCTGCTATAACAAATACCATAGATTGAGCGGCTTAATCAAGAAGCATATATTTCTCACAGTTCTGGAGGCTGAAAGTCCAAGATCAGGGTGTCAACATGGCCAGGTTCTTGGCAAGGGCTCTCCTCCTGCTTCCAGTTTATAGCAATGTGTATGTGGACCTCCCCATATGGCCTTTCCTTGACATGCTCTGCTCTCTCTCTCTCTCTTTATAAAGGCATTCATCTCTTTATGGGGCACCTACCTTCATGACCTCATCTAGATCTAATTACCTCCCAAAGGCCACCTCCAAATACTGTCACATTGGAGATTAGGGATTTAACACATGAATTTGGGAGGGGACACAAACATTCATTGTATAGCAGTGTGCATACGGATTTTCTCGGATCCTTGTCAGTAACTCTGGCCCATGGGTGGGGAACCATTGCTTCACTGTAAATGACTTAATTTAAGGGAAGGATCTCAGCTCAAAACTCTTTTCAACTGGATTTCCACCAATACATAGGAGGATTAAGGGAAAATAACATATACTTCTACTCATTGTGGATTAGTTTATTCAGAACCTGTTCTCTGAATGCCTGGCTTAGCAGAATGCGTTAAGCAAAGTGAGTCTGACTGGTGGGGGGACTGAAGGTGGCAGGAGGAGGGGAGGGAGAACAAGAGGTGACTTTGGAGCATGGCATGTAGTCTGAGGGAGGGTGGACAAGGTCAGGCACTGCAATTGGCCATCTGGTGTAAGAAGAGTGCAGCAAAAAGACACAGGGCTTCTGAAGGGTGGCAAAGGACCAGAGGAGGTGGGCAGGAACTGGGCACAGGAAGGAGGCTTGCTGGGAGGGATCAGATGTAACATAAACAGGAATGTGGAGGATGTTTCTGAAGGATGGGCCTCTATGCAGCCAAATGTTTCTGCATAGGCTTTTTAGGGGAATGAGTATATTTTGGTTTCAAGAATAAGAATGAGGGCTGGGTGTAGTGGCTCATGCCTGTAATCCCAGCACTTTGGGAGGCTGAGGTGGGTGGATCATGAGGTCAGGAGATCAAGACCAGTCTGGGCAACATGGTGAAACCCCATCTCTATGAAAAATACAAAAATAAGCCAGGTGTGGTGGTGCGCACCTGTAGTCCCAGCTACTTGGGAGGCTGAGGCAGGAGAATCACTTGAACTCAGGAGGTAGAGGTTGCAGTGAGCCGAGACTGTGCCACAGCACTCCAGCCTGGCAACAGAGTGAGACTCCATCAAAAAGAAAAAAAAAAGAATAGGAATGAAAGAAATACTAGTAAAAGATGATGCCAAAAAAAATGCTGTAGTACAGGTGAGAAAATGCACCGCCTTCTAAGAAATTCCATTTTTATTGGGGTTAAGGTATCATGCGTTGCCACAGCAACTGCCAAGAAAAATCCATTTTAAGAAAGGTGCTCTGCTACAGAGCTCATGTACTTTGATTCTGAAATATAAAGTGAAAATGTAAAAATAACTGCAATTTTCTTAACGATCTTAAAAATACTCATTTCCCCCCTTTTTTCAATACCATTTCCTCTTCAGGTACTTTATTCTAACTGGCGTCCTCTCAAACTAAGCACGCAGCGCAATAGGAGTCCTCCGTTCCCTGTTCATAGGAACCGTTCCACCGCAAGGGAGCGAAGCCTGCTGCTTAACGGGTCTGGGACTCCAAGGCAAGGGGGTGGCTGATGCAGGAAGCAGTTGCCGACCTCTGTTGTTTGAAGGGTGGCATGAACTAGTTTCTAGAAAGGGTTATATTTTCAGGACCATTTTCTGATCCCGTGGAGAGAAAGTTAGCTTTAGCATGAGTGAACGGTTCAAACCTAGCACTTTAATTAGGTTTAGATGCTCTAAATCCAGCTTCAGGTAGTTCAAAAGATTCTCTGACACCAAAAAGAAAACAAGGGTCTGGTAAGTCTACCTCTAAGGATTCACACACAGAAAAGACAGAAAATGGGTAAGACAGTCGAAGACCAGAAACTTACTAATAAACTGTCTGAATTTGTTCATGAATCAAAGACTTAAATTCTGAATAAGATTGAGGTTGTCACTGGGGCCGTACCATGGCAGCAAAGACTCAGAAGAGGAGCTCAGACAGTGATCCATCCTAAAGCACGAATTACTGCGGAAGCCGGGCCAATAGTGATGGCAAAGGGAACCTAATAGAAGAACAGGCCCTTATCATAAATGCTCCCTCGGATAATATCAATCCTGACACTGAAGATCCAGAACCAAAACCTATGATCATTGGCACCAATAATGTGTTTGAAGTTGGTTGTCATTCCCAAGCCATGAAAATGGGAGATAATAATGTCATTGAATTAAAAGCATATGTAGGCAGAAATGTAATATTGACAAGTGGCTGCCTCACTGGGGCTTGCTGTAACCTAAATACTTTTGAAGTCATCCCTGAGAATATGGTGATCTATGGTGCAGACTGCCTTCGTCGGGTGCAGGCTGAGCGACTGCAGCCCCAGACATTACAGCTGGATTTCTTGATGAAAATCTTGCCAAATTACCACCACCTAAAGAAGACTATGAAAGGAAGCTCAACTCCAGTAAAGAACTAAGAACAGTACATGCCATGAAGATAACATTTTGTCTTTGACTGCTGTCTTTTGAATGGGCCACAGTGTTTATGTGCTCTTAGCAATTCACAGAATAATACATATTGACTTCATTTTGTAAAATTGGGTTGAGAGGAGAGTAATGGATTTTCATTGTAACTGTCCTTTGTAATTCATATAAAATGTATCATTTTCCTATAACCTTGCTTCTTTTCTGATAATTGGCAGATTTAGCTTTCTTTTGTTATATAAACTGCTAGCCACAAATTTTAGTTATGTAAAAGACTACCCATGACAAGAAAGGACATATTGTTATGTATTTATATTCTAGCATAGACTAAACTGAATAAAATGCTGGTAACAGGAAAAAAAAATTGAGGTTGTGATGTAAAATAAACATGTGAATATTAAAATTTTGGACAGTATTTTGCATATAAGCAGTACTCTTTACTTCCTGATGGAGATGGCAAAGCTGAAACCATATTACAGAGCTCCTATTAATAAATGTGGCCTTGGGAGGTACTCATTTAGAATTTCACAAGACACATGTAGCGGAGATTTTATTCAGCAGCATTCATTCCAGCATTTACTCCAGCATTATTCACCAGTTTTCTGGTAACTGGAATCTACCCCTCTCCCATTCTCTGTCCCACCCAAGGGTCAAGGGTAGAGTATGTGACAGGACCCTAAGGCAATCATCACATCACATTATCTGGAGCCATAACTATTTAGGGCCTGGGAACATGATTCAAGTCCAGGTAACCAGAGTCACTGACAGTCAAAGGATGCAGACTCTCTCACCCACCAGACTTTCCCGCGGATGTCATTCTGGAATTGTGACAACCATCTTGCTACCCTCAGTAAGAAGTGAACTGAGGGTTTTGGCAATCCAGGGGAAGAACCGAGAAGTAGAGAAAAATAAACTGAGCCCTTTATCCATCCATACCTAAAGTTAGCCCTGTCCTTGGATTTTTCAGCTTGGGTTAGATTTTCTGTCCCTTGCAACCCAAACGGCCTGAATTGACACAACACAGAATATGCAAAATATTCACTTACATTTATGTGTGTCGCATCTGTTAGACCAGGGGTCAACAGACTTCAGCCTGCAGACCAAATTTGGCACACTGCTTGTTTTTGTAAATAAAGATTTCCTGTAACACAGCCATGCTCACTTGTTTACTTATTGTCTGTGATTGCTTTCTCACGACAATGGCAGTATTGAGTAGTCTTGACAGAGACCTTATGGCTCACAAGCCCTGAAACATTTGTTATCTGGCCCTTTATAGAAAGTTGGTTGACCCCTGCAACTAGACTGAGCTCCACTAGGTAGGGACTGTGTTCGTTTTGCTGACTGCTACGGCCTCAGCATTTAGCTTGGTGTCTGGCACATGGTAGCAACTCAATACAATAAATATTTGCTGATGAATGAACGAATCAGACAGAGCTTACAACCTTTGGTGTTAAGTCAGTCTTTGTCTCAAAATGACAAGGTCTTCGGAATGTCTAGAGTAAACTCATCACACACGCTTTCCCTAAAGACAAAGAGAAGATTCTGTCATCTCAGTATTGCAGTTCTTAATCAGCACAGTGGCTATTAATAAGTAGGCTGGCTTCAAAGCTGAGAAAGTCGGAGGCAAACACCAGGGCCTACAGGGCTGCTGAGATCAAAGGGGATCTTAGAGATTCACCCCGAAGGAGGGGAGTTGGTTTCATCATGTTCTTTCCTCCTCTGTGCTTCTCCGGTTTACTCACTATCAGACTTTTTATATGGTTGAGATAGTCAATGACTCATGCCTCTTTTCTTCTAAAACCAAATGCCAGCTCCTTTCTTGCTAGAATATATACTTTTGGTCTCATTTCTAATGTTTTTCTTCTTACTAATAACATTCCTAATACGTTTTCTTTGCTTAGGTTGATATATACTATGAATACTCCACTCTTTCAAAGAAGAGTTGGTACAGGTCCTAAAGCAGTTTGAACAGTTCAGCAATTCTATAGGCATGGGATGAGAAAGGCTGAATGTAGAAAGTCTGGACAGGTACGTGTTGAAGAACGTGAATATTTGGAGGACCAAGTTTAAACAAGTTGGAAGGAAGCACCTTGTCTATGTTGCAAGGTATATCCCTGAAAGCGTTTGGGGAAAACCTGGGGGAGGGAGAGGGTGTTTTTTACTTCTGTTTATAATGTCTGACTTTCCTCTCAGAAAGAGGGTGACTAGGCCTTTTTGGTTGGGGCTAGACTTCCTAAAAAAGGTAGTTTTCATCAACAAAGCACCAAAACCCCAACCAAAGGGTAGGTGGAGAAAGACTCTTGAGGTTTATAACTGACTTTGCTAATAAAAGACCCAAGAAGACCTACAGAATAAGGCTGATACTCAGAGAGACTCATGGGGGTTTTGGAGTCTCCCTGATATTTACAATTTGTACATAGAAGTAAGGTTGGAGCACTCGGAACATAGCAAATACTTAGTAAATATTGCTTTAATGAGTAAACGGCTGAACAAAGTTGTTGTTGAATAGGTAGGTGGCACCTTGAAATTATGGAGGGTAGTAAAGGTCATATCAACAAATTGAGATGGAATGTAGTAAAAAATAGAAAAAGCAAAGAAAACCCCACATTATGAACACCTTATATGTGCCAGATACTATATTAAGCAATTGATGCATAATCTTTTACATACTGTGATGATTCTAATTCTTACATACAATTTGGAAGACAGACATTATCTACTCACTTCATCGAGAAGGAAATAGGTTCACAGTGTGTTAACTGTTGGAACCACGATTGAAACCTGACATCTAACCCTGTACTGTGCCCATTTATTACTGGGAGGTGGAGAAGGGAAGAGGATTGATCTAGAAGTATTGTGATGAAATCTCAGGACAGGAGATTCTGGGATTCAGGGGGGCAGCTGGGAGCTGCTGGAGTGATCTAGGAAAGTGAGGAACTCCTAATCTGATCTCAGGTGAGGGCTATGGGAAGGTCATAAAATAGAAGCTGATTAATTACCTGTCTTCGTAGAATAGAAACAAGAGATGAGTTATATGAGAATATATGCTTCAGCCATATGCCTAGAAGAAGGGTGATGTCCCTGCAGAGACAAGGCAATGGGTACAGTACAGGGAGTTGGTCTGGGTGTGGGTAGGACACAAGGTATGTTTGGGGGTTTGCATGTACTTAGTTTGAGAAGCAGAGGAGACATTCATGAGGAAATATGCAAGTGGAGCTCAGGAGAAAAGCAGGACTAGAGACTCAAGAATCACGGGCCAGAAGAAGAAGCTGCAGCCCTGGGAATGGAAGAGCTCTCTGAAGGGGAAAGGGGAGAACAGGAATGTCCCAGGAGCCAAGGCTCATCTATAAGGGACTTCCATATTTAGGATGCAGGAGAAGGAAGCAGAAGCAGGGAATGACCAGAAATGGCCCTAGAGATGAGATGAAAGTTAGGAGAGTGGGGAGCAAGGCTTTGGGGTTCCCAAGAGTAGGAGGGAAAGTAGGTGTTAGGTGCTGCTGAGATCAAGGAAAATAAGCAAGAAGACCAGGCCATTTCGGTTGCAGTGAGGCGAGATTGCGCCACTGCACTCCAGCCTGGGCGACAGAGTGAGACTCTATCTCAAAAAAAAAAGAAAAAAAAAAAAAAAGAAAGACCAGGCCATTTCTATCCCCTGCCTTGAATATCACCACCGCATAGGAAATAGAGTGGTCTAGATAGCAGATTAATCACGAGAGATTTTGGTGAGCAGCAGTGCTACAGACAGGGGAGTTTAAGAAGAAATTATTTTGTTCATAAACATATAGTTTCCTATTTTAAAGCAAAACTTAAAATAAAAGATCCACATCTAACCTTCAGTTAAATATCATTCAAGTATCTGATTTAGACAGAGTTCTGACCTGGTTTGAGGGCATTTTTCAAAAGAGGCAAGCTATGACTGCTCTTTCTTTTCTGCATATTTAAACTCTTGACAATTATAAATAAGATAAACCTCTCCCTCAAAGTACCAATTATCTCCTTATGTTTGAGAAGGCATGAGTTGCCAGATATGGTATTCTATACAAAACACAAAATAGGAAGACAAAGGCAGCCGTTGTCCCACTGGTGCACCCCGGATTTACTCAGGCAGTTCGAATGAACACTAATGAAGATTTTGTGCATAAATCCCCCCACCTTCCAGCTAAAGGGAACCGAGACCCCACAACCTCACAGCAGAACATTTCTTAACACCATTGTAAACACTGACTCCATTCAGGAGTTGTTCACCTTTACACAGCAGAGAGAAAAGAAATTTTTGTTCGATTAAAACTTAGGGAGTGTGACATCATCAAAAGACTTCCTTTAGGCTTTCTGAAAGAAAAAAGCTTATACTTTTACATGAGGAGTAAAAGGAGCTTCAGAAATACATAACTGACATATAAGAGGCCAGGAAGGGAACAGGAGACATCAGTAACTCCTATGTTACTGATGCAGGATAATGGAGGCCTTTACAGAGGTGATGAGATTTGACTGGAACATTGAAGAACGAGTAGGAACTTTCAAGATGGATGAGAGGAAGAAAAAACGGCTAGCCTGGGAAAGGGCAGGAAGCATAGGGGTGACTGTGACTGTGTGTGGCATGCTTCGGGACTGTCACAGGGTAGAGTATGGGTGGAGGTCATGGGGTGGGCAGGGGATAAGTGAGATAGGTGGAGACAAGGTGGTTAGGACTTTGAAGCTTATGCCAAGGTACCTGGGCTTTATTCTGAAGACAATGGAAAAACTAACTCAAGGTTTCTGATTGGAGATTAATATATCTTGATTTCCTCTCCCCTCCCCTCCCCTCCCCTCCCCTCCCCTTCCCTTCCCTTCCCTCCCCTCTTTCTTCTCATTTCTTTCTTTTTCAGATAGGTTCTCACTCTGTCACCCAGGCTGGAGTGCAGTGATGCAACCACAGCTCACTTCAGGCTCCACCTCCTGGTCTTAGGCGATCCTTCCACCTCAACCTCCCAAGGAGCTGGGACTACAGGCATGTACCACCATGCTCTGCTAATTTTTGTATTT
>NW_016817144.1:2443429-2498292 GCF_001698545.2 Rhinopithecus bieti | reverse complement strand
TTTTTTTTTTTTTTTTTTTTTGTAAAAACAAGGTTTATGCCACGTTGCCAAGCCCAGGCTCAGCAATTCACCCGCTTGAGGTGAGCTCAAGCAATCCACCTGCTTTGGCCTCCCAAAGTGCCGCCTGGCCATACCTTGATTTCTGTTACAGGAAGAGAAACCTAATGTCTTCATCATGCTTCTAGTTTTTTCTTCTCCAGCTGATTCTCCAAACTGTTGTATGTTTCTCTAAAATGCAGATCTGATCATCTCACCCCAACTCCACTCCCATATAAAAACAGTTCTGTGATTTCTTTTATCTGTAGATTAAAGACAACCTCCTTTGCATGGATCATCTAAGAACCTTCTCATATGATCTTAGACTAATTTTCCAGGACCTTGTGCTCCAGTAATGACTTGGCATTTTCCCCAAAAGTCCCACGTCATGTTGTGACTCATGCCTTTGTACATGCTGTTCTGTGCTCCTCTGCATCCTTCCTTCCTCTGAACTGGCTAGAGAACCGCTCTCCATTCTTACATAGGACCTTCTCCATGACACTCTTCCTCAACCTTCCAGTCACAGTAACCAACCTCTCCACTAAAATCCTTTGGTATTATGTTCATCTAACAGTTATTGGTTGACACTTACGGAGTGTTTTCTATGTGCTAGGTACCATATTGTACTCTTTTGTATATATTGTATTTCATTTAATCTTCTATGAATGCTATATGGTACTTTTATGGCTGTTTACGTAAGAAGAAATAGGCTTATCCATAGTCACACAGCTACGTGGTACCTGAGTCGGGACCTGTATGAGGTCTTCCTTACCCGAGAGCCTCCACTTGTACTTCATTATCAGATACTATTGTAACTATGGATTTGCACACTGCTTTCTCCTATTAGACTGGGTTCCCTGAGAGCAAGTTCTATGTTAAACTGGAGATCAATGCTATTTCAAAATTATATAATATTAAATAATTATTCTTTTGAAGTTTGAGACCATTACATGGACTGTCTTTGCCAATGTAAAGACATTTTTGCTAACCTATTACATAGGCTGGAGTTTGCATGAAGCAGAACATATCCAACCACGTAGACCTGGGCTCACTTAATTGGCGTTACACCTGCTCTAGGTAAGATGGAGAAACGGCAGCCAGTTAGTAGTTCACTTTCCATCTTTCAAGAGAGATTGATGTCTATATTTTTTTTACACAGCAGATAAACTGGTAATGAATATATATATATATGTTTATTTATTTATTAAAAACTTTTTTTGAGATAGGGTCTTACTCTGTCACCCAGGCTAGAGTGCAGTGATGCAGTCATGACTCACTGCAGCCTCAACTTCATGAGCTCAGATGATCCTCCCACCTTGGCCTCCTGAGGAGCTGGGACCACAGGTGGGCACCACCACGCCTGACTAAGTTCTGTATTTTTTATAGAGACAGGGTTTCGCCATGTTGCCTAGCCTGGTGGTAATGAATATTAACTTGGCTTGGTCCACTTAGACATAAATGAAAGTACAGTTTGTTAGAAACACTTACATAAGAATATGAAAAAGATAAGTACACTGTTACTGACTTAGACAAAACCAGTGCAACCTTAAGAAACGGTACCGGGAGGGCAATAGTTACGTTAGATTGAGCAACAGGCTTCATCTTCTAATCTTTTTTTCATGATTATTTTCACTAGTGTGCTCTTTTAGGAATGTTTCTGTGCATTCTTTATAAAACTGTTGCCCAGATCTTTTTTAAAATCACATCAAACCAAAAAAGGTCAAATAAAGAGCAGGAAGATTTTGTTCTTTCCGTTGAAGGCATTTCTTTAATATTAAAAATGTACTGAAATGTAGAAATCATATTCTGATGATGTCTGAAAAGAATTCATGGTAAAGAGTGAAAAGACAAAGAAAAAAGCTCTCAGCAATCACTGGTGGCTGAGGGCCGCGGGGTCCTCATTGGGACAGCTTTTCTCTTTACTTCAAATGGCAGAAAAAATGCACGATTTAAAATGAGAAAAAAAATCCTAAGCGTGTGGATATGATGATGAATGCCACTCTTCATGTTCATTGGCCCACATGGTAAAACATATTATGGTGAAAATCCCAACTTCATTTGTAAGCGGAAACAAACAGAAAGGGCATCTTTTCTTATTCAAATAGAGTTCTAGAGGGTGTGGTTTTGCTTTATTTCCAACCATAAGAGGCTCCCATTTGAAGGATCTTTCTGTGTAGCTTGAGTGCCCAAGTTGGAAACTTAGGTCTCTACAGCAATTTCATTCCCTCTCTTTACCTTGCACATGTATTTAAAACTGACGTCGGCAGCAGAAAGGCTAAGATTTTAGGGTTAAGGATACTATTTTATATCGCGTGATGTTAACCTTTTTCATCCAGCTTTGAGAAAACTCTTTTTTTCTCCTTCATTTTGATGAGCTGAATTAATCTTGCTTCTTTATGTTCCTTAGGAAGCTTTAAAACACGAAGACAGGTGAGACCAAATCCCTGTACTAAAGGCAGCTTATGTGATCTTTGTCATAGCCAGTAATCTTGGAAATATAAGGGTTGTTGTATTGTAAACTTAGGTTAATATATATTTTAAATGTCCCTTAAGGCAAAGTAGATGTTTGATGGAATGAGAATTTTCAAAAGACTTGTCTGAGATTTTTTTATTTAGTCTACACATGGTATAGCTCAACTTAGTTTGTGGATCACATATGGCAACCATAAGAAGTCTGAGAGAAAAAGTGGGGTGGCCGGGCGCGGTGGCTCAAGCCTGTAATCCCAGCACTTTGGGAGGCCGAGATGGGCGGATCACAAGGTTCAGGGAGATCGAGACCATCTGGCTACACGGTGAAACCCCGTTCTACTAAAAATACAAAAAACTAGCCCGGGCAAGGTGGCGGCGCCTGTAGTCCCAGCTACTCGGTGAGGCTGAGGCAGGGAGAAAGGCATAAACCCGGGAGGCGGAAGCTTGCAGTGAGCTGAGATCTGGCACTGCGCCCAGCTGGAGACAGAACGAGACTTCCGCTCAAAAAAAAAAAAAAAAAAAAAAAAGTGGGGTGGCCAGTAGAAAGGTAGGAGCTCTGTCGCCCAGGCTGGAGCAGCAGGGCCGGATCTCAGCTCACTGCAAGCTCCGCCTCCCCGGGTCCACGCCTTCTCCTGCCTCAGCCCTCCCTGAGTACTGGGACTACAGGCGCCCGCCATCGCCCGGCTAGTTTTTTGTAATTTTTTGGTAGAGACGGGGTTCACCGTGTTAGCCAGAATGGTTCGATCTCCTGACCTCGTGGATCCCGCCCCGTCTCGGCTCCCAAAGTACTGGGATTACAGGCTTGAGCCACCGCGCCCGGCCTCCCTATATTTCTTAATTTAAACTATTCTGAGCCAATCGAATGGTAGAGACTGGTGGGTAGTTAGGTGAGAAAGTGCTAGGATGGTGGAGCTGCATAGGAAACCCAGCCCACAACCCAGCACAGAACTAGATATCTGCATTTTATGCCAGCTTCCTCCTTTGCCTCCCTGATCAATGCCGAATGCCCAAGAGTTGACCAGAAGTAGCCTCTGTTCTGTGGAGAACCCAAAGGAAGAATCAAACCCTGTCTTCAAGGAAGTAACAGTTTTGCGGGGGAAGCAAAATGAACCTATAAACATTATACAAGGCCAAGGCAGGTGGATCACGAGGTCAGGAGATCAAGACTATCTTGGCTAACACGGTGAAACCCCGTCTCTACTAAAAATACAAAAAATTAGCCGGGCGTGTTGGCGGGCACCTGTAGTCCCAGCTACTGGGGAGGCTGAGGCAGGAGAATGGCGTGAACCTGGGGGGCGGAGCTTGCAGTGAGCCGAGATGGCGCCACCGCACTCCAGCCTGGGTGGCAGAGCAAGACTCTGTCTCCAAAAAAACAAAAACAAAATTATACATCCAGCTACAGGGAAACTCAGTATAATAGACATTTGGGGAAAGAAAAAGATCTTTGGGCATGGCATTGCTCGGGAAGGTCTGTGGGAGGTGAGTCTTGAGCTATGCTCCCAAAGCTGAGTAGCAGCTGGACAGGCAGAAGTTTGGTAAAAGGAAATTCCAGGTGAAGGAAAAAACATGAGCCAAGGCGAAAATGAGTGTGGCTGGTGTGAGAGCTGAGCACCCACACTTGGCTGAGGGCTTGACGGGAGATGCTGGGGAATGCTTAGAAATAATATTGGACAGTCCATTAATTAAGTTTTAAGAGAACTTAAATGTCTGGCAGAGAGATCCAATAAGTGAGTGTGAGGCAGTTGTTTTTCTGAGCAGGGGAATAACATGATGACAATGGTATTTTAGGAAGACTGCCCAGATGTGACGCAGCTAGGAAGAGACCATTTTGTCCAAATCCAAGGTGATTAGGAGTCAAACGAAGATGTCCACAGGGAGAATGGAGAAGGTGAATAGAACTAAAGTGACATTTTGGAGTTAGAAATAACATGACTTGGTGATGACATAGTTATAAGATGTGACTGATGCAGCAGGTAGAGCCCAAGACAATGAATGCCAAGGTTTCCAGCCGTCTTCCTCTCAATACTGATAACACTCAGCGTCCCCACTGAACTATCTTTGATACCTTTGGTTTCCTGGTTTCCACTTGTCTTAGTCAGCTCAGGCTGCTATAACAAAACATTGTCGATTGGGTGGCTTAAACAACAAACATTTATTCCTCATAGTTCTAGAGGCTGGGAAATCCAAGATCAGGGTACCAGCACGGTCCAGTTTAGGCAAGGGCTCTCCTGACTTGCAGATGGCTGCCTCCTTACTGTGCATCCTCACATGGTAGAGAGAGTGCAAGATTTCTCTTATGTCTCTTTTTGTAAGGGCATTAATATCACCATGAAGGCCCTACTCTCATGATCTTCCAAAGGCCCAATTACCTTCCAAAGGCCCCATCTCTAATACCATCACACTGGAGCTTAGAGCTTCAATATTTTGGCGGGGTGAGAGGCATTAACATTCAGCCCATAACACCACCTCAATTTTAATGCCTTTTATCTCCAGACCATAGATTTTTTTTCACCCCCACTTTGCTGTGTCATTGGCCTCCTTTCCATTGGCAAGCCTAGCCCTACACCAAACTGCTAAGACAATGCAGGTCAGGACAGGAGGTACATATAAAAGCCTCAGTCCATCAGCTGGAGACAACTGAATTCTTCTTGCTATTGCAGACCCAGTATCGGGGTCTCAGGATCAACTCAAGGGTATGCTTCATTAACCCAGTTCATATGCATGGGCTTCGGCCATTCCCTCCTGCCTACTGCTCCAGGTCCTTGCTAGAATTAGAGCACAGGGCAGATGAAAGACGAGCCTAGGATACTGTGGGACGTTCTGTGGAACAGAACTTTCTCTTTCCTTCCGATATGAGCCTGGAAACATAGGCTCAGGAACTGATAGCAGGTATCTTGCAACCACGAAAAAGACAATTTGTGGAGAATGGAGCCAACAATAAGGGAATAGAGTTAAAAAATGGAGAGAGAATAATTGGCTTTTGGTCACATAATTTGAGCTATTAGATTAAGCCTCCCCTGAAGCCAATGTTACTTCTCAGTTTACATGAAGCAACACATTCTTCTTATTGGTTAAACCATTTGTTCTCCAACCAGTTATTTCTAATAAATTATTTGACTGGGGCTGAGATTCCCTGCCAAGGACCTAGACTTTGCACCCTATAAGCTGGCCCCAGCAGTCCCCCAGCAAGGTAGTGAAGGCCACTCGATTTGAACTCTGCCACACTCTACTAGCTAGACTGGATTGCTTTGGGTACTGACACCTCCCCAGCTCCCAAACCAACTTCCACATCTCCAAATACCTTGCCTACCTCACTGTTCACCTGCATTTCAACTGTGATCACTCAAAACTTGCCTACTTTCTGAATTAATGAGTTAGTTTCCTCGTGTAGTCTCTTGGTGACTTAACCTAAAATTTATACACAAAAACTTATGTTGCCGGGTTTTTTGGGCCAAACCCGAACTCTGGGAGCTCCCTGACACCTGCATGCTTTATCCCCAGGCTACCTTCTGTTGCTACAGAAAGTAAACAGCAATAATAAAATACACGCATGCCGTTTCATTAGGGTCATCTACAAGTTCATGCTATTTAACCTCAATGGACCTTCTCCATTGCTGGGCAACCTTTAACTGGTCTCTGTTTTACATAGTGTGGGGGCCTTTTTCATACAATGTCTATCTCATGGGACACCCACATGCTTAGTAGCCAACATTACTGGTGATCTGTTGATGACTGACGCTGCTGTAATCTAGGGTTCATTAGTCCCTTGTGCTGGGTGAAGCCTTTGGTAATACTCAGGCAGCACCAGAGAAAATAACTTTACACAAAGACAAAGAGTTTTGTTATTTGCTGTATGTCTTAATTGATGCAAGTCATCAAAGTAGGAATTGCAGAGAACAAGGTATAAATCAATAAAATAAGTAAATGGAAGTGATTAAAGGACAGAGCCACTTTAAAGCAAGCATTGCTCAATTTCCTGAAAACATAACCAAATTGCTTTGCAAAAGAAATCACAATGGTTTGCTTTTAATTTTTCCTAAAGAGCACTAATAACAAATAATGGAAAGTTCAATTGATAATTAAATTAAAAAAAACAACACTTCACTTTTGGGCATTCATTCATAAGTGAGGCAGTATTCTTTTCATTCATCAGTGAGGCAGTATTCTTTTCAAATTATTACACTCCGGCAACGCATACTCAAGGTACTTGGTTCCTTCGTACTCTTTCCCTCCGTATTTCAGATTTTATATGAATGAAACATGATGAGTCATTCCTTTTCTTTGGATCCTTCAGGATATTATTTAAACACTGGCATCTGGTCTAAGGGAAACTTAATGCTAAGTCAGAGGAGTATTTGAAAAATAGTTTACATCTGGTTTTGTACTACCCATCCCTGGAAGTATGCAGGGAGGGTGGAGGAAATGAACACATTGCTGGCTCTCTGGGCTGTGGTGTTGGTGGGGCTGGGTCTTTTGGTGTAATGCATACCACAGCATTCCCTTTTATAAAGTGAGGGATTAGTGCCACCTTCTTTGTAGCAATGTCATGACCTCTATAATGCTTCTTAAATTGAGGCCAATGATGGACCCACCAAGCCTTAACACATGATTTAAATCCGATCTGACAGTACTTAAACCCAGAACTCCAGAAGGCTAATGGTTGAACAAGCTTGGGAGAACGTCCAGGGAACCAAATGTAGAAGCCCGATGAATTACGGAGGAATCACAACTCCAGGGCAATGGAGTGGGGAATAACATGACATATTCCGAGTTGGTATCTTTTATAGGATTGACTAAAACTGTTGTCCCACTATAATGTGCTAGAAAGCAAAAAAATATTTATTATTTTCACTCATACATCTATAATTTAAGAAGGATATGAGTTTTAACAACATTTGTACTCTTACACACACACACACACACACACAACCTATCGAGAGGAATCTTTCATAGAGGCTAAAAATTAGAAGCAATACTATTTTAGGGCGGTCATTCATTTTAGGTACAGGTATATAGTATTTTAAATTTCTCATACTTAATTAGACAAACTTAGAAACCTGATTAAAATCAGTTTGTGATATTTCTGTACTGAGGATAAACATAACTTGTAGAACCACGAAGAGCAAAACAAGCAATAATGAATCACGGCAGGACCCATGGAAGCTCACCTAGCAGTGACGTCTGACCTGCAGCAGCCACCATGCTCAGAGGGAGGCCGATGCCTGCACCACTCCCTTGTGCACTTTTTTTTTTTTTGAGACTGAGTCTCGCTGTGTCACCTAGGCTGGAGTGCAGTGGCGCGGTCTCCACTCACTGCAACCTCTGTCTCCCAGGTTCAAGTGATTCCCCTGGCTCAGCCTCCCAAGTAGCTGGGATTACAGGCGTGCACCACCATGCCCGGATAATTTTTGTATTTTTAGTAGAGATGGGTTTTTGCCATGTTGGCCAGGCTGGTCTTGAACTCCTGACCTCAAGTGATCGGCCCGCCTCAGCCTCTCAAAGTGCTGAGATTCCAGCCATGAGCCACTGTGCTCAGCCTCCTTGTGCACTATTCTTAGGGGACCTACTCCATTTCAATAAACTACAAGTTGGTGACAGGGCCAATGTTTATTTTGTTTTTGGCTTGTAAACAATTCACACGTCGAAAACATCTCTGCCCTGCTCCTTCAGTAATCCCCAGGGCCCTCCAGGTATGCTGAGCTATTCAATATACACGTTAAGCCTTTGGCATTTAGTCAGGAACTTTCTACCCACATCCAAGAGACCTTATTACCCCTGTGACTTGTATTTCCGCATTTTTCTTTTCCTAACTCAGATCCCCCACCTGGAATATCTTCTGTTTGTAGTTAAGCACTAAAAGTCTATATAATTCATAACTGCAAGGGCAGAGACGGCAGAGAAAACTCTAAAACCACCTGACTGTATGTGGCTTTTGGGAAGCAACATTCTCAGGATCACGCAAGCTGAAAAGGAATAGAAGTGCTTTCTGACAACAGCACCAAGTTAGAGGTACTTTCCCTTCTTTCCTGGGATGGAACAAGAAGTGTTTCCTTTTCTTTCCATGTTTGTTAGAATTTGGATGGTTTCTATTCTCTCAACTCAGTATTACTGATTGGCTGGAAGAGTTTGTTCCACCCTTTTAGCCAAAGTCACTTTTGAACAGGCTGTTTTCAACTGCCAGGCAAGCACCATACAAAATTGGCAAGAGATGCTTTTCTTTGGATCGTTGGGCCTCTCCTTTCTCTCTCCATCACTCCACTTACGGAATCTTGCCCTCCCCATCTAATGCCCCACATTGTCACATTTTCTCCCCATTTTCTCCTAGCAAACTTCTTTTGGTAAAGTCTCTAGTGTGTGACCATTTCAATGGGTAACTTGCATTACAAAGCCTCTGATGGTCAAGTCAAGGTCTAGTCCCTAATACCTGAATGTTTTGGCCCCCATCAATTCAGTTTTCGGCAGGCAGGCAGGGGAAGCATTTTGGGACAGGGGCAGCTGGCCCTTCTCTCCTCACTGAAATTGTGCTACCAGTTTGACTTCGCCTGGTGTTAAGATTAATTCTTTTACTACTGCCTATTACTGACTCATTTCTCTTTCCTTTTGAAAAGATGTTATGAGATCGAGCCCCAAATTCCAGCATAAAACTAGATTTGGTGGCAAGAAATTCTCTTCTAAGGAATAGTTTTAGACTTTAGAGTCTGATGTGCCAGAGTGAAATGCGTGTGTTACCACAGGGGTATAAACGTAGGGCTGGAGTTTGAAAAAGAGTATGCATAGCCTGGCGATAACAATTAGAATCGTCACAATAAATGAGACCTGAAGCCAATGGGGATAGATGATATCATTGAGGGAGACAGAATGTATAGCTGGAAGAAGCAGGGAATAAATACCAGAAAACAGAGATTATCCACTGTATGGGGAAGGCCAAAAATCAGAAGTCAATAGGAGAGATTGAGAAGCTGAGGTCTAAAAAAAGGAGAAGAAAAATAGGATTATGTTGGGGTAAGAAGTCAATGCAAATTAACCTCAGAAATCTCTTCTACTTGGCTATGAGCTCCTTCAGGAAAAAGACTCTCTTATTTATCTTACAGTCTAAGGCTAATGGCTCCTGGTACATAGTAGGTGCTGAATAAATGTTTGCTGAATAAGCGCCTTCTCTTTTTAAAAATAACCTGCTTGTCGTTTCAGTGGGGTATATGTTCTTTGAGGTTTTTTTTTTTTTTTAATTGATGCTTAAAAGAGGGTCTGAAACTTTTGTGTTCTGTCATTTCCAAAATATTCTCTAATTATACCCTAATAGTTATATAGGTATCATAGCAAAATTTCCCAACAGGCAGGATTTCAACTCACTGTTTGGGTCCCGTTACTTTCTGTATATTTTATAACTCAGTTGTAACTAAAAAAAAAACCCCTCATAATTGAAATTCTCAAGAACTTTTCTATTTACTGGCAGTATATTAATATACACAAATGTAAACACATTTATTATTCTTTGTCCCCTATTTAAAAACTGAATACCAACAAGTGTCAACTTTTAAAACCCATCATGCATTCTTCAGGCTTCACCTTAACCCCACCCTCCTCCAGACTTAGAAGCTCCAAAACATCACAGCTCACAAAGAAATAGAGCCTGCAACAATTAACCAACTTAATTTTCACAGACGCTACCATCAGTCAATACTTATTACATATTAATTTTCACATATGCTACAATCAGTTTTACACAAGCTTCACTAAAAAGGTCAGTATACACCTCTGCAAAAATGTAGCCATTTTAAGGATTAATGAAAACTAAGTAGATGCTACTTCAGAATTATGAATCTGACTGTCAGCCAACTCAGGGTCCAAAACCTTATGGGATGTATTACTCCTGTATTTACTGATCATGCAGTTGAATGCCTGCTTTGTACAAAGCACTGTGGTAGTGGGGCGGGGGGAGCACCAAGATTAAGCTCAATACAGATAACTGGGGAATCAACTTACACTATAGTTGTTGAAAAAATAACCCATTATTATAAAGAAATTTATCAAAACAACATAATAGATATAAAGAATATAAATATATAAATATTCACTATTATTTCTAAAGGGAAGCATATTTCTCAGATGTCTGTTGGGGTTGTTTGGCTGAGAAGGGGGTGGGTAAAACAAATAGTACGCAGCTGGTGGAAAGAGAAGGAGTATAAGCAGGTGGCAAAAGGGAAAACAGTAGTCAGTGGGGGTCAGGAATCTGAAGGTCAGACCACAGGGTGACATCACAGAAAAGAGGGCCCTGACTACACTTTAGAGCTCCCAAAGGGGAAATTGGGAGGTAGCATCAACAAGGGGAGAAGTACCCCCATGTATGGGAAATGCTACATCTCAGAAAAGAGGATCTTGCACTGTGTCTAAGGGAGCCAATGATAGGTGTAAGAGAAAAGGGCCAAAAAGTATCTTTGTGACTGATGCAAGGACAAGAAGAATGGTGTTTCCATCCTGCATATGCAAGAGGACTTGGAGGCTTTCTGTCTCTCACTGGTACAAACTCCCTGTACCAACTGGAGAAAAACTCTGTTCATCTTCTATGTGGTGAAAGTTGACTGTGGAACAAACAGATATACTATATACACCAACACACAACAAACATATGTATATGTGTATGTATATATATAGTAATGTGTGTATGTATATGTATAGTATGTGTGTATTTATAGTATGTGTGTGTGTATGTGTAGATATATATATTTAGTACATATGCATGTGTGTGTGTATTCCTACTATAATATATTCACTGCCTTCAGAGGAGCCTTAGTCGAGTGGAAATGACGAAATATGTCCACAAGTAATTAGAATGAAGGTGATGTGTCTGAACTCAACAAAAGGTAGCTACTAGAAATCCTCAGGAAGCAAACTCTTTCAGTGAAACTTAGGCATTCTCATTAAAGAAAAAGACAAGGACATATATTATCACTGGTACTACTCGATATGGAACTGGAGGCCTCACCTGTGCAATACGACAAACATTAATAAATAAGGATGAAATATACGCAGGAAGATACAAACATTTTATCTGTTTAGGAATGATACAATTGCCTACTTAGAAAATTTAAGAAATCAACTGAAAGATCATTAGAAGTAATGTTGGTAAGAGCTCTGGTGAGACAACTGTGATACTCCTAAATACCAGAATTATCCATTTAGGAAGAAACAAGGGAAATCCATGAAGAGAAAATATACCATAATACATTTGGGAATAAGTTTAATAAGAAATGTACAACACAACCATCCATATTAGGATAGAATTCAATTGTAATGAAAAAACTAATGAAATGCAAAGAGACGTAAAGTTCCTGAATGGGAAGACTCAATATTGCAAAGATGTCAATTGTCCTGAGACTAATTCATAAATTCAATACAGTCCCCATAAGACAATCAGTGGGATTTAAAAAAATGAACTCTACAATCTTAGCCCAAAATTCACGTGAAGGAGAAAATGCTTAAGAATAACTAAGACAATTCTTTAAAAAGATGATGGGAGGAGGCTTCTCTTTATAGAGGGTATTTACTACATATTAGTACTCTTCCGAAGGTTTTACTTGTAATACCTGATTGAATCCTCACAACAAATTCATAAGGTGAGTACCACTATTAATCCTTTTTCAAGATAGGGAGACGGAGGCAAATCAAGCCAGTATCTTGCTTGAGGTTCCATAGCAATTAAGTGGAAATGGCAGCGCTGGGATCTGAAACCAGGCACTGTGACTCCGGAGCTCCCGCTCTGAAGTACCATAATAGATGGCTCATACTGGCACAGGAAATCAATGAGTGGGAAGGAAGAGAAAGTCCCAGATTCACACGCATATCAAAAATTGGATTTTTGGAAATGATGACATTTCCAAAAAATGTGAGAAATAGATCTCAGTCAGTACATGGTATTAGTATTAATAACTGGCTATCTATTTGGAAGGGAAACTAGTAAGATTCCTGTATTAGTTTTCTATCATTGCTGTAACAAATTACCCAGTTAGCAGCTTAAAACAACACAGATTTATTCCCTCACAGTTTTGCAGGTCAGAAGTTTGAGGGAGCTCAGCTGGATCCTCAGCTCTGGGTATCACAAGGTCAAAATCAAGCTGTCAGCTGGCCTAGGCTCTTATCTGGAGGCTCTCGGGGAGAATTCACTTCTAAACTCATTTGGGTTGTTGGCAGAATTCACTTCCTTGGCACTCCAGGGCTGAGGTTCCCATTTCCTGGCTGGCTGTGAGCTGGGGGTCCCTCTCATCTCCTTGCGACTGCTACTCCTCATCAAGTTGTCCTCTCCCTCTTTAAAGTGGCAATGGCGCAATGGCTCTCATGCTTCAAATCTCTCTAGCCACCCCCCGCCCCCTTTTGCCACATGTGCCATGTTCTTCTGCCTCCAGTCACAGAAAGTTCTCGGTCCTTAGTGGTCATGTGCCTGGATCGGCCCCACCACTTGGATAATCTGGGATAATCTCCGTTTTTTAAGGTCACTGATTAGTAACCTTGATTATATCTGCAAAATCTCTTGCAATGCAATGTGCATAGTCACAGATGCCAGGGAATGGAGTATGGACCTCCCTCAGGGGCCATTCTGTCTACCCCAATCCTTATCCCACATAATATCTCACATAACATAATAAATTTGAGGTAGATTAAAGAGTTAAATGTATGAAACAAAACTCTCAAAAGTATAAGAAAATAAAAGAGAATATATTTCATAATCTAGGTTAGGGAGGACCTTCCTAAGCAAGCTTGGAAACCATAAGGAAAAAGATAGAAGATAGTCTTCTCAAAAAATTAAAATATTAAATAAAAATTAAAAGATAAGCAATTCTGAGAAAGTATTTGCAACTTATCTAACTAGCAAATAATTAACATACAGACTATGTGAAAAATAAACTTTTTTGTTTTTTTGGAGATGGAGTCCCCTCCGTCACCCAGGCTGGAGTGTAGTGGTACAATCTTGGCTCAATGCAACCTCCGCCTCCTGGGTTCAAGCCATTCTCCTGCCTCAGCCTCCCGAGTAGCTGGGATTACAGGCATGCGCCACCAAGTCCGGCTAATTTTTGTATTTTTAGTAGAGAAGTGGTTTCACCATGTTAGCCAGGCTGGTCTCCTGACCTCAGGCAATCCGCCCGCCTCGGCCTCCCAAAGTGCTGGGATTACAGGTGTGAGCCACTGTGCCCAGCCAAAAAATAAACTTCTATAGATCAAATTAGAAAAACAAATCAATAGAAAAAATTAGCAATAAATGTGATCAAGCAATTCATGGAAATGCAAATGCTTTCCACTCTTATTAATGAATGTTTAGATAATCCATTCGCAGGTCTGTTTCAAAATGTTAGACAAAGCAGGGAAGAATTATGAGGTCAAGATCCTGGAGATGACATAAAGCAGGAGAATTTGTAAAGCTGGCATGTGGGGACATTTTTACATGGTGGCCTTTGCCAATTCTTGAGTGGTTGGTGAGAGGCTGAGAAGCTGAACAAATCTTTCTTTTAACAGTTTCACACACAAAAAATCCAAAGAGACAAAAATTGCAGTCCAGGGCTCACTAAGGGGGAGTGTCTGATAAAATCCCTATGCTTTGGGTGGATTCCAAAGGGCTACACTCTAGGAGTAGGAGTGAATTGGAAATAAACCAGCTCTCTCCAGAAGTGAAGTTTAGCTTCAAATCATCTCAATCTCTGAAAATAAATTAAGGCTATTCAAGATTACAAGTGCCACTCCCTGTCTATCTAGAAACAAATGTAAGTTCTCTGGAGGAAATTAACATCATCCTAGGTCTTAAATTGTTTCTATAAATTTTCATGTAAAATATCTGGCACTCAATCTAAAACAGCCAGACTCACAAGAAGCAAGACAACACGCCAAGAGAAACAAAAGACAATGAAACAAGATCCTTGTGAGCTCCAGATCATGGTTATAAGACTTAGACTTTATAAGAACCAAGACACAGGTCCAACAGAATAAGAAAAATGATTGTGAATTTTGATACAGAATAAGAAATTCAAAAAGAACTAAGTAGAAAGTCTAGCTCTGGAAAATATAATAAGGAAAAGTAAGAATGAGTTTAATAGTAGGTTAGACACAGCTAAGGAGAGAGTTAGTGAGCTAGAGGCTGGGTAAAAATAAAATATCCAGAATAAAAACAGACATAGGAAACAGGGCTAGAAGGTCTAATATATATATAATTGTATTTCCAGAAGGAAGACGCAGAGACAGAGTTAGGCAGAAGTAAAAACAGAAAAATCTAAATACCCTAACTACTAAAAAAAAGTATATCCATAATCAATTACAAATCTACCAACAAAGAAAAGTCTAAGTCCAAATGGCTTCATCAGTGAACTCCACCATATATATTACAGGTGTCCACCACCATGTTCAGCTAATTTTTGTATTTTTATTAGAGATGGGGTTTCACCATATTGGCCAGACTGGTCTCGAATGCCTGACCTCAAGTGATCCACCCACCTCGGCCTCCCAAAGTGCTGGGATTACAGGAGTGAGCCACCATGCTCGGTACCCCAAATATTTCAAAGGAAGAAAGACTATCAACTTTATACAAATTATTCCAGAAAATAGAGAGAGAATAATTTGTTTTATGAGGCCAGCAAACTTTAACATCAACATCTGATGAGAAAATTATAATAAAAGAAAGCTATAGGCCAATCTCCCTGAGAAACATAGATGCAAAAATCCTAAACAAAATATCAGTAGACCAAAATCCATCTACAGGTTTAAAAAAAGGGATAACAAATGGGATTAATTTCATGAATGCAATATTATTATATTATTATTATATCAATAACATTAGAAAATAAACCTGTAAATTTTATTGCATTCACTGAATAAGAAACAAAATTCATATGATTACTTCAAAAGATGGAGAAAAGGCATTTAAGAAAATTCAACATCTACTTGTGATTTTAAAAATGGAAAATGAACTCTTAGTAAGGATAGAAAGAAAATTCCTTATTGTGATGAAGGGAGTCTATACAAAGTCAATTGTATTTCAGTATGTCAGCAACAAACTGTGAGAAAATGCAATTTTAAAAAATGCCATTTAAGGCCAGGTGCAGTGGTTCACGCAGCACTGTGCACTCTGGGAAGCCAGAGGCAGGCAGATCACTTGAGGTCAGGAGTTTGAGACCAGTGTGGCCAACATGGTGAAACCCCATCCTACTAAAAACACAAAAATTAGCCAAGTATGGTGGCATGTGCCTGTAATCCCAGTTACTTGGGAGGCCGAGGCAGGAGAATCGCTTGAGCCCAGGAGGCGGAGGTTTCAGGGAGCCAAGATCATGCCTCTGCACTCCAGCCTGGGTGAAAGAGTGAGACTCTGTCTTAAAAGAAAGAAAAAAAAAAAGAAGTCATTAAAAACAGCATTATGTTAAATAAATAGGAGCACATCCTACGACCCAAAAGATGTTAAAGATATCTTCATAGAAAATGTAAAACATAATAGAAAAATTAATTAATGTTTAAATAAAGTAGAGGGATATACTGTGTTCACAGTAATGACTGGAAGACATTAGAAATTGACAAACTGGGTCTAAAATTTATATAGAAATCAGAAGAACCTACCACTGAAACATAAACTTCACAAGGGCAAAGATTTTTGTTCAGTTTGTTCAGCAATGTATATCCAGGCCACATAGTAGGTGCTCAGTAAATGTCTGGTGAATTGAAGGTTCAAAGTATCTGAAGAGATTACAGTAAGAGTTCACGCTGAGCTTCATTCGGTTACCATGGCACATTCTGATATACCATCTCATTTACCTTCCTGTTTATGAAATCACACAAAGCCTCAAAATCTTATGTGCCGAATGGAGCAGTTGGGATCATTTGGTTTAGTTTTTCATTCTTTCTTCAGGGCATTCAGGCAAATAAAATCTTAAGCTGAAGAGCAGAAAAATAAGATAAATTGCTGCTCTGGTTTCAACTGCAGGAGCCTGGCCTGAGCACCACCCCTTGGATTATCAACCATAAGAAACAGGACAAGCATCTGAACATGATGTCTGTGTCCTTTCCACCATGGCTTGCTACCTAACTGAGCTGACAAGAGCCCCCCAAATAAGTTTGTCAGGGCCAAGACAAGCAGGCTACAAATTCCTTCTTATTAATAATAAAAAACTAGACAATCTGGCTGTCAGCATGCTCTTTACCTCCTATTTCTTCTCACCATTTTGGAATAAACTCAGCAGTAAATCTCACATACAAAACCTAAAAAGGATCTTTAAACTATTTACTTTCCTTCATTATAATAGAAGCTCCTAGAGTGTGACCAAGTTTTCTATGCTATTTATATATACTGAGAGCTAAGTACGTATTAAGTTGCCGGATTCAAAAGAAACCTTGCACTTACTAAAATTTAAATGATGCCAATTACATTATATTCTTTACTAATTCTTATTGTTTCATTTAATTCAATAAATTACATGCATTTGAACATTTTCTAACTATATTTTTTTTCTACTGGAACTATGCCTTCTAATTTTGTATATAAATCCAACAGGGTATCTACATGGAACATATATTTAAATGGCCTTTTAAACTTCTGAATTGTCTGTTGTATTGAAAAATCACCTTTCTTTCCTTGTTTCTAGTTTCAACTGATGTATATCTGGTACCTTTAAAACATCTCCACTTTGGCTGGGCACGGTGGCTCATGCCTGTAATCCCAGCACTTTGGGAGGCTGAAGTGGGCGTTTGAGACCAGCCTGGTCAACAGGGTGAAACCAGGTCTCTATTAAAAATACAAAAATTAACCAGGTGTGGTGGTGCGTGCCTGTAATCCCAGCTACTCAGGAGACTGAAGCATGAGAATAGCTTGAGACCGGGAGGCAGAGACTGCAGTGAGCCAAGATTGAGCCACTGTACTCCAGCCTGGGTGACAGAGCAAGACTCTGTCTCCAAAAAGGATGGGTAAATAAATAAATAAATTTTCATTTGTTTGCCAAAAAACAATTACAACTGCTTATACCTCAAAATAGCCCTTTCTCAACAGGAAAAGGGCTGGACTATAGCAAAAAAAGGAATTGCAAGTTAAGTGGCCTCTCGGATGTTTGATACAGTATTCTGAATATGACAAGCACAATCAGTAGTCGTCAAACATTTCTCTCTGCTGACTCACCCCCAACCCTCTTTTTACCATCACTGTGTTGATCTCTACTTTCTCCTTCTACCTGTTTACTGAATTCCATGAATTCAGTGCTTAGTACTGTCAAAACAGTAAGACTTGATAGAATACTGTGGGAACATATACAAATATATTCATTTTATCTTCCTGGGAAACTATATTTGATCACCCAGGTTAATGCTTGATAATTCTGCTTGCCCACCAATTTTAAAAGCTGGGGTAGAACACATCTTGGTTTTAAGCTTTTTCTATTTTATTCTTTAAGAGCCTCCATAATTTACTTGTTAGGAGTAAATCATATGTTTTAATCGAAAACATAATTTTTAATAAGGTGAAAATTAAAGCCAAAACTGTCTTAAAAATTAAATGGAAAGAAATGAGACTATACCCATTACTTCATTCTAAGAATAGAAGATGAGACCTGGCCCCAAGGCAGGCACAGCCTGGCTTTGAACCCTCCAGTCCCAGGTCAGAGGCCTGTGTGCTCCTGCGCCCTCCCTGTGGTCTTCATCATCCCTCAGTATTCACTGGAGGGACGAAGAGCCACTTCAACAATGTAGAAAATGCTTTATGGAAAAACAGCTGCAGCGATGCAGTCGGTGCGTTGCTGACACGTGGATTTGATATGTCAGCAAAGCACGGGATTAAAAACATGCAGCAAGCACACAGAGGATCCCGCCTCTTCTCTCCTCCCCCAGCACAGTCAGCCCAGTGAGGTTAAAAACAAAGAAAATCTCAAGAAAGCAAAGATGAAACAGAGCACATTCACACCAGAAGAGTGCTTTAAGTGATCCTTTAAAAATGGCATTGCAATCATTCTATATGGTTTTTAGTGAGGGTTTTGGGTACAAGTGTTTGACTTGCTTTGCCACCAAAATCTATTAGAATAACTGATTTACAAGAAATATTTTGATAAGATGATATTTAATAAAAATACTAATGTCCTTGACACTGGTTCAAGGGTTTTTTTTTTTTTCCAGAAAACAGAGGCAAGTATTCAAACTGTCACGGAGAATAACATGTGGCCAAAATTAAATGTGGTTCTATCTCTCATAACAAGTCTTAGAATGATGCATCATACCAGCTGTCTGGGAACAAATGTATTTTGTTGGCATGGGAACAAAAGAATTAGTCTGAATTTTGTAAATAAACTGTGGTTATTAAAATTACTCGAAACAAACCAGAATAATAACCATTAAAAATGAAAAGTCAATAAAAGTCTTTGAATTACATTTCTGTTGCAATTCCTGTTTTCATAATGTGCTTTGGGATGAAACATAGCTTTGAGTTGTTAGTACTTTTAAATAGACTTCACTGCAGATGAGTTAGCCAACAGCAGCTAAGACTGTGAAGTTTTAAAATCTTTTATGGAAAATGGAAATTAAAGGCTTGGAAATCTGTAGAAGACCAATTCTTTTCAACAATTGTCACAATCGTTGCACAACTGATTTTCTCGTCTCTATAGCCACTCTTTCGTTTTTTTTTTTTTTTTTTTGAGACGAGTCTTGCTCTGTCCACCTGGGCTGGAGTGCAGTGGCCGGATCTCAGCTCCACGCAAAGCACCACCTCCTGGGTTTATGATCTCTCTGCCTCAGCCTCGAGTACTGGACTACCAGGGCCCGCCACCTCGCCCGGCATAGTTTTTTGTATTTTTAGTAGAAGACGAGGTTCACCGTGTTAGCCAGGATGGTCTCCGATCTCCTGACCTCGTGATCCGCCCATCTCGGCCTCCCAAAGTGTTGGGATTACAGGCTTGAGCCACCGCGCCCGGCCTAGCATCTTCTTCTTTAAGGCTATCTGTGACTCCATAGATTTGTTGGTTACCCTTGATGATGACTGAGGTGGTTTAAAGATAAGCAGTGCTTTCTACTGAAAGCTTTCAATTTATTGATTTTGGTTCTCCTAATATCCACGCTACTCCAGGATAGATCACTGGGCATTGTGGGAGGCAAATCAAGTCTTTGGGAATACAAATGATACCAGTTGTAATGGTTAACAGGCGGAAGGAGAGAAGGCGCTTCTAGAGACTTCTAATATTACCCGAAAGCTGCCTATACTAAAGGGACCAAGTTTTATTCTTTAAAAACCCAGAGACCCAAGAAGGAATCAGCAGAATGCTAAGTTCATCTGTAGAGAAAATCAAGGACTTTTGGGTGTCTTTTCTGCTTTGGCCTTCTTACAGGAGAGATTTGAAAGAAAAATCTGTCTTGCTTTAGAGGACAGCAGAAAGGTGGGCTGCATGAGCAGGGCACTGGCATTTTGCTTTCTCTTCATCTTCCCCTGACCTGTGAACCCTTTTGGTGCTATAATGTCTGAGGAATAGCTGAGGGCCCAGAGAAGCCATGAATGATCCTAGCAGATGAAATGACCACCCCGGATGAAAATGATAAAAGAATATCTTTAATATATATATTTTAAGTCTAGACAAGAATACACTTAGAAAAGTCACTTAGAATATATTTAGGAGGCCCAATACCAAGGGCCTGTGATCAGTACCCAAGCTCCCCAAGTTCAGCAGCTTTTGGAACTCTTCGTCCTCGAAGCCCCTGTGGCCTGTGATCCGGCTAATTCTTCCTCCCTCTTTCTCTCCATCTGTCACCCTCCCTCTCCCTCTTTCCATCCCTTCTCTCTTCCTCCCATTAATTCACCGAGCACCATTGGGCCTGATGCTGAGCCATATGCTGGGATACAAGGAGAAACATGACACAGTCCCAGCTCAGGTCCCACCCTCAGAGTGCACCAAGTACTGAGGGAGTTTGATGGAAAAAGCTTTAATCGTGATGGTGGGGGGATTTTAGTCCGTTCTCACACTGCTATAAAGATATTACCCAAGACTGAGTAATTTATAAACAAAGGAGGTTTAATTGACTCACGGTTCTGCATGGCTTGGAGGCCTCAGAAAACTTACAGTCATGGCGGAAGGGGAAGCACGCACCTTCTTCACAAGGCACAGGAGACAGTTATTGAGAGAGAAAGGGGAAGAGCCCCTTATAAAACCATCAGATCTCATGAGAACTCACTCACTAACACAGGAACAGCATGGGGGAAACCGCTCCCCATGATCCAGTCACTTCCTGCCAGGTCTCTCCCTCAACACCAGGGGATTACAACTCAAGATAAGATTTGGGTGGGGACACAAAGTCTAACCACATCAGGGGGCCACAGGAAGTGCTGCAAAGGCACAGCTAGATAAAAGTAGGACATCAGGTGGGTAGGGCTGGTTTGAGGATGGGGGCTCGGGAAGGCAAAGGCCTTACAGAGTGATTCAGTTCAACAAGCGCTGGTGGATGCCATGAAGACGACGGATCGGGCCCTTACCCTAAGGGGCGTAATGTCTAGTGGGAAATTCTCTTTGGTTTTCCTGGCTTTAAATTCTCCTGGCTCTGCTCTTCCTGCCCATTCCTTTTCAATCCTCTTTGCATCCTCCTCTATCTTATCTGCTCCCTTGGCTGTGGCCCTGCTTACCAATCTGCTCATGGCCCTCTTATATCCCTCTACGCTCTTCCTTGTCAATATTATCCACACATTCTGGGTTTCTGTTATATCCGCATCAAGATGACTCTGACATGCTTAAAGTCTTAGGGCTCTTTCTTGACTTCTGGATTCAGATTTTCATTTAAATGCCTCCAAATGAATGTCCTCCTGCTAGCATCTAGGATGAAACATCTAAAAAAAGATAGTGTCATTGTCCACTATACACCAGCTTATCAATTAAAAAACATGGTATTATTTTCAACATATTCCTTTCTTCCACTCTCTAAATCATTTGTTAAATTTTTCCTTAAATATATATATATATTAATATATAATATATATATATATATATATATAATATTTTTTTTTTTTTTTTTTTTTTTTTTTTTTTTGAGACTGGATCTCCCTCTGTAGCCTAGGCTGGAGTACAGTGGCACAATCTTGGCTCACTGCAACCTCTGCTTCCCTGGCTCAAGGGATCCTCCTACCTTAGCCTCCTGAGTATCTAGGACTACAGGTGCACATGACCATACCTGGCTAATATTTTTGCTTTTTTTTTTTTTAAGAGATGGGGTTTTACCATGTTGGCCAGGCTGGTCTGGAACTCCTGGGCTCAAGCAGCCTGCTTGCCTTAGCCTCCCAAAGTGCTGAGATTACAGGCGTGAGTCACCATGCTGGGCCTGAATTTTTCTTTCTTTTCTTTTCTTTTTTTTTTTGAGATGGAGTCTCACTCTGTCACACAGATTGGAGTGCAGTAGTGTGATCTCAGCTCACTGCAACCTCTGCTGCCCGGGTTCAAATGATTCTCCTGCCTCAGTCTCCTGAGTAGCTGGGATTACAGGCACCTGCCACCGTGCCTGGCTAATTTTTGTATTTTTAGTAGAGAAAGGGTTTCAACGTCTTGACCAGGCTGGCCTTGAACTCCTGACCTTGTAATCCACCCGCCTTAGCCTCCCAAAGTGCTGGGATTACAGGCATGAGCCACCGCACCTGGTCTGAATTTTTCCTTTTAAATGCGTCTTCACATCTACCCTCTTCTTTCTACCCCTTTTGACAATATCCAGTTCAAGACTTCCATATTTCTCTTGTGACCAGTGATGTGAATTTTAGGCAAAAACGTCTGAATTGGTCTCCTTTCATTTCTTGTTCATCTTCCCTGCTGGACTAACCTTTCTAAAATATAACCTCAGTCATCTAGCACTCCCCAGCAAAGACAAAGTCCTCCATTGCTGGCAACTGCTTTCTAACGAATGACTGAACTGCTCAGCATTCTATCCAGAATTGGCTGGTGGTCCTGACACACACCACAGCGCTCAGTAAAGAGTAGATACTCAGTAACAAAGGATCCCTCTTCCCTTTTTTTAATGGATGAAATGAACAAAATGAACTTTCTGGTCTTGTTTTCCTCTTCACTGATATCACACCTTCTGGTCAAGATGTTACTCAACATCCCTTGAACACTCGGCATGTTCTGCTCCTCACTCTGCCCTCTAACTAGAATGTCCTTTCTGTCTGTTAATGCCCAGTCCAGATGTTCCCTTCTCCTCTATAAATAACTATATCACACATGTTGCATCTCTATGATGTTTTATAGTTTTGAAATATTTTACACACTTTATCTTGTTTCGATGTTCCCAAGAACCCTGTGGGAAGATATTTTTACTAACATTTTACTGATTAGGAACCCAATATCCAGAAAGGTTGAGTGGCTTACCCATGACCACATGATTAGTAGTGACAAAGGTAGACTGAGAACCAGCAGCACTTCTCCCACTAGATCATGACAGTCCTTGAAGCCTCTTCTGATTTCTTTTTTTTTTTTTTTTTTGAGACGGAGTCTCGCTCTGTCACCCAGGCTGGAGTGCAGTGGCCGGATCTCAGCTCACTGCAAGCTCCGCCTCCTGGGTTCACGCCATTCTCCTGCCTCAGCCTCCCGGGTAGCTGGGACTACAGGCGCCGCCACCTCGCCCGGCTAGTTTTTTTTTTGTATTTTTAGTAGAGACGGGGTTTCACCGTGTTAGCCAGGATGGTCTCGATCTCCTGACCTTGTGATCTGCCCGTCTCGGCCTCCCAAAGTGCTGGGATTACAGGCTTGAGCCACCGCGGCCGGCCGCCTCTTCTGATTTCTCTCCCTGTGCTTTGGTGAGGGTCTCTGGGACCCTGCAGCCCAAGAGGGAACCTCTTTCCCCACTCTGCAACTCCTAAATACACACAATTACCATGGAAACTGTCTTTGGTCACTGGTGTCTCCTAAATTAGTTGATGTGTCTAGGCCTTAAATATGAAGTTAGTTGCTGCAAAGCTGTGATCGAAATGTTAAAGTGTGACTTTTAGCTATTTTAAAATAATGTATGAGTCACTTGTGCCTGCACAGTCTAGGTCTTTAATGCTTGCAAAACCAGATGAGACTTAGAACTAAACCAGCTGGCTGCAAAAAATACTGAGCAGAAAACCAAAGAGGACCCCAGGGGCAGCCCAAGACAGCAACACAAGGTAGAAGCCAGGTGCCTTCAAGAGAAGGCTGGCAGAATGCTGATCCCTTCTGACCAGCTTTGGAAGGACCCAGTTCCCCTGAGGGCTGCAAGCTCTTGAAAAAACCCCAAATTAGCAAGTGCCACACACTGCCTAGGCAGTGGGACCCTAACCTTCCCCTGGTAAAAGATCCTCCCCTTCCTTCCCACAGGATCAGGGAAGATGGAAGGAAGGACCAGTGCTTGTGTTCTTTCTGCATATTGTTATTCTGAGCCTCCAAGCCATTTAGAAAAAGAACCAACTTCCAGCTGGGTGCGGCTCAGGCCTGTAAATCCCAGCACTTTGGAAGGCCGAGGTGGACAGATCACAAGGTCAGGAGTTCGAGACCAGCCTGGCCAATATGGTGAAACCCTGTCTCTACTAAAAATAAAAAAACTAGCCAGGCATGGTGGTGGGTGCCTGTAATCCCAGCTACTTGGGAGGCTGAGGCAGGAGAATCGCTTGAACCCGGGAAGCAGAGGTGGCAGTGAGCTGAGATAGCACCACTGTACTGCAGCCTGGGCAACAGAGCGAGACTCCATTATGGAAAAAAAAAAAAAAAAAAAAAGAACCAACTTCCATTCCATGCCTGGGGTCTACATTTTATACACATCCCATTTACTCTATCAGACTGTAAACTCCCTGAGAGCAAAATCTGTAACTTATTCATGTTTGTTTCTTCTCAGACCTAACACTGTTTAGCAAAACATATCTGTTAAAAGAATAAAATACTTTGGGAGGCCGAGACGGGCAGATCAAGAGGTTAGGAGATCGAGACCATCCTGACTAACATGGTGAAACCCCGTCTCTACTAAAAATGCAAAAAAATTAGCCGGGTGTGATGGCGGGCACCTGTAGTCCCAGCTACTTGGGAGGCTGAGGCAAGAGAATGGCATAAACCCGGGAGGCAGAGCTTGCAGTGAGCAGAGATTGCGCCACTGCACTCCAGCCTGGGCGACACAGTGAGACTCCGTCTCAAAAAAAAAAAAAAGAATAAAATGTTGAGTAAAAAAAGACTGAGTCTCCTGTGAAACACTCAGCATTGTATTTTATTTATTAGAACATCTCTGAAGTATTGTTTTTTTCTCACTAATTTGTTTAATAAAATATTCTTCTGGGAAACTGAGTGATCGACGTAATTAAAGCTATTCATACTTTCAAATTTTAAGATAGCCAGTTTGAAGCAGGGGTTTTGCTCTGTGAATGTTAATATCCACATATTGTTATGTTAGAATCTGACATTGTTTGGTGTCTTTGTTATAAATACATGCTTTACTCAGTGTTAAGAATACCAAGAAAACTTCTAGGCTATTTATTTTCTTCCTTTTCTTTTGTATAATTTATCAAGCCAAATTATCTAGTCTCATTGTGAATAACGAAACATTGTTTGCTCCCCATTGTGAATAATGAAACTCAGTGAATTTTAGTTTTACCCATAATATTTTAATCTGTACCTGCACCTGAGTGACAGATGGCATATATCCATTTTATAGAGTGTTTAACACAGTGGAAAATAACATTCTGGGAGTAAGCAGACCACTTACAGACCTACCCTGGGTCTGCCACTACTGTGTTGTACATTAGGGAAGTCACATCCTTCCTGATGACTCAGTTTCTTTGCACAATGAAGAAGTCTGACTCAAGGTCTGATCTCCCTTCTTTGATAAAATCTTGCTCAGATTAAACTGGAATTAGAAATTATTACCTCCTCTTATGAATAAAAATAATGGTGATTTTAAATTGCTGTTTATTGATCAGAGAAAACATCACGCTTTGGTAAAGCTGACTTAGACAATTTATTTCCTGATTCTATTAGTGTTATTTCTCTTGAATCTGCACAAGGAGCAAATTAACCCTTTGTGCCTCCCAATGAGTACACCTTCCCTGGGGACTCCGTGTGCTGATCTGTCCATGTGAGGGGACAGAAGAGAGAGTTGGTGGCACCAAGGCATGTGGTGGGCAACGAAGATGCCACCCACCAAGACCTGATGAGAAGCAGCTTTTTGTTCTTAATTAAAAACATAACTTTTAAAATGCCTCATTCATTTCTTGTTTTATAGAATCAAAACAGAAATTTTCTTAAATGAAAACCAGAAACCATTTAAACTTTTTAAAGCAAGCAAGTTAAAAAAAGCAGCTTAGGAAATTGTCTTTTGTAATTCTGCCAGTTTCAATTTTGATTCCTTAATGCAACTAGTATCAGGATAACAATATTTGCTTGAAAAGAAAGAGAAGATAGTCCTTAGGGGCTGTTTCAAACACATTTTAGTTGTTTGATTGGCTGATGTGAGACTAGCTACTGTTATTGAAGTTGCTTTGACGAACAACAAAAAAATACATTCATAATGTAACAATCTCAACATTTTAGATATCTTTAGTAAACTCATATTTAGCAGATCCTAAAAAGTGTCTATGACAATAGTTATAAATTTTTTTTTTTTTTGAGACAGCATCTTGCTCTGTCATCCCGGCTGGAGTGCAATGGTATAATCTTGGCTCACTGCACCCTCTGCTTTCCAGGTTCAAGCGATTCTCCTGCCTCAGTCTCCCGAGCAGCTGGGATTACAGGTGCCCGCCACCATGCCTGGCTAATTTTTGTATTTTTAGTAGAGATGGGGTTTTACCATGTTGGCCAGGCTGGTCTCGAACTCCTAACCTCAGGTGATCGACCTTCCAAAGTGCTGGTATTACAGGCATGAGCCACCATGCCCAGCCTAGTTCTAATTATTTTTGACTATTTGTATTAGTGTCACAAATTTAAAGGGGGACGTAGGTAAAATTCGGATAAAAGATTAAGTTAAATATAGATGAACAGTATTTGTTAAATATCTATTATTTGTTGTTCAGTTTAATTGAAACAACTGGCATTTTTTTTTTTTTTTTAGCTACACCCTAGGACCTTGTGGAAAGAACCCAACATCTCATGGTTACAAAGATTATGAAATATTCTGCTTTACCCATGGGTATTTCCTGACATTTCTTCGGTAAACTGTAGCCTAATAGAAGATATCAGGAATTAGTGTAAGAAATATTCTAAAAAGCTATTGTCACTACAAAGATGAAAGCAACTTTGATGATCAAAAAGAAGTCAATAAAAAAAGACTGAAAGTAGTTCCTGAATCCTTCTCTATTGTTCATTTGGGATTTCTTAATTTCCCTACTCTCAATATATTATGGAATTTTCTGTGTGAAGTTTTGCCATGAATTAAATTGATGTCAACAAAAGTTTTACCTTAAGTCATATTTTACCACAAACTAGAGAAGCCCCAGTCCTCCAGGGAGCACCTTTTCTTGCCTTTAAGAAGCTTGTCTTTTCTCCTTCTTTTAGTTACAAGCGTCATCTACAGAGGATGAGGCTCAGTTGACCTTCAGTGACAATTAGATCTGGTGATTTGACATGAACAAATCCATGCTCCCATCTGAGGAGGCATTTTCATCTCCTTGACTTGGCACATGATGGGCAAGTCTGCTATGCTTGTGCTTCCTTTGCTCATTGCTTTTCTCTGCCCATGGAAAGTCAATGGCATTTGCTTCTCTACCAGGAAGCAGGAACACAATGTCTGTTTGCCTGCCATCCTTAATAAGTTTACTTTCTCTATCATTGCTATTCAGGTTTTTTTTTGCTAGATATGTAACTTGAGAATTGTCATGAAAGGAACAAAAGTTTGGAGTTCAGATAAACATGGATCTGAATACTCCTCTACTACTGTGTGATCTTGGATCTACTGCTGTGTGATCTTGGATGAGTTACTCAATCACTCTGGATTTTGGCGTGCTATTCACAAAACGCAGATAATAATAATGATCTTATGTGGTTATTGTGAAAATAAAAATGAACCAGTATGTGTAACACTTCTTGTATAGTCTCTGTCATCTTGTCAGCATTTGATAAGGTATAGTTATTATTAATTTTTTTTTTTTTTTTTGAGATGGAGCCTTGCTCTGTCTCCCAGGCTGGAGTACAGTGGCGTGATCTCGGCTTACTGCAACCTCCACCTCCCCAGTTCAAGCAATTCTCCTGCCTCAGCCTCCTGAGTAGCTAGGACTACAGGTGCCTGCCACCGTGCCTGGCTAATTTTTGTATTTTTAGGAGAGACAGGGTTTAGCCATATTGGCCAGGCCGGTCTTGAACTCCTGACCTCGTTGATCCGCCCACCTTGGCCTTCCTAAGTGTTGGGATTACAGGTGTGAGCCACTGTGCCCGGCCTAGTTATCAATTTTTTATTCTAGTATTATTCTATTTTGTTATCCTATACATAGACATTGTATAAAACGTATATGTATATGTGTATATTTATGCATATCTTATATACATGATATGTACATACATATGTGATATACATATGACACAGAGTTTATTAGCAAGTAGGAAGGAATTATAGAAGGGCAAGTCAATTCATTACATATGAACAGTCAGCATCTATTAGGTGCTTACTTTCATCATTTTGTACAATCCTCTACCGTGGGATCCTGTTTGTAAACATCTCCAGAGATTAAAGAAGAAAAAGAAGCTTCCCTGTTAGCCTTACTTTTGTGTTTCACTTCCCTGAAATTCAGAATAAGCTAATATAATACGCCAATATTCTTGTACTGAGTTTTACAACCAAAGTATAAACATCTGTCAATTCCTATGACTGTTTCTGTACATAATGGATTGGTGGCACTTAGATCAATATTAGCAATGTTATACTCAATGGCTGAGGACAATGCATTTATAAAGGGTTTCATCAAGATTCATGGTCTCTATTGATACATGTTGACTTTTTACTTTAAATTGTCAAAATTACCACTAAGTGCAATTTATTTTAACCAGAAGAGTTGGTGAAAATAATGCTGTCATTTAAAAATAAAATAGGTCATTAGCTATTGTCACAGCCATACTATTCTGGGTTAAATTACATTATTTTGAAAAGAATGGAAAGAAAGAGGAGAACACTGAAATTTAAAAGAAAACATGATTTATGCCTCTAAACAAAATAATATCCATTTATTTTGAAACGATGACATTGCAGACACTGTTGGCTGCATACTCAACACTCCATTTCCCTTCCTTTTTGTTCCAGTTTTCCTTCTTCTCCCAGTTTCATCACCAGCATGTGGGTCCTGATTACTCTAGGCTAGTTTTGTATACTCGGTTCTTTTGCCAGGGATTGGGTATGCCAGGCTAAGCATGTGATCTTCTCTGGCCAATGACATGGAAAGGGAGGGGGTAGTTTCCAGGAAAGACTTCCTTACGCATTAGGCCCTAGAAACTGGCGGCCCCTTTCTGCCTCCGAATAGTGCAGATCTAGGCAGGATGCCTGACACTGCTGCAGCCATCTTGAAGTTGCTTCTAGAACGAAGCCAGCACCGGCAGAGCCATGAGAATGCTTTACTTGTGGACTCCTTGTTCTGTGAGGTAATAAACTGCTTTATTTTTTATGTCAACCATGGGTGGGATATTCTGTTACTCGCACCCAAAGCATCATAACTGAAACAGGTAATGCGTAAACTGTTTTTTTTTTTTTTGAGACAGAGTTTTGTTCTTGTCACCCAGGCTGGAGTGCAATGGTGCGATCTCGGCTCACTGTAACCTCTGCCTCCGGGGTTCAAGTAATTCTCCTGCCTCAGCCTCCCAAGTAACTGGGATTATAGGCACCCGCCACCACACCAAGCTAATTTTTGTATTTTTAGTAGAGACGGGGTTTCGCCATGTTGGCCAAACTTGTCTCGAACTCCTGACTTGAGGTGATCCACCCACCTTGGCCTCCCAAAGTACTGGGATTACAGGAGTGAGCCATTGCACCCAGCCGCACACACTTCTTGACCTAGAGAAAGTAAACAGGAGAGTCAAATAGGAAAGGAGAAGGTACCTGTTCCTGTGACTCCAATTCTTTGTGTTGTAATTTTTTCTCTGCACATCGCACCTGATTAGAACGGTTTTCTAATTCATCTTGTAAAACCTGAAACAGTATAAAATAAAGATATCATTAATAATTAGCACACTTGAAAAAATAGTTTTACACCATGAACTGGCATTAAAAAGGCCTCAGATTTCTAGTTTATTACTCTTGTTCCAAAGCATTCGGGCAAACAATATCAGACTTTTGTGTGTCAGGCCAAGATGTTTTCTGCTTTAAGAATACCTAGTACAAAAATTTCATGGTTATAAAATAGACAAATTGGCAGATGTCAATCATATATTAAAATGTCTCATATCCTTCTAGCGCAGAACCACAAGCGTGTAATAAAGCATATGTAATAAAGCATAACACTATTGCAATGAAAATGGTTCCCTCAGGACACCTGCAAGATACACTTACACTCTGAATATCATTGTGACAGATAGGAATTGTAATATCTGACTAGCATAACATTTTTCAGAATTATATTATGATAATTTGAGTAAATTATAGTAGCCATAAATGAATTTCTTTATAAAGTCAGAGAGAATGGTATGGAATTTGAGGAATTTGTAAGAAATGGACAGAGGTGAACTCTTTCAGTTGCCAAGTAGCTGTTTGAAATAGAATTCAGGTTGATATGGGAAACAGAAACCACAAAGACCAATAATTATCACTGCATCAATTACTATGTTAGGTAAAGAGGTGAACTAGAAAAAGATCTTGTAGTTTCCATGTACTATTTCTATAATGACACTGGATTGTCCATTCAAACAATCCAGTGTCATTATAGAAACACTACATGGAAAGTTACAGTGAGCAGAATGCATGGGGTGGTAACAGCAAAGGTGTCAAATTCACAAAATTCAGTTCATCCAGTCAATATTAGTGAGTTCCTGCTCTATGTCAAGAATTGAAATAGGTACTCTAGACATAGCAGTGAAAGAAAATAGACCAAACCAAACCAAACAAAACAAAAACCCTGGTCAGGCACAGTGGTTCACATCTGTAATCCCAGCACTTTCAAAGGCTAAGGCAGGAGGATCACTTGAAGCCAGGAATTCAAGACTAGCCTGGGCAACATAGCAAGATCATTTCTACAATTTTTTAAATTTAATTAGCTGGGTGTGGGGGTGCAAACCTGTGGTCCCAGCTACTCAGGATACTGAGGCAGGAAGATCACTTGAGCCCAGGAGTTTGAAGCTGCAGAGGGCTATGACTGTGCCACTGCACTCCAGTCTGGGTGACAGAATGAGACCCTGTTCTGTTCCAAAAAAAAAAAAATTCCTTGCATTCACATGCTTAGATTATAATGGGGTGGAGGTAGGCAATAAGCAAACAGTAAGTGTATTATATATCTGTGATGAGTGCAGAAGAAAAATAAAGCAGGGAAGGGGACATTCTAGAGTGGTGTGAGGAAGCGGGGATTGCAGTTTTAAACAGATTGCAATTTTAAACAATTTTAAAAAGGTGTTTAAATTTAAACACCTTTAAACAGGTCCAAGAAGGCCTATCTGGGCAAAGACCTGAAGGACAAGAGAGAGCAAGTCACATGTAAACTTCCACAGGAAGAGCCTTCCAAGCAGTGGCCGCTGCATGTGGAATGACTCCGAGATAGTATGTTTGTGGAAGCCATAAGGTCACTGTTGAGAGTGAGCAAAGCAGCAGCAGTGAGGTCAAGGACGTAACAGGGTTCAAGTCACATCAGGTCACATGGAGTCTCGCAGGTCAACAGCTTTAGATTTTGCCTAGAGGTGGACAGGAAGCTGCTGGGGGGTGGGGAGCCGGTGCTGCTTTCATTGCTGTCTGAGGAGCAGACTGAGGGGCAAGGCAGAGGCAGGGAGTAGAGGAGAGGCAGGGAGCAGGGTGGGGAGGCCTGAGAGGAGCAGACTGAGGGTCAAGGCAGAGGCAGAGAGCAGGGGAGAGGCCACTGCAACACTGGGAAAGGGAAGATGGAGAGCAGGGCCAGGTGGTAGCAGCTGATGAAGGAAGGATCAGGTCCAGGAATGAAATAGAGTTGATGGCCCTGAGACAGTGGAAGCAGAGAGCAATAAACAGGACCCCAGGGATTCTGGCCTGAGGAGCTAAGACTGCAGTTGGCATTCACAGAGACAGAACAGGTGTTGGGGGAGAGGAGCTGGAGCTCAGCCTCAGCTGGGTTCAGTTTGAAATACCTACTACACATCTGGGTGGAGACATCAGTTCAGACACAATGGCTAAGTTAGTGTCCATTAAAGATTCCTGCAACACAATGCCAGTCTTTTTTATGTCCAGATAAATAGTGGTTCTTAACCTTTCGGGAGGTTCTAGACTCCTTTGAGCATCTGATGAAAGCTAAGTAGTTACTCCCTAGAAGGAGAAAAACCATAGTTTTATGATTTTGCTTTTCACTGTAGGGCATTCCTAGATTGCCTGAAGCCTATCCGTGAATGGACCCCAGGCTAAGAACTAATTTAAAAAGTGAAATGGTCTGTGAATGAGCTTGCATGCTTTAGGGTGTCTGAAATGGTTTGTGAGTGAGCTTGCATGCTTTAGGGTGTCTTTGATATTAGACTTGATTATAAATCTACAACTCAACCAGGTCTGAGAATGAGCTTGGAAATCTCTCCATTCTTGAATTGTCTATAATTCTGTTGTGTTCTACTTCCAAAAGGATGAATGCAATAGTTCCTGTGCTTGTTGATGAGGTAGCCTTCCCCCTGCCCCCGACTTTCATAGCTACCAATAAATAGGATCTCATCAGCTTCTCTTATGGCATAATTGGGGAAAGTAATGATTACTGTATCGGGAAGAATATTTATCCATTTTTTTGTCCCCACTTTTTCCTGCTCTCTAATCCATCCTCACACCACTGTTACAGTGATCTTGTTAAACTTAAATCTGATTATGTTGCTCCCTGACTAAAATGCTGAAACAACACTCCAGCCCCGCTGAGAGACAGCTCTCACTCCTTAGCATAGCATCCAAGGGCCTTCATCAACTGGCTTGGTCTCCAGTCACGCTGTGCCGTGGGAAGCCTTGGCGTGCCGTGCAGATGTCATTACCAGCAATAATAACAGGAGCTATCATCCACAGAGTGGATTTTATTTTTAACCCTTACGACAATTTTATGCACCCAGTATTATTCATCTATGTTAGAAAGGATGTAACTGAGGCTCCATGCAGTTAACTACTTTGCTCAAGTCCATGTGGTTAGCAGTAAGGCACTGGACTGGAATTTTTCTTTTTTGGGGGGGGGGTGGAGTCTCGCTCTGTCACCCAGGCTGGAGTGCAGTGGCACAATCTCGGCTCACTGCTACCTCTGCCTCTCGGATTCAAGCAATTCTGCCTCAGCCTCCAAGTAGCTGGGATTACAGGCATGTGCCACCACGCCCAGCTAATTTTTTGTATTTTTAGTAGAGACGGGGTTTCACCATGTTAGCCAGGATGGTCTCGATCTCCTGACCTTGTGATCCACCTGCCTCAGCCTCCCGAAGTGCTGGAATTACAGGTGTGAGCCACCATGTCCGGCCTGGACTGGAATTTTAACACATTTCTGTAACTTCAAATTCAATATGCTTGTGCTACTCCATGCTGCCTCTTTCCCACTCTGTACTGATTTTCTCTTTTCTTTGCCTGGAAGTCCCTACCGCACCTACTCTGCTCCATGATGTAATTGCCCTGATCTATACAAGAGCTAAGTATGGACTTCTCTGGACTTTCATCCATCTAGTGTTTAAGAGAATTAATTTACATGTCTGGGTGGCATGCAACTGTCTGCACAAAACTGCAGCTCAGGGATCTCCTTTCTTCATCTCTGCAAGCCCAGTGACAAGCCAGCTCAATGCCTGGTACACAGGTGATACTGAATTCATGTTTGTGGAAGGAACTCATAAACATTTGAACTCTACTCCCTAAAGATATTTACTTCAATCATCAGGGCTTCTGACTGTCCTTCATGTGGCACATTTAACCGAAGGTGATTATGTGTCCTGAGACACAAAATATACAAATATATCCTCCAAATATCGATATCTATCTCTGAACATACACACACATATCATAATAATAATAATTGATAATATATTGTCTGGTTTCTGCTACAATATAAAATACTCCTTTAATTTTTATTTTTTTTCCTTTTAATTTTATTTCACAGAAAAGAAAGATGGCGTGCCTCTCCCTTCCCTTAAATGAAGAGTTGTTCCCCACCTCCTGGCTTCTCTCCCTCCTTGCCTTCACCTGCAGAACCCTGAGAGTGCCACACTCGGCATCCCACATCCTCCCCCATTCACTACATACCCCGTTACACCTGCCCCCTGTCCCCACTGCTCTCCTGAGTCAGTTTTCACACCAGTCACTTGTCATCTCCCAAATGCCAAAGCCAGAAGCTAACTTTCTTCCTTTTTCCACAGAAGCATTTGGCCCTACTCATGCCCAATTGTGTTTTTCTCTTGAGTTTTGAGGAAATAATTCTGCTCGGTGAAGTCAAGGGATTAAAAAAAAAAAAAAGAGGATGCTGCAAAAGTGAAAGCCAAAGACAACAGGCCTGGAAAGAGGGTGGTGGATATGGAGAAGGGGATGGGTGCAGTGGAACCACTGACAGGGCATTGGAAAAAAGGGACTCAGAGATACCCCAAGGCTTTGAGATGGAATGACCAGAAAATAGTGAATTCTTGCTAAGCACAAGTCAGAAGCGGTGGGGCTGTGTGCTTTCTGACATGCTGGGCTGAAGGTGCTCGTGGGACTTCAAGAGGAACTATTGCTAGAGTCTGAATATTTGTGCCCCCTCCAAATTCATATGTTGAAATCTTAACCCTCAAAGCTATTAGGAGGCAGGACCTCTGGGAGGGAATGTCCTCAAGAATGGGACTGGTGCCCTTCTAAAAGCTCTGAGTGAGGTCCCTGGCCCCTTCTACCATGACAGGACACAGCACAAAGATGGGTGTCAATGAACTAGGAATCAGGCAGGCTCTCCCCAGACGCTGAATCTGCTGGTGCTTTGATCTTGGATGTCCCAGCCTCCAGAGTTGTGGGAAATAAGCTTTTGTGTTTAGGAGCCACCCTGTCCAAGGGATAATGGTACAGCAACCAGCGCTCGCTAGGACCCCTAGCTAGCAGATCACATTGCTCAGTGGGTCTGAAGAGTGGGGCACGCTCTCAGACAGAGTTGCAGAGGTTCTAAAACCTGCCCTTTGGGTGATGCCCACATTCAGACAGGCAAAGGAGGAGATGGAGGCCCAGAAAGCTGGTGAAAGTCCAGATAGGCAGGAGGCAATTGAGGAGAAGTTAGGATGACATATTACGGAAATCTAGCTGAAGGAAAGTTCCAAGGAAGGCAGCGTAGCAAAGTAGATCTGATCCTTTTTCCGTACTTCATATAGTGAACAGACTACGAAGTCAACTATGTTTTATCAATATTATTAAAATGGAATTCAAATTACATTCGCTTTTCAAAAAGGCAGGCCTTTAAAAATTTCCTCATAAAGACGTAAAATGTGATCTTTCTAAAGTTAATCAGAGAAAGCAGTTGTATTTAGAAATGACTTTCGTTAACTATTAAAGATCAGTTAAAAAAATTGAAAAATCACCAAATAATATTTCACTTTCAAAAAAGTCAAAATGTACTGCATGAAAGGAAAATGACAGTTTATACTGGCGGCTGGTCCTGGTTTTATATTCTAAAAAATTATTAGGTTATTAGAGTTCCAACCTCAGAATTTGACATAAGGACTATGTGAAAATGACCACAATTGCTCAGTAAGTACAACCAGGGACTTTAAGTTGTGTCTTCTTTACTCAAAAAACCTTCAAATTTGACATTTCACACACACACAAAATCACGACTTTTAGTTTCTTCCTGAGAAAAGCCCAAGATAATTAAAGAATAGAATGTCCCACACTGGGTCAAAAATATAAAACAAAACCCAACTTGAACAGTTAAACTGTTTATTCTGCAGAACTGTCCCTCCTCCCCTAACTCTGCAGTGTTAACTGGCATCATTACTGAAAAGACAGTTCTTTTCTCCCAATTAAATCTGCCTTTAAATATGATGTAAGTCAGCTGGCTGTGGGAAGCCACAGCACTCCTGACTTTCAGAGTGCTTTCTCCTGGTCGGGAATAAAGAATGACGCTTTCCAGAAGAAAAATGTAAATGACATAATAAGCTTCACAAGAACAACGAGCGCACACTGCACTCTTTCAAAGGGAGAGCGTTGTAGGATAATTTGATTTGTTTGTTTCGAATCTGAAAATAATGAGAGCAAATGAAAGTGTAAAAAATGGAACATGTTAATGGGCTCCTCAGGGTGAGGAAAAAGACCTGGGAGCTAACGTGCCCACTGAATGGCACCTGTGACAGTACGGGGCTTTTCTGTGAGTTTGGGGAAAAAAGAGTAACTAGTCAATTAAAATGCTATTTTAATAAAATGTATGAACATAATTCAGCTCAAGCCACTCCTTAACTTGTAAAACCACGCATTAAGGAATTATTTGGAGTCTTATTAAAAAACAAAGTTGGCCGGGCGCGGTGGCTCAAGCCTGTAATCCCAGCACTTTGGGAGGCCGAGACGGGCGGATCACGAGGTCAGGAGATCGAGACCATCCTGGCTAACACGGTGAAACCCCGTCTCTACTAAAATACAAAAAAAAAAAAAAACTAGCCGGGCGAGGTGGCGGGTGCCTGTAGTCCCAGCTACTCGGGAGGCTGAGGCAGGAGAATGGCGTAAACCCGGGAGGCGGAGCTTGCAGTGAGCTGAGATCTGGCCACTGCACTCCAGCCTGGGCGACAGAGCGAGACTCCGTCTCAACAACAACAACAAAAAAAACAAAAAAAAAAAAACAAAGTTTTCTCTTGTAGTTCTGAGTCAGTTAAACAAGAATACAGTGATGGCAGATACATGCCTTTTAATAATGAATAAATGAAACACAAATTCATTTTAATTATAAAGTGGTTAAAAGGTTATTTAATAAAGGAAAACTTTATTGGAAGAGAGATATACTATGTCACAATGATAAAAAGAAATTTTTTTAAATGTTTCCAGAATAGAAGGTATATAACAGAGAGAGGCTTTCAGATGTAGTATTGTAGCAAGACCAGACATCTTTCTAGAGATTTCTGATCTCGCCTTTGGCCCACTTCTTAGCCAACTCCATTCCAGCAACCCAAGAGCTGTTACCTTACTACCCTTTTCCCAACAGGCTGTCTAAGCATACAAATTGGTCTTCAGCTTAAAGCTCAGAATATCAGTACTCTAACTTCATATCAGAGAATACAATTTCAAACTCTACTTTCCCATCTTTATCAAAACTCCGTGTATGAGAAATTTGGAAAAATCCACTTGCAAATCAAGACAGAATCATCAGCAGTAGAAAAGTCACCCTTCTGAGTCAGCGGTCCTGGAAACACCATCCTAGCAGAGTGGACTCCAGAGACACATTCTCTTACACATTTTCTGTCATGTAGCTTGTAGGGTCATGTTCTTGCCCCCTTTTAGAGAGTTTCAAAGCAGTTCTCATTGAGTTGAAATGTAATGTGTTTGACACATATTCTGCCTCATTCTGTGTTGTTAAGTCTTGATAAAATGCTAGTAGTGCCTGGCCTTTTCACAAATCATCATGAGGTCTATGAGCACATTTTTCTGGGCCTGCCATACCTGAAGGGGCAGAGGGTAAATGGATCCTTTCCTTGGTTCTGTTCATAGGTTCATCCACATGTCCTCTGGGAAGTAGGAACCTTGAACGCTATAGTGTTCTGTTATTTAAAATAAACTGGATTGAACCATATGTAAGCAAAAAGAGTGTTGATTAAAGTTTTGCCCTATATAAATATAAAACTGGGATCGGTAGAGTTGGGGATTTTAAGGGCCTTGGGTACAGTCTGTGGCCATGAAACAAGGAACCAGCTGAACCTCCGCTGGGTGAAACACAGAGAGGGGACTTGCGAGCTGCAAGCTCTGCATAGCTGAGTTTTAACAAGAAGAAAAAGCCAGAGTATTTATACTAAAGATGCTGCCAAGAAGAAGTCACCCTGGCAAACTGCAGGAAATTGCTGAAGCAGGGTGACAGGCAGACGGCGGTTCTGTGTACTCTTCTCCCTACTTTTGTGTATGTTTAAAAGCTTCCATAATAAAAAGTCAAAACACTGAAAAAAGAAAAAAAGTCCCACTTAAAAAAAAATGAGGTCATCATATCCTTTCCTTCATGAGGCTTGAATTTACTATCCTACTTTGGAGAAAACAGATGATTCATTCGCCACTCAGTGGGCAGGAGGGATGCGGGAGGATTTACCCCATGAATGTTTTGAAGACAGAATGAAGAGACCAGGGGGTAGGAGGTGCATATTTTGACTGAAGGAGAAGATAACTAGAAAGGGAAGGCCTATTTTTATTTTTATTGAGGTATAATTTGCATACAATCCAATTCAATGTTTATTTTTTCATGGTAATGGTCTGTTTTCCATTTAAAACATGTAAGATGATTTTTAAATGTATGTCATAAAATATTTGTTAAGTTATAAAATCTTGACGTAAACTTCTCTTCCCCTGGCTGCCTGGTCCTTCAGACAGGCGTGATGCCTGAGCTGTGACTACAGTGAAGAGATACTAATTATAAAGGTGAAATAAGGGTGACTCTCATTTAAACCTTAATTACCTTCTTAATAATGCCCACATTTGTTTAAGCAGCATTACTCCAATTCAGTCTATTAACTGGGCTGATAATATTTCTGATGAGGTCTCCTTTTGCAATGTAAATTGACACCGAAACAGTAAATGTTTTTCTTTCTACTACTGTTAAATGAAGGCTAAGGTAAAACACAAATAAAGCAGTAAAATCTTGCTCTATTTTCATGTGAGATTTACAGACTTTTTTTTTTTTTTAAATCATATTGTAAATGACTAGGACAAAGCAAGAGGATCAAGCCCTGTCATCCACACAAGGAGCGGTAAATCTGGGGCTACCGAAAGTGACACAGTGGCAGCGTGACATTTTTACTGGGTGGTCTCATGGGCTATTTACCGAGGCCACTATAGTTTCTGTTTTATTATTATTTTTAAATAGGCTAAATCTACTAACAAAAGTAACTAGTCTTCCTCAACTGAAATGCCACTCAAGATTTCTTTTAAAGCGATTTCTTCATTCAGACCTACCCAGGATGAATAACAAACCATAAAAAACAGTTTTATTAGTGATTCTACAGTCATGGAAAACGGGTTATGCTGCAGATCTAAAGCCAGAGCCGCAGTTACTACTGCAGAGGCCACTAATGTATTCATAGCAGAACTGTATAATTTTTTTCTCCTGTGGCTTATGTTCAGGTTTTTGGTTTTTTTCACATTCCAAGCAACATTTATTTTTTTTTCTTAAAAAAAAAACCCTGATAATTTTGTCTCTTTTGTGATATTGATGTGAAGGAAAAGAGATCTTTGGAGGTTTTTACCCAATACAAATGTTACTCCTCACATAAGGCAAAATTCCTTTCACGTGAAAACTTTTTAGTTGTTGTTGCGACAAACGACAACCACATGGACGAGAAACGGCACTTGCATATGAGCTGTTGTTGTAGTACTTATTAGGCTACTGATTCAACATAAAAGGCAAAAAACTGTGGACACTATACAGAGCAAGAGTTTTTCTTGTTTGTTATTCTCCAAGTACAAAAGTGTTCGTGTTTTCTCTTTCCTTCTCTCTCTCACCTATTTTCAGTCCTTCAAATTCCTAAAGGACTTCCTTTAAAGGTCCTAAAATGCACTTTTAAAAAAGTTAATGTTTCCTGGTCTTAACAGGGGTTCCAGGAAAAGAAATCATGTTATTTCAAGACTTTGATGATCTAAGGAAGCCGGAATCTCCTAACGCACCTCATTCATGTTTTCCTAGTCACACAAAAGACCATCCTGACATTACCCACATCTCCTCTTAAAGGGGCCAGTCTGTTTCTACTCAGGAAATTCAAAGCACATTTCCCCACCTTCGTCGCTCGAGACAACTTCACTTGTGAACAAGTTCTTATCTCGGGTGGTAGAAATCTAGGATCAAATTCAAGAACCACAGCTAGGATTTTGTAAGATCATAGAGGCATTTCCTTGTCTGGCCAGGGTGATAAGTACTGGAACTTGAGTTCAGTCTCTGCGGAACAGAGTGTTAACTGTTAAATCCTCACAGACCACCCCTCTTCAGTGCAAGTCCAGGGAAGAGGGAGGACCCATAAGCCATTCATTTAAATTTCGATTTTCTTACAAAGAGTAATCATACACACATGCCATCCCCTGAGCCTGCAGTATCATTTCCAATCCCCTCCACCAGACTGTATTTCTCCTCCATGAAAACTGAAGTTAAGATTCATTTCTTCCATGAAATATTTCCAACACAGATTAAACTATTTCCCATTGTCATTATATTCCCTATATGGTAACATATTTATAGATCTCTTCCTATTGTGAATTTATCTAACTTCTTTTCTCATTTTAGGCTCTGAACTTCACAAAAGCAACAGCCTTTGCCCTGCCATTATTTGTTAAATGGTCTCTGAAATGCTTGGGAAAGTGTTATTTACACTACGGTAATGAGCATTTACTGGTAACATTAACCAACTCTATAAAGAGCAAGTTGCCTTTCATTTAAAACAGTTGGGGTACTCCCACTAAAATTCTAGGATTTTTTTCCCCCTTTAAGCTACATTTCCTCTCATTCTGTCCCTAGAGAAAAATAACTGAGTTTTATCCAGTCTGCTCCCTCCAGTGTCAGAAATGGCCTCCCTTCTTGTTTTTTAATAATAACACATCTATCAGTGCCCTTTTTTTCACGCACTAGAGGGCTGGTCACCACTGTTGCTCTCTCCCTTCTGCTATGTCCCTCTCAGGGTCTACACTGGTATGTTGTCTTTACCCATCTGCCCTTCAGGAAATTGTCCACATTTCTTTTGTTTGTTTTAAGAGATGGGGGTCTCACTATGTTGCCCAGGTCAGAGTACAGTGACTCACAGGCGTGATCGTAGCACCCTAGAGCCTGGACCTCCTGGGCTCAAGTGATCTTTCCACATCAACCTCCCAAGCAGTTGGGACTACAGGGGCACGCCACTGCACCCGGCTGTTTTTGTTTTTCTTGGCCACATTTCTCAAGTGTTTGACTCCAGTACCCTTGTTTCTCCCTCATTAGTGAACTCCTTCCTCATCAGTGATCTGATTTTGGTTTCTAACTAATTATGAGACTTGTTCTCTGCAAGGTCGCAATGATTCTCTTATTGATGATCCAGTGGCCTTTTCCATAACTCGATTCTCCTGGACCTCTCTGTTGCACTGGGCACTATTAGAATGCTCTCCTTCCAGAAATCCTTCCCTTTGACACCACCATGTCATGCTGTCCTCCTCCTTCCCACATGCTTTCTGCTCCTCCTCCTCCTCCTCCTCTTCTCTCTCACTTGTGGATATTTCCCTAACTAGGTTCTTACCTCTCTAGTCTTCTTTCTGTACACTGTGTCCTTTGGATCATTAATTTCGTAAGTTAATGGAAGTATTTCTATATTATGGGCATACAGCATGTACTAGACGTGGTACTAAACATTACCCTCAAAAAGCATCTAATCTAATGTGTATGGCAAGCTTATAAAGGAACTATTACAATGCCACATGAGTACTGCTAAAAAGAAGTCTTACCAAGCATTGCGACTGAACACAGGAGGAAAGCAACAAACGCCGGGGAAGGTTTACACAGTGAGCTTCCTTGAGGAGGCAACATGGGAGCTGGAGGGTTTCCCAGGAGGAGAGGAGAGTGGTCCTGGGGAGTCAATCGCAGAGGGAAAGACACGAAGGCATAGACCTGCAATGCGTGTTGGCTACACTGAAGGCATGGCCAAGCAGAGGGGTGGCTTTGAACCAGGAGAGGCTGCCTGGGTTGCATAGAAGGGCCTTGTGTGCCAGGAGGACTACAGACTTTACCCTGTAGGAATGGGAACCACGAAAGTGCCTAAGATGATCAGATTTACAATACAGGATGAATGTTCAGGTGACAATGTGGAAAATGGTGGCAGGAAGGCCTGCTGGGGACAATTAACAGAGTCTTGGCAAGACATGGGTGAATCTATGGGACAGGACAGAGGCAAGGATCAGTTTCCACTCAGCCCTCTCAGTACACAAGAGAAAACCAGGCCCAGAAAAATACACCCATAAGCTTCATGATCATTTGTAAAAAGGCCAGGAATACAGAATGAGGCTTAGGACATTAAATTTTTGGTCAATGAGAAATGCTTTAGAAACTCTGAAAATGAAAAGAATAAAAAAGCACAATTTTACAGACCGTGTAACCAAATACGCAAGAAAATCTGTCTCAGGAGTTCACTCTGTCATGGCTGGGAGGCCTCAGGAGGCCATACAGTAACACGTGGGAGATGAGCTTGATTTGGATAGGAGATGGTAGGAAATGACGGGCCTGGGGGAGTGCATGTGCCAGGATGGCAGCAGAGCCACAAGACAGGTTGCAGGGCTTGGTCATGCAATGAATGTGCCAGGTGTGAGAAGGAGGTTTAAAGAAGGACTCTGAGGCTTTCAGCATAGGTGGCTTGGGTGCTGTCATCAACTAAGGCAGAGAACACAGTAGAATTAAAATATATAGAAAGGAAGGGGAAAACTAGGCTTCTGCATGACACGGATTCAACAGGAATGATGATGCCAATGGCTTGACCACTAAAGTATGGTGTCAAAAAAGAAACCATGGAAGGAACAGTTTTGGGGAAGAAAGATCATGAGTTCCATTTTAGAGCTACTGAGTTTGAATGCGTATCAAGACATCCAGCTCCCTGCCTGATGGGCAACAGAAACACTAGCTCTAAGTAGGGCTTGCCTGGTGACGACTCCTACACTCATCTCCACACTCAGGATCGCACAAGTCCTCTAATTTGACATCTCCAACTGTCTCTCTTATGTGTATCTATGGTGACTTCACCATCATCGCAAACTTACCAAGTCCAAGACCAAACTCATAATTTTCCCCCTCGACCAGCTTCCCTTCCACCTGTCCTGCTGATCAATGACAAAATCATTCATTCAATGACCCAGTTCCTGGTTTTAAATCTCACAGTCATCTGTGAGCCCCACTCTCTCTGTTCTCCCTCCTAGTTAGTTGCCCACATTCCTTCAATTTCTTTTGTTTTGTTTTGTTTTTTTTTTTTTTTTTTTTTTGAGATGGAGTCTTGCTCTGTTGCCCAGGCTGTCACTGCAACCTCTGCCTCCTGGCTTCAAGCAATTCTCCTGCCTCAGCCTCCTGAGTAGCTGGGATTACAGGCGCCTGCCACCACACCTGGCTAATTTTTATATTTTTAGTAGAGATGGAGTTTGGCCAGGCTGGTCTTGAACTCCTGACCTCAGGTGATCCGCCCGCCTCAGCCTCCCAAAGTGCTGGGATTACAAGCGTGAGCCACTGCACCTGGCCTAACTTCTATTTGAAATGACTCCACTCTACCTCCTGATTTCTGCACACCAGGATTCCAGACTCTTTCCCAGTTGTGTCCTCCTGCATCCTGGCATGCAGGATGGGTCAAGGTTAGCATCCTGCACCCTGCATCCTTATCCTGTCAAGGTTAAAATTTCTTCCCTGGCTCTGAATCCCTTCCTAAACTAGCTTCATGTATCCATTTGGACTTCTTTCTTACTGTGCTCAATATATGGGAATCCCCATTTATCTGTGGTTTTATTTTCCCTAGTTTCAGTTACCCATGGTCAACTGTGGTCCAAAAAGAGATGAGTACAGTACAGACAAGAATATATTTTGTGAGAGAGGAGAGAAAGAGAGAGAAAGGGAGAGAGAGAAAGACCACATAATTTTTATCACAGTATATTGTTGTAATTGTTCTATTTTATTATGGTTGTTAATCTCTTAGAGTGCCTAATTTATAAATTAAACTTCATAATAAATGTATTAGTCCATGCTCATGCTGCTAATAAAGACATACCCAAGACTGGGTAATTTATAAAGGAAAGAGGTTTAATGGACTCACAGTTCCACATGGCTGGGGAGGCCTCATAATCATGGCAGAAGGTGAATGAGGAGCAAAGGCACATCTTACATGGAGGCAGGCAGAGAGAGAGCAAGTGTAGGGGAACTACCCTTTACAAAACCATCAGATCTTCTGAGACTTATTCACTATCACAAGAATAGAATGGGAAAAACTCGCTCCCATGATTCAATTACCCCCCCTTCCAGTCCCTCCCATGACACGTGGGAATTATTACAATTCAAGGTGAGATTTGGGTGGAGACACAGAGCCAAACCATATCAATAAGTATGTATATACAGGAAAAACATATGATACATCAGGTTCATTGCTGTCTGTAGTTTCAAGCAACCACTGGGATCTCGAAATGTAACCCCTGTGCATAAGAGGAGATTGCTGTCCTAACTCAAAGCTGTCATGCTAGCTCCAACGTGCAGGCACTGTGCTGTGGCTTTAACAGCTTTACTGACTTTCACAATGTCCCCCTGAGGTAGAAACCTCACCTTATAAGAAAGAGCAAAGGGCCGGCCACAGTGGCTCACACTTTGGGAGGCTGAGGCGGGTGGATCACAAGGTCAGGAGTTCAAGACCAGCCTGGCCAACATGGTGAAACCCTGTCTCTACTAAAACTACAAAAATTAGCCAGGTGCGGTTGCAGGTGCCTATAATCCCAGCTACTTGGGAGGCTGAGACAGGAGAATCACTTGAACCTGGGAGGTGAAGGTTGCAGTGAGCCAAGATCGTACCACTGCACTCTCGCCTGGGCAACAGAGTGAGACTCCATCTCAAAAAAAGAGAGAGAGAGAGAGAAAAAAAGCTAAGGTTTCTAGAGGCTAATCAAGGCTACACAGCTGCAAAGTCTTGCAGACAGGAAATGGCCCAGGTCCCTCTGCCTCTCAGCCTCTACCTTTCGCCACCAGTGGGCCCAGCTCCACACATTGCCCTGTGAGCTTTGTGGGTCTTCATCATATCTAGAATGCCGTTCTCCTGCTATTGCTTCCATCCTTCTGAAGCCTTCTGTGTCCCCAAATGCTCTAGATTTACTATTAATATTAAGATATTTAGTCTTTAATGAATTAAAATGTACAAAAAACAAAAAGAAAAACAAGTTTTTGTGTCACAGATTCAACAGTCACAATGATTCCGACAGTTTCCCAATTAGAGTGTGGAGCCAAAACTACAGGGTATTACACAAAGTGATGAGTTGAATTATATCCTCCAGAAAGACATGTTGAAGTCCTAACTCCCAGTACCTCGGAACGTGGCCTTATTTGGAAATAGGATCCTTGCAGACATAATCAGATGTGGTCACCCTGGAGTAGAATGGGCTTTTAATCCAGTGTGATGGGCGTCCTCACAAGAAGAGACACACAGGAAGAGGTTGGCCCTGCGATGACGGGGCCACAGATGGGAGTGATGCATCTACAAGCCATGGATGCCAAGGATTGCTGGGAAACATCAGAAGCTGAAAGAGACAAGGAAGGATTCCTCCCTAGAGCCTTCAGAGGGAGCACAGCCCTGCCCACACCTTGACTTCGGACTTGTGGCCTCCAGAACTGTGAGATAATAGCTCCTCGTTGTTTCAACTCACCCAGTTTTTGGTTCTTTGTTACACATAGGAAGAAACGTCCCTTGTTTTCCATTTTCTCTTCAAAAATGTGTAAAATACACATACACACACAAACATTTCTTTCAACTACCCAGTCCTACTAGACCTCATTTTACCCATGTGAGGGCCAGCAGTCCACTCATTATGAGACAATCTGGAAAACGGCATTAGGGTATTACTATGTTATATTTATCCATCGGTATTTTCTTAATTTTGTGTGTGTACATGGTCATATCAGATTATTAAGGAAGCCACTCCAATAGAATGATGGCTCCTTCTTAGACGATGAAAGAGACACTGCCTGAGATACAGAGGTGGAGAACCTCAGGTGAGCCTGCCTCTCACACCCCACATTCACATGACGGATAGAAATCATTCACGCCAGATAAAGTGTTTTTCTTTTTCTAACCTTAGGATTCTATGATATCTGGAGCCAATATTCATGAAGGAAGAAGTTTAAAACTTTCCATTTAAACCACTTAGAATGAGAGGATTTACAAAGATCCTGTTTAATGTTCAGCTGACACATTGTCAAAAACATTTATCATGCAACCTTTTGAAGTTTCTTCCACTCCCTTCTAGTTATTAAAGCTTGGATTGCAGTTAGTTATCAACAACAAAGCATACACGTGATGGTGTTTTTAGAGTCAGCCTTTCAGTTTGATTTCTGAACGACTAAGCAAAATTCAGTTCTCCTGATCAGAAAAATGATTAGTGACCTAGTTTTCATGCTGAATGCACAAAACAGTTGATTTCTGAAATCACTTCTGTATGGGCCTAGAGATAATGCAAGGGACATGGAAATTTCATTTGTGTCATAATGCTCCCAACTGCAAGAATTTTCAGATATAAGAATGTGCCACTTCAAGTGAGGCTGTAATTCTTTCAGTGCAAATGAGGAAATAGTGACCTACATTATTGAGAAGATTCCTCTGGCAACTTAATTCCTAATGTAAATTTCTTCAGATTGAGAATAAGCTTCAGTTCATGTTTTGGCAAGAGGAATAAAACTCTTTCTGAATAACGCAAGCGAATAGTATTTTTTGAGTCTGTACAATGTATTAGAAGGTACAGAGTTGGGTAAGACATAGTCTCACCTTTTACGGCACTTACATTATCATAGAAAGTATGTGATAAGGACAAAAAGCAGGAGAGCATGGTAAGTGTGTTAAGTGTTCAATCGAGAGAACAAAAAGAAAAAGGAAGGGCAGAGGAAGACGTTCAATGACACCACAAGGAAGCAAGCAGATAAATCCAGAATGTGGGACATTCTACAGGACAACTGACCTGGTTTCTGCAAGAAGTCAATGACATGGGAAAAAAGTGAGGAAGGGTCTGCTGTAGATCTGAAAAGACATGAGAGCTGTAACAACCAAATGTAATGTTTGGATCCTGATTCAGACAAATCAACTGTAAAATGGTACTTTGAAGTTAATTTGGGATACTTAGTTATGAAGTAAATATTCGATGATACTAACAGATCATTGTTTGCTGTCTTAGGTATGACAATGGCACTGTGACTGTGTAAGACAAAGCCCATGGTTTCTGAGAGGCATTCTGAAACACACAGTGTGAAACGATTTGATGTCTGGAATTTGCTTTAAAATATTTTAGCGGCCGGGCGCGGTGGCTCAAGCCTGTAATCCCAGCACTTTGGGAGGCCGAGACGGGTGGATCATGAGGTCAGGAGATCGAGACCATCCTGGCTAACACGGTGAAACCCCGTCTCTACTAAAAAATACAAAAAACTAGCCGGGCGAGGTGGCAGGCGCCTGTAGTCCCAGCTACTCCGGAGGCTGAGGCAGGAGAATGACGTAAACCCGGGAGGCGGAGCTTGCAGTGAGCTGAGATCCGGCCACTGCACTCCAGACTGGGCGACAGAGCGAGACTCCGTCTCAAAAAAATATATATATATATTTTGGCAAGGAATGAGGGGGAAAAGACAAAGTAAATGTGGCCAAATCTTGATAGTTACTGAAGGTGAGTGACAGGCTACTATTCTCTCTACTTTTGGGTATGTCTGAAAATTTTCATAATAAAACTAAAAAAGAAACAAACATTTTATGTACAGTAAAATGATAGGAGAAAAACACAAAGAGATTGGGAACGTTTTCAGGAAGGAAGTAGCATTTGGGAAAAGCCTTGAATAATGGCTACAATTCTGACAGGCCTAAGGTGGAAAGGGGAAAGAATTGTCTGTTAAAGAAGTTGCATTTGCAAAAGTAAATACAAGGAAAATGGGGGTGTGCTGAACAAAGGGTGTGCAGTCCATGGAGCAGGACCTGGAATATGTGAAGGGGAGGCACACCTGAAAAGAGGAGGTCAGAGCACAGTGAACTTCAGACTGCAGGCTTTAGTTACACTTGGTGAAAAGCAGAGGGGCTTTTGTGCAATGCCTAAATCAAGAAAGATACACACAGTTACTTCCTAGACATTTACAACATGTGTCCCAGGCTTAACAGGTTCAAAACTGGACATATTATCAGTTTTCCCACTTTATTTCCCTCTCCTTCTACTCACCCCTTTGCCTCAATCTAATTATGTTCCTATATATTCAGATCTAGATTAAGGGAACCCATATTCACCTAGTTATCCAAATCAGGAACTGCAAGGACACCCTTGAATTTTCTCTGCCATCTAACCATTTACCAGCCTTCCAAATATTTCTCCTCTTCAGCCCTATGGCTATTGTCCTTGTCTCTTTTCTTCTGGACGATGACTACAGTCATAGATCTCTTCATTCCAATTCATTATTGCCAGAGCAATATTCCCAATCATCTTCAAGTTTCTCTACCTCACTGCACAGTACCACTACCACACACACGAGGCATCAAGTTATCCAAGGCAAAAACTCAGGAGATCTCTTTGACAACTTGCTTCTACTCCACCTCTTCCCTCCCAAAGGCTCCTGTTTATTTGCCACTAACCCCTGTGATTCAATCTCTTTTACTTTGGTCCACTTCATGCCATTTTTACTGACATTCTCTGATTATATTGTCAGAACCCCCTTTCTGGTCTCCATCCATTCCTCTGGGTTCATCTTCATACAGCAGCCACTTATTTTGGAAGTCATTATTTAGGAGCTATCATTGAATCCCTTCTTTCCCTAAAGGAAACTTTACCCTGCCACATTCAGTTTTCACTAGGAGTAGCACATGATGAATAGAAGATTATAAGTCTTTGATAAAGAAAAACCTTAAAAACATGCATAATCTACCCACTTCTCTCCATCTCTAGTACTACCTCCTTGGTCCAAGTCATGGCCATCTTTTACCTAAAGATGACTCCAATAGCATAAGAGTCTCCATCTCCCTCCCATACATTCTACATGTCAGGTCTGTCCATTAATGTCCCTTACCCGCTCAAAGTTCTCCAACAACTTACGATTACACTTAGAATATCTAAGCTCCTCATCATGCTTAGAAGGCCCTATAAGGCGTGGCTTCCTCATGCCTCTCAGGCTTCTCCTTGTACCTGTCTCCATTTTGGTCCAGTCACACTTACCTTCCTACTATTCTCTGAACCTTACAAATTCATTACCATTAGCACTTCCCTTCTTTAATCTTTAATCTTTCTGATTAAAGTTTCTTGTTAGGAATGTATAAGCATTTTCTTCTTGCACTAGTAGTATATGAGGAATAGAAAAACATGGGTTTTACAAAGAAAAACCCTTAATATTGTTTTAACACCTTTCAAAGTAACTTTAATCAAAGAGACAATCTGCAAGATGAATCAGAACTTCATGTACTGGCTGGGCGTGGTGGCTCATGCCGGTAATCCCAGCACTTTGGGAGGCCAAGGTAGGCGGATCACGAGGTCAGGAGATCAAGACCATCCTCGCTAACACGGTGAAATTCCGTCTCTACAAAAAATACAAAAAATTATCTGGGTGTGGTCGCGGGCACCTGTGGTCCCAGCTACTTGGGAGGCTGAGGCAGGTGAATGGCATGAACTCAGGAGGTGGAGCTTTCAGTGAGCTGAGTTGGTGCCACTGCACTCCATCCTGGGCAACAGAGTGAGAACCCGTCTCAAAAAAAAAAAAAAAGAACTTCTTGTACTGTGTAAAAACTGGTGTGATTCCACATACCCACCATACTTAACAGAGGAATGCAAATAGTCAAAAATATATTATTAAGCACAAACCAAGACTGGTTCTTGGCAGTGTAGCCGACATTTTAACAGTGTAGTTGAAAATGTGTTCAACCTTCGCCTTTCATCTAAGGCTTTCCTTTGCTAAGGAATCATGCCTGTAACTCAAACTCTAAGGTGAACATGACTTCTTTGAAATGAACCACCACAAACCAAACATCTAAAGCTTAGGATATAGTGTTTCTCTTCAAAACTGACAACCACCCCACCCTTGTTTTGTATTACATGACCAGTCTTCTTGAAATAAGTATGGTCTAGGAAATCTGACTTTCAAAATTAATTCTAAAAAATTCTATTTGCCCGTTGATGTACTGTTAGTATGGTTTGTCCGTCCAACTTCTGAAATGCTAAGTCCATTTGATCTCCTACTAACGGATCAAATCCTATTTTAGGACCTAATATCAATTTTAAAAATTTATGTTTTACTTCAGATTATAAAATAATACAGGCTAATTGAAGAAAAATGGAAAGGCATCAAGAGGAAAAGAAATTTCCATAATCCTTGCACTCAGATATAACCACTATTAGCACAGTGCCTTCTTTCCACATCTTTTTCCTATTCATATGAAACTGGCAGGTTGGCTCTGTAGGACTCCCTGAGTGTAATCATAGAAGCTTGTCTCTCGTCTCCCACTGTTCCTTTAATCCTGTTTAGTGGAGGCAGTTCTTCTCTTGCCCCTCAGCGAAAATTCAGAAGTGTGCCTTGATTTTTCAGGTCACTCTAGTCCTACAGTCACTTTAAATTGCAGACAAAGTTTTAATCCATTTAGGTCGTTCTCAACCGAAATTTAAATTGTTCCTAAGAGCAATTTAATGTAAGGCAAGACATATCTAAAGGATTCCAGAACACCATGCTTTGACCTGTCATCAAAGTGCTTTTACTTCCTGTTTGTCTTTGACCCAGGGACTTGAACCCTAGTGCAGTGGTTATGGTGCCTGCCTCACACACCTATGTCCCTAATGATGACTAAGATTGGACTGGATGTGTAGGTGTCTCCTGGCCTCACCCTCCCAGTTGTTATATTCTGTTCTTCTCTGGGAATACCCCTCAACATCTGTTTCACCCTGTTTCCCTGGCTTCAGCTCTTTGTTGCAGGTCTCTGTGCATTTTTCTTGGCCTGTTGGATGAATAGTCCTCTTTACTCTCGTCTCCTTTCACAGATAAGGGTCAAACAGAACAATAGTCTCCCCTTCATAGTGAAATGAGATGCCTGAATTCCAGGTTCTTGCAAGAGAGTAAAACATCAAATCTGCAGCCTAATTCTAATAAAAAGATTACTTTAATTAACTAATAACATTAATAAAGATTTGCAATATATATGTTACAACAATTCTTAGATATTTGTATTAGTCTGTTTTCACACTGCTGATAAAGACATACCTGAGACTGGGTATATAAAGGAAAGAGGTTTAATTGACTCACAGTTCCACATGGCTGGGGCGGCCTCACAATCATGGTGGAAGAGCAAGGCACATCTTACATGGTGGCAGGAAAGGGAGAGAATGAAAGCCAAGCCAAAGGGGTTTCCTCTTATAAAACCATCAGGTCTTGTGAGACGCATTCACTACCATGAGAACAATATGGAGAAACTGCCCCCATGACTCAATTATCTCCCACTGGGCCCCTCCCACAACACGTCGGAATTATAGGAGCTATAATTCAAGATGATATTTGGGCGGGGACACTGCAAAACCATATCAATATTCAAATTTTAATTAATGGATAAAACTATCATCTGGTTCTAGGTGGAAGCATGTGCTTTAGGTGTGTGCCATCAGTCCACATTGAGCAGCATTATACAAAATAGCTCTGAGAAACTTGATACTGCTTTTCCTGTAAGAATATTAAGAACATCAGCTACATCTTACAGTTTTTCTTCCACTGAGCTTTCTTTGCTCTGCAATGTCTTCTACATTGCTACTGATGATCTTTCCAAAACAAACCTGACCTAGATCCTCTGCTGAAAAATCATCAGTAGTTCTTCTCTACCTACAGAATAATTTCAGACCCCTAAGCATGGCATATATCCTTGCTACTCAATGCCTGCTCTGAGAAACAGCAGTGTTGTAGGATCTTGAGCCCCACCCCAGACTGACAGCATCAGAGCCTGCATCTTACCAAAATTCCCAGGTGACCAGTGGGCACATTCAGGTGTGAGAAGCACTTACACAGTGCACCCTTCTTGAGGGTCCTATGGCTGAAATTCCTCTCCGGTGTCAGTGCTAGGAAAAGCTGTGCTTCTCCTAAGCACTTCACTTGGTTTCTGTTAAGGACACGGGCTACTGAAATTCGATTTCTTCTTGTCTTTAGCTGCTATGAAGCCCAGGCCAAACATGGAGCTCTCCTTTTAGCAGCTTTATTGGACTTCATGGCAGGCATTTTGTTTGTGAATTCTATTCTCGATTTCGTATTATTTTCAAATCTTTTTGTTTTACTGTGATTTTCTTATTAATTTTTATCCTGTTATACCGTAAGCATCTCTCTAAGTCACCTGAAATACTTTTGGGGATTTGGTGAGGTATAAGCCCATGATATTTGTATGTGTGTAAGACAGCAAGAAAGTAATAAAGTCAATACATATTTCATTTCCTGGCCTTCCCTTGCCCTAAATGGTATGTTTAACACCAGTGCTAACTTCTCCCAATCCAACCTGTCTGTGTGTGCAGAAGTCTCACGTCAGTTTTCATCACAAACCTAGAGGTATTTTCCATAGAAACCTCTTGTGTAAGAGGAACTGAAGATGTGAAGGCAAAAGAGCATTGGTGGTAAGGCTTGTGGCAGGCTGCATGTCACAGTGGGAGGTCTAGGTTTCTCTGCAGCTTAAGAAGTGTGCTGGCCATCCAGGTCCCAGCTTACTCTGCGTCTCCACTCTTTTCTAAATAAGGACTTTCTGCTCTTGGTCTTTTCTGTCATGAGCTGGGCTCCAAAGTGGCAATCTTCATTAAAAAGTGAAAACTGGGTGTTTCTGTCTAAAAACTAATTAATCCCTGTGGTGACATAAAACAAAACACAAACGGGTTCATGTAATGATAGTCAACTGCTTGTGATGGCATTCCTGGGTGAGACAGCATGGCTCGTTGGTGGCAACGAGTAGGTGGCGAACCTGGAGCTCCACTTTCTCTCTAGCAGCGTGGTTGGAGGCAAGACACCTGACCTCTTTGAACCTGTGTTTTCATCTATACCACAGCGAGACATTTGAGAGGTCATCTTCCAGCACTAAATTCAACTGTTACACGATCAACTGAGTTTCTAGTATTAGAGAGGCTGTTTAGTCTAGTGGTGAAACATTCAAATGCGTGGTAGAGTAATGAAGCATTCAAGGTTTCCAGTCTGGCTGCCTGAGCTGGAATCTCTGTTCCAACTCTTTGCTAGTTATGTGACTTTGGGCGAGTTATTTACATTTTTCTGGGCCTCAGTTTACTCATTTGTAAATGGGGAATAATAACAGTGCCTATCTCATATGGTGGACATGAGGATTATTACATAAAAACTCAGTATTAGCACATATGAGAGCTCAATAGGTGTTAGTTGCTATTTTATCACAACTGGGGAGTAAGAAATGGGCAACCATATTTACCTATATGATTCCATATCACACTTTTGTTAAGGTTTTGTAATTATTTTTCTTATGGAAACTCTATATTAGGGCCATCTAACGGTATACTGCTGACCAAGCTAGGACTCTCCAGCTTTCTAGAAATTCATCAAGGTTTTATCAAACATCTGAGTCAAAGCATTTGTGAAGTCAAAACATTTGTAACGTACATTTTCATTCCCTCTCTCTCCCCCTGCTCTAGTCACAAAAATAAACAAATGGCAAATAAAGTACAAGAAGTGCAAGAGCGTTGGGAGCTCATTCATGATCTTCTGGTAGAGCAGACAGAGTCCACTTTCTGTTTCAGGTACCACATGACTGAACACATAACTCCCCCAACCCTTTGCCCATTGCCAAAGTAGCATGCTCACTGCATGCATTTTGGCAAAGTACCAGGGTAGAAACAAAGCAAAAATAAAATACTACTACCACTTTCCCCACAGCCAGAGGTACCTACTGCTCAGGCTAATTTGCATAACAGAGTCCATCTACTGCTGTGAATGCTACATGCCCAGCAGCCCTTCCCTGCTTGGTCAGAGGGCACTGCCACCCTCACACCAACATCTGAGAGTCAGCATGTTGAAAGGGAGACTCACCACCACCCTCTGCTCATTTAATGGATAGATACTTGAAAGCCCACTGTGTTCAACAAAATAATTTTTGAGATGCCATAAGTAAGGAAAATCAGGGTACGAAATTAATGGTTCTGGCTCCCACGGGGCAATTATGATCATTTCTTCCATAATTCATGGATATGATATACAGAAGATGAATAGTAGAACAAAAAATAAACACCTTCTTATCCACTTCTTTTAGATCTCTAAGGAGACTGAAATATTCTGTATTTATGTGTCAGGTGGAAAGTAGCTGGAGAAATGATGGCTAACATTGCTTATATCTCAGGCAGAAATAGTTCCAAGTACTTTTGATATATGGCATATTAAAAATGCTTACAGAAATAACATAAAACAGGACAGGGTTATTCGCGTCACTATCCTCATCATGTAGTTGCCGCCCTCTTCCATCTGACTGGCAAAGCCCAGACAAACATGTAATTTCTGCTGTGCTGTGGGGCTTCAAAAGGGCTTTGAGCAACAACAACAACAAAAAACCCTCTGCTTTTTTCACCAGCAAATGTAAATAGTGACCAAAATAGTACTAGAAAGTAAGCTGGGTTAGAACTGTCTGGGTCCCGGTCTAATTTTCACTTTTGATGAGAAGATGTGAAGAAAGACTTTGCCTTCTGTGTAGGTGGGTGCTGTGGGTGATATTCAAAAGCAAGAACTCAGTAGGGCAGACAGCTGTGCTTATCGGCAGCAGAACCATAACGAAGCTTGCATTCCTGCCAAAAATCACCTATGCCAAGCAAAATTGGCTAATGTTGGGTCAGGAAGGAGAAAACTGGACATAAAAAATATGAATGGCAGACATAAGGCAGGAAATAATTGGAAAACACATTCAAAGTATAGCACACTGACAACAAAAACCACAGTATAATCACCATACATTGGTCATTCTCACTTTCCCTGCATGCTTTTTCCATTGCTGTGCTTTACAGAAAGGTAGGTGGATAGTATATGGCAACTCAGGATTCTGGTAGCTTTATGGAAATGCATAATATGTGAGTAGGGTATGCCTTTCTACCAGCTAGTGGTGGTCCGGGGGGTTACCAGGTATGCAGGCAATTAGAACCTGTGGAAATTATTAAAATTATTACGTAGCCTTCTGAAATTGCTGTTTTTATTCTGGGGAACGGCAAATCCAAATCTGCACAGGATACAAATTATATTAACTTTGGAAACAAAAACATAAGAAAATCTAAATATAGCTAATGAAAACCTTTACTGTCTAAAGAATAATTTAGAATTTATTTTAAGAGCTGTACTAAAGTGTTGTGCTACACATTGGTTCCTAGAAAACACACTCTTGTGAAGGCAAAATTCAAATATTTCACAAATAATAGTTCATTTCGATCCCTCCATTTCTTTAACAGCTATTATTCCCTCTCATGTCAAGTCAATTGGCTTTTTT